>NC_028643.1:34305957-34415632 GCF_001406875.1 Solanum pennellii
GCCGCAACTAATGACTCATACTCTTCAATGCAATCTCTATCAAAGTTCATTATTACTGCCGCTAATGCTTCTACACTAAGACGTTCTTCTATTTGTGTCTCAGATGTCTCACCCATGTTGTAGGATATAGCAGATGCCGATTGGAGCTCACCACTCTGCCTCATGGACCTACAAATATTAAAGGTCACTTCCTCATTGTTCAACCGAAATTTCATCTGCCCCTTTTCCATGTCTACTAAGGCTCTTCCCGTAGCAAGGAATGGCCTCCCAAGAATAATGGGCACTTCAAAGTCGACTTCGCAATCAAGAATAACAAAATCTGCTGGAAAATGAATGACTCCACTTTTACTAGCACATCGTGGAGTATCCCTATAGACCGTTTTACTGTTCGATCAGCCATAGTAGCCGCATCGCAGTGGGATTTGGGTCACCCAAACCCAACTTCTTGTAAATCGAGAGGGGCATGAGATTTATGCTTGCCCCCAGATCACATAATGCTTTCGCAAAATGTAATGACCCAACTGTACAAGGAATAGTGAACGCACCAGGATCTTCTTTCTTTTGTACGAGGGATCTTGTAGCAATAGCACTACAATGCTGCAGTCTATCATCATCCTCGAAAGTGACCGATCTTTTCTTTGTGACCAGATCTTTCATAAATTTGGCGTAACCGGGCATTTGTTCTAAAGCTTCTACCAAAGGGACATTGATAGAAAGTTGCTTCAACATAGTTATAAAACGCCGGTATTTACCATCCTCGGTCTTTTTCACTAATCTCTGAGGGAAGGGTGGTGGTGGCCTAGGCATGGGAATTACCTTGATGGGTACTTCTGCATCTTTTCCATTACTTTCCTCTGCTTCACCACTACCCTTTACCACCTTATCATTATCCTTTCTCACATTTTTCTCAGCAGATGGCATAGGTGGGTCAATGGTTTGCCTACCACCCCGAGTAGTAATTGCCATACAGTGCGCATCATTCTTTGGATTTTGGACAGTGTTGCTAGGAAGAGTGCCCGGTTGCCGTGTGTTCACTGTCGCAGATAATTGGGCCACTTGCAATTCGATCTGTTTAATCGAAATTGCATGTGTATCAACTTTTTGCCCAATACTAGCTAAATCACCCCTTAACTCTTTAATGTGCTCATCACTAGCATCGAACCTCCTCATCATTTTGTGCAACATATCCTCAACTCGCGACATACTACCTCCACCATCCCTAGGAGTAACTTCCCGATTTTGAGGAGGAACATAGGGTCCATTCCTGTCGTTTCTATTACCATAGTTACCCCTGTTGAAGTTGTTGTCGCGATTGTAGTTTCCATCTCGGACATAATGACCCTCACGATTGTAGTTACCGTAGTTCCGACCTTGGTTCCCTTGACCTTGGCGCCAATTATCCTGATTTGAGCCTTGGGCGCTTGGTCGGAAACCCCCCATCTGTTCATTTACTGCATAAGTATCCTCCGCATAGTAACATTCATCGTTAGGGGGTGGTGGTTTAGCCAAGTAGTTGACTGCATTAATCTTTTCTGCACCCCCAGTGACATGTTTTAGTACCAACCCAAGCTCAGTTCTCATCTGAGCCATTTCTTCCCGAATTTCATCTGTGGCTGGGTTGTGAGTGGACTGCACTGCGAAGGTGTTTCTCCCTGTATCAGACTTCCTAGTACTCCAAGCTTTGTTATTCCGGGAGATTTTCTCTAATTTTTCGGCGATCTCAGCATAAGGGCATTCTCCATAAGATCCACCTGCTATAGTGTCCAACACCGCTTTGTTGTTATCATCCTGTCCCCGATAGAAGTATTCCTTCAGTGACTCATCATCTATACGGTGATTTGGAACACTTCTCAAGAATGAGGTGAATCTATCCCAAGAACTACTAACTGACTCTCCTGGTAGTGCCACAAAGTTATTCACTCTGTCTTTGTGGTTTAGTTTCTTGGAGACCGGATAGTAGCGTGCTAAGAAGACATCCCTTAGTTGATTCCAAGTAAAGATGGAGTTGTATGGGAGCTCAGTGAACCAAATAGCAGCCTCTCCCGTCAGTGAGAGAGGAAACACTCTGAGCCCTATTACATCTAGATCCAAATCAGGCCTCCCCACACAACTTTTACACACTGCCCTTACCTTAGCTATATGGGCATGTGGATCCTCAGAAGGTAGCCCTGAAAACAAACCTCTGGCAGTGAGCATTTGCATCAGACTACTAGTTACCACAAAAGTGTGGCCTGTGGGTAGAGGAGGCAAAACCAGTGGCCCATCCGAATCTGCTATGTCATCATAGCCTCTGTAGTATGCTTGGGGCCGTGGAACGGGATTTTGTCCCCTCTGTTGGTGTTCACCCGGAGCATCGGGTAACATCTGACCATGAACATCAACCGGAGCTGGGATGTTCTGGTTCGGATCCTCATCATTTATTCCCAAATTACGATTCATATTGCGCAGTGTACGCTCTAACTCGTGATCGTAGGGAAATAACGGTTCTCTTCCTCTCCGTGTATTTGGCATACAAGGAGGATAGTTCTGAAAAGAAATCAAAAACAATAAAACAAATTAAAATCAAGAAAATATCAACTAAACTATAGTAATAAGTTCAAGTTAATCTAAAAGCTACTTTCCCCGGCAGCGGCGCCAAAATTTGATACGCTCAAACTTACTTCTCAAATAAGAAGTAAAGCGGTCGTATCAAGTAAATAACCCAACTAGTGAGGTTGGGATCGTTCCCATGAGGAAAATAGTCTAGACTTAACTTCAACCTGTTATTACTATTGTTCGGTTGATGACTTCCTTAGAAAGTAAAAACATAAAAAGGGGGGTTTGTATTTCCTAATGAGTAAAAATAACTAACGAAATTGAAAGAGACACTTAACAGCTTTGAAAGTTGGATTTTAATCAATTAATCAAAGTAACTAGGGTTTACGTGTTCCCCACAGGTTCATAACTTGATAATTCTAACTATAACAATTCTTTCCTAGTATCTTGCATGCAAAGTGATAAGTTATGTATTTCTAAATCCTTGGTCCGGCATCTAGAAAATCTCACTCCGCACCTTGGTCCGGCTACGTGTGTTGCTATCCTAACCCTTATCTTTACCTCATATTAAGCATCGTATTCGATATTTGACTAAGTTATTACCTCGTACCAATCAATACTAGCCTATTAGATAGTATACACTAAATCTATGTTAATAATTCTTTTCCTATTATCTACCTCCTTGGTCCGGCAAGTAGCATTAAGGCGAGTTCTAACGTTGGCCATCCATTAAAAAGACTTCTAAGCGAAAGAATTATTAATACATGCAAGACACTATTCTAGAATTGTTATTTTAGTTAGGGTTTATCTCATTATTTGCCTATGGTTCCCACAACCCTAGTTATGGAGTTCAGTTACTCATGGCCATAAACACAATATTCAAATATATTAAATAAGAGTTCATGTACTTACTTCAATGAGAAAGAGTAAAATCCAAAAGTTTGATTGATTAATCACCAATAATCACTTGCAAGAATTCTCAAAGTAATCAATAATCTCACAAAAAGTCTAATGATTATCAAGAATCTCACAATACAATGTTTACCAATACGGAGTTTTAACAATCTAAGAGTCTAACTATCTGGTGTCTAACCTCAAAAACGAGGTTTTTTGAACTTTATAAAAAAACAAAAATCTAATTAAACAAGGATTCTAATTGCTGGAAATCTGCCAAAACGCGGCTGGGTCGACGAACCTCGCGACGGACCGTCGTGGTCATGACGGACCGTCATGGACTCCGTCGTCCCATACTTGTGCAATTTCTTCTGCTGCTCTCTTCATTCGCCTCGACGGCAAGTATGACGGACCGTCATAGGCACAACGGTCCGTCGAGGGTCTTCGTTCCAAAACACTTCAACTCTTGGAATCTGGGTACTGGGATCACTTCTCTGAACTTCATGACGAACCTGCAGGACGGACCGTCATAGACACGACGAACCGTCACAAGCTTCGTAACCCCACACTTGGTCGGACTTCCCCATCTTCCTTCAGCAGCTGCACTACGCTGCCACCTACGGACCGTCGCAAGCACGACGGACCGTCATAAGCTCCGTAGGTGGTCTCTTCTGCATTTCTTCGCTCAAAATCTCCGCATTCAGCTTTGGACAGATTTCCTGCAAAACAAAGAGAAACTTATGTAAAAAATTAGCACAAAAAGACTTTCGGACACACTAAACTTAAGGAAAAAGTATTAATTATACCGTGAAACCACGGTATATCATGTTCATTTCTTGAAAAAGTAGAATTGGTGTTAGATACGCTCATAACACCAAGAAATCAGACATTAGAGAAAGCACGATAATATCAGAAGGGAATTTTCCTACGCATCATGTAGTCTCTAATTAAGGATAGTGGTGCACTTCACCACCATGACTTAGAAACTACTAGATGTGGTTGATGTGAACTTATTATCCTTGAAATTTAACCTGGTTCTCTGATACCAACTTTGTCATGGCAGGAGTCTAGACCCTAGACTAGATTGGCGTCGTTGACCTCTCAGAGGCCGCAGACAAGCCTACATTCGTCATCGTTACATCATCTAGGTTAATTTTAGTGGAAAATTTGAAACTTTTAGTTACTTGAAGTATACATAGACTTCATAGTAGGATACATTATATTCATATAAGATTTATCTTCATCAGTTCATAATCGTTCAGAAAAACCATCTAATACGAAAATACTAAACTGAATGAAATAGTCATATCTGCATAAAATATAAAGTTTCCAGAATGGAACCAATATAATGTCTGAAAAAAATTAAGAAAGAAACGCTAGTGGAACATACTCCACTAGCTCATGCCTACATCTACGCTAAAATAAACAGTAAGCATCCTCGAAAGCATGAGGGACTATGAAATTCGCATGAAAGTTGCACGTCCTAATAACTTCTACATCGACTTGTAAGCTCTAACGTCCAGCTGCACCTGCACGTAAAAGTAGATAGTTGTATTGGATTAGTACACGCTTGTACTGTAAGCAAACACAAAAAACATGCATGATTAAGAAGAGCTCTATTCTAACGATATGATTTATGGAAGTCAAGTTAGTGGACTTGCAAAAATCGGATTAGGAAAGTCATGCTATGAGGGTAACATGCATCATCATACGTATCATATTGCACACAACACATCACATATTACATATAACACATAACGTATTGCATATAGCACATAACATATTTCATATCATTCGTTCATATGCTATGAGACCTTGGAATCATTGATTTGACATTAGGACTTCCCAAAATGAGGGCTCAACATATGGGAGCTCAACTAGGGAGCCTTCTTTAACAAACACAGAGTCTGCTTCATTCATTCATACGTATTTCATTTTCATTCTGTTATATACTAGTGCAACCACCAATCATACCTAGGATGTAGTTTAAGACTCTCACCAGGTTCGCTGTGCAATGACCAAGAATAACCTAGTGTTATTACTTAAGTCCAACTCACCTCTATGTTATCCTATCCTAACACCTTTGGTATCATTCATTTCATTATATGCATTCGTTGAGGCTGGCCTCATTCTTTCTTTGGGAACTTTAACCTTAACCGACATAAATCATGTGAGAATCATGCAATCCAATGTGTGATTCCCACACTAAAAAGAGGTGGAATCACTGGCCAAAGTGAACCAAAACATGCTAGCGTATATAGGGAATCGAACCCTGCTAGATCCCTATATAAGTAGTATATGTTAAAAGACTAGGAGATGTAAGGAGACGTATACTCGGCATTGCCAGACATTCTAATCTCATGAGAGTTACGTGAACCTCTGCCCTTCCTGAAGAAAGGCATCACCGCACATAGCTAGCCTATCGGTACTCAGTATAAAGTTCCATTAAATTCAACTCATACATCATGGAAGCTGGCTTCTAGCATGAGGAAATCATAGCTCATTAGATGATGTCTCATCTCATCTTTAGTATTAAGTATGCATTAACTTCATTACTTTCATTAGAGTGTTCATAGAGACTGGTCTCTTCGTTATCTTTACACTGTCATAGGTGAGTACGTTCTGGTAACATTTACTTAGGCTCATTTAAGATTACCCCTTTATAAGTTTGGTTAAGACTCATCCGGGTATATCTTCATATTCAGGTGCCCTCCATGGTTGGTTTTCACCTTGCCTAGCTCAACTAACTCACCAAGTTTGTTGGCTTGGCTAGTGCATAGGTTTTGAGGTCTGGTTCAACGCGCATCAATCCGTGTTAACCCGGTCTAATCTAGGCATTCTAGATACATTAGGCATTACTTATCATAGTTATTTTAGGGTTGTTACAACCAGGTAGCTCTATCGATGCCCCCGT
This sequence comes from Solanum pennellii, assembly GCF_001406875.1. NCBI lineage: Eukaryota > Viridiplantae > Streptophyta > Magnoliopsida > Solanales > Solanaceae > Solanum > Solanum pennellii. The sequence goes on from NC_028643.1 coordinate 34,312,301, forward strand.
ACTGTTATTCCGTCGTTGGTGACAGAGAGGAAATTTTGGAGCTTCCTTAGTATTTTTACTAAGTGTCAACCAATGGCCCCAAACGATGGAGCGTCGTCCAATTGAAGGCTCATCATTGGTGCTTGTGGTTGCACATTGTCAATTGAGCAGTTGTGGGGTCAATGGATGGGTCCTCCTCAAGGACCCCAGGGTGGTCCTTGGGGAGTCGTACCCGAAAGTTTCGACCCTAAAAACACTCTAACTTATTTATTACCTTTTTACCATATTTAACTAAATTCTTACTATTAAAACCCCATGAAACATGCCAAGGCACACTAACACACATTTCACAATTCTCCGGACGTCATAGTCATTTCTTGACATTTTGACTCTTACACTTCCTACTTAGTTTTAATACATTATTTTAGGCTTAGAAACGGTGTTTTGAGTCTTAGTTAAAATAAGGAGGCTCTAGATCAAGTCATAGACTTTCGTAGTCTTACAGACACTTTGAAGAACACAAATACATCAAATCCCCCATGAATTTGACATCAAAATTTTCTTTAGAACTTTAACATACGGGTGTTGAAATATTCCCTTAATAACTTTGAAGTTATTTAAATATACCTTTAAGGAGAGACGTGGCAGGGAGAGTGAGAACACTTTCCTAAAAGCGTGTGAAAAGGGGGAAAAAGTCAAATTTTGTAAGATCATACATGATCTTTTATTTATTGTCCAATATATAACAAATAATTTAAATAGTTTTCTTGATAAATTATCTCTTTTAAAAAAGTAAATTTTCTTATTTAGGGGTTAATGAAATTTGTGTGTCCCCTTTTTAATTTCTTCATTTTTTTTATTTTGCTGTCTTCGCCGATACACCTGTTTCTCCTTTGAAAGTACACCCCCTCCTTCATCTTTGTCACCATCTCTTTATCCACTATTTTAATTCACTAGTTCTTTAAAAATCCGTAAAATAAACACCGACACCATCTTATTGACGTCAATTTCAATCTAAATTATTGATGTTGATTTCACCAAAGTAAATTTTCTTGAATTTTGAGCGACCCATTTTGATTTTCTATTATTTTATAGTGCTTGAATTTAATTTCTTCTCTTTGATTTTAACCAATGCATGAACAAACTAGTCAAATTTTTATAATATAAAAATAAAATAAAACAACACAGCTTAAAAAAAGTGAGACCCAAATCGTTAATGGCACAAAGACAAACCCATCTTCAGACATTTCTAGATTCGTTCAAATATTTCTATCGTACTTATATTTTTTTTGGATCAAATTTCTTATGCAATATTTATTTTTTATTTGAGTTGTCAAGAAAAAATTGTATTCCGAAAAAAATTCATTGTCTAAGAGGGAAAATTTGTGGGAGGGTTTGAAGAAGATAATTTGAATACTGTAGTGAATTTTCTATTTTAACGTTCTTTTTTTAAAAATTATTAAATAGTGAAGACGAAGAAAGGAAAGTATTGAAGGTTTAAATCGTGAAAGAGCAATGAAAAAGAAAGACAGGAGAGGGGGTACATATTTTATAATTTTAATTAATTGATGTAATTAAAAAGTGTGTAAGAAAAAATAGTGAATAAGTAATAAAGAAATACAAATTAATGACGTGGTGCCTATATGACTATGATATGATGCTCATGACTATAATGTAGTGGATGAGAGTAGTGTTATAACATCAGGGTGGTATTTAAATCACTTCAAAATTGTTAAGGGGGTATTTCAATGTCCGTGTAGTTAAAGTAAATTTTGTTCTCAAGTTCAATGGTGATTTGATGTATTTTCTCTTATAAATAAGAGACTCTTTTTCCCATTAAGAAATCATGCTACCTTTTTAAATTTTATCTACCTAATGTATCTTCCTTCTCCAAGCGTGGGAAATAGGAAAACCAAAATACGTACCCAATTATGAGTTTGGGGTCAAACCACAAGTATTGACATGAAGGATTATGTCTAGATTGATTTATGGATTCAATAAAAACTAGCACATAATATTCTATAGGAAAACATTAGAGAATATCAACTGCAAGAAAAAAAAAGTGAGGATATAACACAAAGGGGTTTTACTTAGATGGGAGACGACTAGGGGTGTGTGCAATTCGATAGGGTTTTCAACACAATAAGAGAAATTAATCAATTCAATTTTTTTTACCAAGAAATAGCATTTGATCTAGGTTATATTCAATATTCTCTCGAACTATCAAATGTATCTTCCTTTGATTCTCTCAAACTATAAGACCCTAGTTGGATTAGACTACTTCTATCTCTAATCCAACAACTAATATGACTCACCACAAAAACCTTTGTACAAAAGTATCCTTATTTTAGCTTTCGCAATCATCTGGCTATCAATCCCGATTATTTTCATTATGTTCATGCATGATATCACTATTAGGCTCGCTCATGTGGATCAGACAATGACATAGACTCACCACGCACCGACACCTCTCCTCTTTTATCTCTCACCAAGGTGCCAACTTTCCAGTATTGCAACTAGTGTCCTTTGTTTAAAAACAATATCCTCCTCTTTCACACAGTGATTTCAGTTTGAACATAAGGATTATTTTTTTCAACACTCGCTCTCAAAACAACTTCTCACCTCATTGGTACTTTGTCGCCATAGGCTTGCCCTTATTTTCACTACTTTAAGTTCACCGTATTAGACTCTAAGGATCACGATAGGACTTTCTTAGACTGTAACGTAGGCTCAGGGTTAGGTAGGGTATATTTGGATGCATTTTAATGACTTGTTGCCTCCTTGACATAACGGCTAAGCGTCCTACCTTTTTCGTCGTTTATTCCGCCTTATTCTTAATTTTCTTATTTTCTTTTGCCTTGATTTTCTCCTTTTTTCTCCTTTTGTGTAAACGACTCTTATTTTATTTTATTTTTTTCAAAATTTTCACTTGATTTCAACTTTGCTTGAGTTATTTTTATTTTCTTCTTTCTCTCTCTTTATTCTTTCAACCCCACTTTCCGGAGCATTCCTCATAATAGTCACCCTCAACTCATGGCTTTGCCATAAGTCAAGGTACACAATATCCAAGGTTGGGTCAGGGCCAAGACGAGGTTGTTTTCTGCATTAGCCACCCTCAACTTATGCTTTTGTCATAAGCTGAGGAACACATGTCCAAGGAAGGACCAGGGCCAATACATTGTTCCCAGAAAAGATAAATTTGGGTAGAAAAGAAAGGTTTAGGCTCAAATCATTTGGATCAAGAAGGGTTTAATTTCATTTGGTTTTCTTTTATCTAAGTTAAAGATTTGCTATCTTTGAAAAATGATCTAGTATCCTTTCCTAATTGTCTATCACATATTACTTATAGCAGGACTACCTGAGCAAGTTCTAGCTTAGTACCAACGATGGAATATTCAACTTTCACACTCACTTAACACCTCACTACCTTACCAGATTATCAGGCACCTAGTTCAAGCTTTTAAATTGAGGGTCATGTAGTGGTGTATCTCTATGTCATGCTTAAAGCCACACATTCATCATTCATTATGCCTAATCATGAAAGCATTTTCTTTATATCAGGATATCATTTTATTTAGCCATAATGCTTCAGATGTCATATCTATAGTATGTACAAGAGATACTAATGTGTCGGTTCAACGTTAAAATAACAAGTCTCTTGGGGAAAAAGCACACAGGAAAGAAAACCACAAGAGAGGATCATGAGTTGGGCTATTAAGACTTCACCCCAGAACTCTCTTTCCATTTACCCTACCCCAACAAAAGAGCATGAAATTGTCCCCAATACATAAAAAAAATAAGATAGGGTGGTAGGTGAAGCAAACCTGAGGCGCATAGCACCGATGATCTACAAGATGGCGGGTCTGGTTTTCGGGAACCTTCTCCCTCTATACTAGAGACACCATCAGTAGTGTCCACAGCAATAACAACACCCTCCGTAGTTTTCATCTCAACATCAGCAATCCTGGAGCTAGATGCCCGAGCAGCCACCTCTTGAGCCCTCATCTGCCAGCCCTCCTTATCAATCAACGAGGCTCTCCTCACAACCTCAAACTCAAGATGATCTCTCTTCCTAGCTCGAGTCTTATCATCCTCTCTAGATCGGTGGCTCTTCGTATGCTCACGTGGCTGAGGTGATGGAGCATCAGTGGTGGAGAACAATGCAGCCATCACCATATCCTCTGCAGGCTCCGCAGATGGGGCCTCTGACTCGGGCACCCAGGCCTCCATTATGTCATCCATATCTACTCTCAGACTTAACACAACAGCCTGGAGATTCGTCAAATCTATAGTTGGGGCTGTCCGGGCGAGAACCCTCAACTCAAATGCGTTAAGGCGCTGGTGGACCTCCATAATTTGCCTCTCAATCTGCTGGGCCATCTTCTTCTCGATGCGATCCGCTACAACAATAGACTTCTGCATCCAAGGCTGGATGTGATGCAGAAGTGTGGCCATTTGGGCCTCTAACTTCTGGACCCTAGCAAGTGGGACTAGTGCTGCAGATGGAGTAGAGAGGGAGGAGCTCAGAGCGGTGCTAGTACAAAGGATAGACTCAACCAAGGTGGTGTTGGTAGGCTCTGATGTATCCTGATAAGCCCTTTGGGCTTGCACGCCAAGTTCTCACTGAGCAGCTGCACCTCTGCTCGGGGCCCTCTTTTGGGAGCCAGCTCATTGGACTCATCCCGGATGAGACCGATATCCACTATGCTAGTCGGGGTCTTAAGCACATCAACTTGCCACACGGGTACTCCAACAGACCTGCACAACTCGAATATCATGCAAGGGAAGGTGTATGTAGTGGTGGCCTTGAAGGCCCTCTCATGAATGATCGCCTGCAATAGTCATGCGAAATCCACCTCAAACCCAGCAACCATGGCAGCTATCAACACTATTTTATCCCATGCGGAGAGACACTGACGGACCAATAGACATAAGAATTTGGCTGTGAATGTGAGGTTGGACTTCTTTATTCCTCCTTTGGGTTACAACACCCAATCAGCACCCTCGCCGTCCACGGAGATGTTCTGGGCTATCCACCTCTTGGTTGTCTCTCGCACCACTCTCTCACACTAGAAACGGCCGTCCTTTACCAACTTCCACCGATATTCAAACTTGGAAGTGAGGGGGGCCTTGGTGGCATCACTGTCAGCACCATATAAAAACATGCGAATGGTAGGCAAGGAGATATCCAACCGGTTGCCGCGGACACGAACATCCTCAAGTGGTGCTTGTTTGGCGGGGTTAGCCCGCTGTCCAAACGAGCCCTGAGAGTCGCCACATAAGATACGTAGAACTCTCGCACCACTTCCTCGCTGTAACGGCCCAAGATCCTAGCCGTCCACTCTAGCCGATGGCGGGTGAAGAGGTCATTTATAGTTTGCATCGTGCGAAGACTCTCGGTACGAACTCTTCGCTTGACTGTCAGAGTCCGAGTCATGACCCTTTTGTCGTTGAGCAGCTTCGCATCCCTGTATATCCGGTATCGGCCCTCGACACACCACCGGTTGGGCTAATAAACAACCAGTGCGAGGACGTCGGTCAAGGGTGCTGGAGTAGAATCCACATTGTCAGCCTCATCAGACGAGATAGAGTGGACCGATAAAGATGGAACAGTGGCACCATGTGAAGATGACACTTCCTCAAACCTAGAAGCCTCCTCAGAGCCAGATGCTCCCTCGGAATCTTCAGCTGACCCAGACGGTGTGCCGGTCAGTATGCGCTCCTCATCAGACTGAGAGGCAGTTACTACGCTGGATGCCACCTTCTGGGGAGTTCCCCGGGTGTTCCTAGCAGCACTTATAGGTGTACGGGTGCTTGGTGGTATGTATTTTGGGTTATGATCATCGTCCGAGCCTATCACCATCCGGCGTGATGGGGAAACAGACTTGGAACGTTCTCTGGAGTAGACTAAAGTCTGGCTTAGGGGCCATTTGTACTTGCAAAAGATAGTTATTAGCTTCAGTTTGAACATCTGATATGCCCAACAGAAGCAAGACCAAACTTAGAAACACAAAACACAGTCAAGTTCAGAATTGCAAAACTGACCAACGGGAATATAGACGGTCCATCGATGGAATGACGGTCCGTCGGTGAACACTTGAGCAAAAATTTAGAAAGTTGCAGGATTAAAGATTCTGTTAGAGACGACGGACCGGCATAAAGGTCCGTCGTTCAAACGACGGACCATCGACAACCCCCGTGGGTAGACACTTAGACTAAAATCTAGGGAACCCTCAGTAAACAGGGTTCTGTTACAGACGACGGACCTACAGGACGGTCTGTTTTCCAAATGAAAGACTGTCGACCACCCTCATGGGTAGATACTTAGAAAAAATTAGAGACCCCTTAGTAAATAAGGTTCTGTTACCGTCGACGGACCAGCAGGATGGTCCGTCGATGTATCGACGGCCCGTCGACTACAGCCGTTGTTCAAGAGTTATTTAAGTTTAGGGGGTGGCTGATGACGGACCCCATCGACAATCCATCGATTTACCGACGGTCCATCGATCGGGGTCTCGTACTGTAGGTCAGAGTCAACCTGTGGAAGCCATTGTGGCCCCCCAGAGAACAATTTTTAAGCAAACTTATACACAACAAGATTATGTAGCATGCTACACACTATTTCGTCATTCCTAATGCTTCGGTTAGCACAATTTTAAACTTAGATTCTCAAATACCCAACAAGCCCTAAGTCGGAAACCGATTAAACTAAAAGAATAGTAGACACTAAAACCCCCAACCCAGTCACTTTCCATCATTCTACGGGACTAAGGACACAATTTTGATAGATTAAACATTCAATTTCGCATGCTAACAATCAAGTTTCCAAAGAAAGAACATGGAATCAAAGTCAGTAGAGAAATACATACCTGTAGACTATAGTGGTGAAATGGATGGGGATAAATTCATGTAAGTAAGCACACCAAAGAGCGACCTCAAACACCGACTGGAAAGAAGACATGTTGGGGAGAAAAAAGCTTTGGGAAATGATGGAGATGTGGGGGAGATGGGAAATTAGATTGAAGGAAGTCGGAGTTAATGGGTGAGTGAGTGGGGAAAGTGAAGGGAAATGGGGGAGGGAAACGGTTTGAGGAGGGTTTTCGAAAGGGTGGGTAACTGAAAAGTTTAAATTTTTAATATATAGCCGGTCGGGTCGGGTTGGGTTAGTGGGTTGGAGAAACCTACGATTCCCCATCGATGGACCATAAGTAAGTCAACGGTCCGTCGATGGCTCCGTCGAATGTGCCCTAACTTATGAAAATTAAAAAAACAAACCTGGGATCTACGGATCCTATCGACGGTCCATCGACTTGACTATGGTCCGTCGATTAGTCTGTCGATTAGTGCACCAGACCAATTTTCTGCAGATTTGGACCCTGCACATTGATTACCCAATAATCTAATCTTTTTGTATTTTCTGGAAAACTTTTAGACACACACCCTAGTTTATTCTCTAGCCAACACTTCTTAAAAAAATAAATAAAAGAAAATTCATACGTGACATAAAGTGAGAAAAATAGAAATAATGCAACTACGCCTATAAAATCAGAAAAAACCTATTGTTGGCTAAAGGATACATATTGGTTGCCTCCCGATCAGCGTTTGATTTAATATCAGAGCACGATGCAGGACTCTTGATTACTAAGACTTCATCAAGATGGTATGCCTCGATCACTTCATTCGCCTTTTGAGCATGCCCAAGGTAGTTTTTGATTCGTTGCCCATTCACCTTGAACCTTTCACCCTCCTTATTCTCCAACTCAAACGCTCCTTGAGAGAAAACTTGGGTGATCAAGAATGGACAAGTCCATTTGGACTTGATTTGCGCAAAAACAAGCTCAACCTAGAGTTGAACTAAAGTATCAAATCCCTAACCACAAAATCACGCTTCTCAATCTTTTGGTCATGGTACTTCTTCATCTTTTCTTTGTAGAGGGCTGAACTTTCATATGCCTCGAAGCGAAACTCATCAAGCTCATTTAACCCACTCAACCTTTGTTCCACTGCTTTATTCCAATCCATCTTCAGATTTTTCATTGCCCACATGTCCTTATGCTCTTACTCTACCGGCAAGTGACAAGCCTTCCCATATAATAGTTTGAAAGGAGACATACCTATGGATGTATTGTATGCTGTCCGGTAGGACCAAAGAGCATCATCAAGCCTCCTTGACCAATCCATTCTACTCGCATTCACCTTTTTGCCAGAATCTGCTTGATTCCCCTGTTTGATACCTCAATTTTCCCACTAGTCTGAGGATAGTACGGCGTGGACACATTGTGGCGAACCCCATATTTCTCTAACAACCCTTTGAACAACTTGTTTCAGAAGTGGGATCCCCCATCACTAATAATTGCCCTTGGGGTGCCAAATCTGGAAAATATGTTCTTTTTCAAGAATGCGGTGATCTTTACAAGTGATTTGGATTCCACCCATATTGACACATAATCAACAGCCACAAGAATATACTTCATCCCATGAGAACTCACAAAGGGCCCCACAAAGTCAATACCCCACATGTCAAACAACTCAATTACAAGAATGGGAGTTAAAGGGAGTTCTTGCCGTCTAGAATTACCTCCATCTCTTTGGCTTCTATCACATGCCTTGGCGAACTCATGAGCATCTTGGGGAATGGTTGGCCAATAGTTTCTACATTGCCAGATTTTATGGCTGTGCGGACACCACTATGATGCCCACCCACAGGCGAGGAGTGGCATGCCTCCAAAACACTCAACATCTCGACTTCCGGCACACAACATCGAATAAGCCCATGGTAAAAAATCCTAAATAAATATGGATCATCCCAAAAGAAATTTTTAACATCATGCATGAACTTTTCCCTTTGATTAAAGGACAAGTAAGATGGGACGGTATCACTAGCCAAGTAATTCGCAAAATCAACGAACCATGGAATCAAGTCTTCAGAAGCGGCCAATACATGCTCATTAGGGAAAGTATCATCAATTTCAGCTTTTTCACCCGATTCTCGCATAGCTTCATCCTCTAGTCGGGAAAAGTGATCGGCAACTCGAGTTTCGGTCCCTTTTCTATCTTTCACTTCAAAGTCAAATTCTTGCAGCAGTAATACCCAACGAATCAACCTCGGTTTCACATCATTCTTTGGCATCATATATTTCAAGGCCGAATGATCAGTATGCACTATAACTCTTGTGCCAAGCAAATAAGAGCAAAATTTCTCGAAAGCAAAGACCACCGTAAGGAGCTCTTATTCATTCACAGTGTAGTTCTTTTGAGCTTCATTAAGGGCTTTACTGGCATAGTAAATGGGATTAAGGATTTTATCCCTTCTTTGACCCAAAACTACACCAAGCGCAACCCCACTATCATCACACATCACCTCAAATGGCTTACTCCAATCCGGGGAAATAATAATGGGCGCAGACACAAATTTCTCCTTCAATTCACCAAATGCCTTAAGAAAGGATTTATCAAAATAAAATTTACACTCTTTCTCAAGTGACTTGCACAGAGGATGTGCAATTTTTGAAAAATCCTTAATGAACCTTTCGTAGAAACCGCATGCCCAAGGAAACTCCTCACACCTTTTACAGAGATGGGGGGAGGAAGTCTCTCTATCACCTCGACTTTACCTCGATCAACCTCTATACCCTTCTATGAGATGCAATGGCCCAATACAATACCCTCTTTCACCATTAAGTGACATTTTTACCAATTTAGCACAAGGTTGCAATCTTCACATATCTTGAGAACTCCGGACAAGTGATTCAAATAATGATCAAACAAGTCACCAACAACAGAAAAATAGTCCATAAATACCTCAATGGTGTCCTCCATCATATCAGAGAATATAGACATCATACATCGCTGGAAAGTAGTTGGTGCATTATACAACCCGAAGGGCATCCTCTTGAACGCGAAAGTTCCATAAGGACAAGTAAAAGTGGTTTTCTCTGGATCTTGTGGTACAATAGAGATTTGGTTGTAACCCGAATAACCATGAAGAAAACAATACCACCCCTTTCCTGTAAGCCTATCCAACATCAGATCCATGAAGGGCATAGGGAAATGGTCCTTCTCAGTCCATGCATTCAATGAACGGTAATCCACACACACTCTACATCCAGTCACCGACCTCATTGGAACAAGATCATTTTTCTCATTAGTGACCACAATCATTCCCTCTTTCTTAGTCACACACTGAACAGGGCATACCCAACTACTATCAGCGATCGGATATATGACTCCGTCATCCAACAACTTAATAATTTCCTTCTTCACCACCTCTTAAGTAGGTGGATTTGAACGTCTTTGGTGCTCAATACTGGCTTATGATCGGGCATGAGTTGGATTTTATGTGAATAAATACCGGGAGGTATCCCAATAATATCCGCAATAGTCCACCCAATAGCTCTCTTGAACCTCTTCAACACTTCAACCAAACACTCTACTTGTTGCATATTCAAATCTTATTCAATAATTACCGACAAAGTGTCAGCTTTCCCCAAGAATACATACCTCAGATGAGGTGGTAGAGCCTTAAGCTCCAATTTTGGAGCCTCCTCAATAGTTGGTTTCGGGGTGGAAACTCGCGATGCTTCATATCTAAATCCAATTTCTTTGGTTTAAACCGAACATCATATCGATCAAGTGCCGCAGCCAATGACCCATACACTTCGATACAGTCACTCTCAAAATTCATGATCACTGCCACTAGAGCCTCAACACCAAGACGGTCTTCTATTTGTACTTCGGATGAACTCTCAACCTTATAGGATATCACAAATACTGATTGGAGCTCACCATTCTTCCTCATGGACCTACAAATGTTGAAAGTCGCTTATTCATTATTCAACTGAAACTTCATCTGCCCTTTCCCTATGTCAACTAAGGCACGACGGTATCAAGGAATGGCCTCCCAAGAATATCATGGAGTATCCCAATAGGCCTCTTCAACGTTCGATCGACCATCATTAGTCGCATCGCAGTTGGCTTTGGGTCACCCAAACCCAACTTCTTGTAAATAGAGAGAGACATGAGATTTATGCTTTCCCCAAGGTCACATAATGCTTTATCAAAGTGTAACAACCCGATTTTACATGGAATAGTGAAAACACCCGGATCTTCTTTCTTTTGCACAAGAGACCTTGTAGCAATAGCACTACATTGTTGCATCTGATAATCATCCTCAAAACTAACCGATATCTTCTGAGTGACCATATCTTTCATGAACTTGGAATAATCAGGCATTTGTTCAAGAGCTTCTATCAAAGGGACATTGATGGAAAGCTGTTTCAATTTAGTAACAAAACGCCAGTATTTACCATCCTCGATCTTTTTCACCAATCTTTGAAGAAATGGAGGTGGTGGTCTAGGAACGGAGGTCACTTTTTTGAGTGTGTCAGCTTCTTTCCCCTATTTATCTACCAACTCACCACTAACTTCCTCTACCGCATCATCTCCTCTCTTCTCATCTTCGACGCCAGACGATATAGGTGGATCCATGGTCTGCTTATCTTCTCGAGTAGTGACTGCCATACAATGTCCATCATTTTTCAGATTCTGTACAATATTGTTAGGAAGAGTACCCGATTGGCGCGGGTTTACAGTAGAAGACAATTGGGCCATTTGCAACTCAAGATACTTGATTGAGGTTGCATGTCCATCCACCTTTTCCCCAATATTTTCTAAATCACCTCTGAACTCTTTGGCGTTCTCATCACTAGCATCAAACCTCCTCCTCATCTTCTGCAACATATCCTCAACTCACACTATACTACCTCCACCATCCCTAGGAGAAACTTCCCGATTTTGAGGTAGAAAATAGGGCCAACTCCAATCCTTTCTGTTACCATAGTTACCCCGGTTGAAGTTGTTGTCGCGGTTGTAGTTTCTATCTCGAAGATAGTGACCCTCTCGATTGTAATTCCTATAGTTTCAATCTTGATTTCCTTGACCATGGCGCCAACTTTCCTGATTGGAGCCTTGGGCGTTTGGCAAAAAAACTCCCCGTCTGCTCATCCACTGTATAAGAATCTTCTTCATAGTAGTACTCATCAACCGATGGTGGTGGTTTAGACAAATAGTTCACCGCATTTACCTTTTCTGCACCCCCGTTGACATGTTTTAACACCAACCCAAACTCAGTTCTAATTTGAGCCATCTCTTCACGAATCTCATTTGTGGTTGGGTTATGTGAAGCTTGCACTCCAAAAGTGTTTCTCCCAGTATCCGACTTCCTAGTGCTCTAAGCTTTACTATTTTGGGAGATTTTCTCTAACTTCTCAGCGATCTCTGCATAAGTACACTCCCCATAAGAACCACCCACAATCGTATCAAGCACTGCTTTATTATTATCATATTGCCCCCGATAGAAGTACTCTTTCAGTGACTCATCATCAATGTGGTGGTTTGGGACAAAGTTGTTCACCCTATATTTGTGGTTTAGCTTTTTAGAAACTAGGTAATACCTTGCTAGGAACACATCCTTCAAGTGCTCCCAAGTATAGATTGAATTGTAGGGCAACTCAGTAAACCAAATTGCAGCCTCCCCCATCAATGAGAGAGGGAACACCCTTAATCCAATTACATACATGTCTAATTATGGCCTCCCTACACTACTCTTACACACTGAACTTAGTTTGGCGATGTGAGGATGTGGATCCTCAGATGGTAGCCCCGAAAACAAACCTCTAGTGGTGATCATCTGCATCAAGCTACTAGTTACAACAAAAGTATGACTATGTGGTAGAGGAGGTAGGACAAGTGGCCCATCAGAATCAGTGATGTTAACATTTCCCCTTTAGTACTCTTGAGGGTGTGGCGGTGGGAGGTTGCCTCATCGGATTACCTTCATCAGGGTTATCAACAACCACTCGATTATGAGCATCAATCGGCGGGGGAAGTTGAGGGTTAATCTCATCATTGATATAAGCAGGATTTTTTTGAATATTCATTCTGCGAAGTGTGCGTTTTAGTTCTGGATCAAGTGGAAGTGCTGGTTCTCGTCGACTCCGTGTACATGGCATACACTAAAGCTAGACCTGCGAGAGACAAAGTCAAAAAAATTAAAAGCAAAATCAGGACATTGTTGACTAAAATTCGATAATGTGCTTAAAGTTAATCTAAAAGCCACTTTCCCCGACAGCGGCGCCAAAATTTGATACACTTAAACTATACTTCCCTAAAGAAGTATAAGCGGTCGTATCAAGTACAGAACCCGAATGTTAGGTTGGGGTCGATACCACTAAGAAAATGGTTTAGACTTAACTTTAATCTACGATACTTCTATTTAGTCAAGTCCTTTTCGGAAACAAATAATTAAAGGGGGGATTTTGTGTAACAAAAGTAATTAATTAAGTCTAAATAAACAAGTATCTAGTTCAAATATTTGATGATTATCAAATGATGAGAGAAACTAGGGTCTAAGTGGTCCCGTAGGTTCATAACGTAGTAACCCTAGCTATAACAACTCTTTCCTAGTATCTTGCATGCAAAGTGGTAAGTTATATATCCCTATTTCGTTGATACAACAACTAGTGAATTTCACTACGCACCTTGGTCCAGCTACGTGTGTTTATTTTACTAAACCTTACCTTTTACCTCATATTAAGCATCACAATTGATGTATGACTTAGTTATTACTTCGCACCAATCAACACTAACCTATTAGATAGTGTATACTAAATCTACTTTGATAATTCTTTTCTTATTATCTACCTCTTTGGTCGGGCAAGTAGCAACAAGGAGAGTTCTAATGTTGGTCACCGTTAAAAAGACTTCTAAACGAAAGAGTTACCAATACATGCAAGACACTATTCTAGAATTGTTATATTAGCTAGTTCTACTTTGTTAGTTACCCATGGTTCCCACAACCCTAGTTGTGGATTTAGTTACCCATGTTAAGAATTACACAATTCTTATTGATTAGACAAGAATTCATGTACTTACTTTAAAAAGTTTGAAGAAAATCCAGAAAATCACTTGAATTAATCAAAAATAGATTCCGGAATATTCAAGTATTTTCCAAAACCCAAAGTTCAATAACCAATAATACAAATCTCAAAATTAACAAAGAGTCTAACCCCTAAAATAAGGTTTTTAGTCCTATTTATAATAAAAGAGTCCTAAAATAAAGGGAAACCTAAATAAGGAAAAATTCTGCCCAAAAAGCGTCTCGAGTCGACGACCTCACCGACGAAGCGTCGATGCCTCCGTTGGTCCACAATTCAAACTCTTTTGTAGCTTCTATCTACTCCATCATTCTGTTACCATAGACGGACCCAAATGATGGTCAGTCAATGGACCTACGGTCCGTTGATGGCCTTCATTACTCCAAACATAGAATCTTTTAAAAATCAGATACTAGGGCTACAATTTGTTAACACCAATGGTTTTCCAGGATGGTGCGTATCCCCACACTTAGTCAAAATTCCCCGATCTTTCCTTAGAAGCATAAATCTTCAAACAACGGTTGCCACCTACGGACCGTCGATGGTTGCGTAGGTCATCACTTTTGCAAATTTTAGCATAGTCTTCAGCATTTTCATTCTGGACAGTTTTCTTGCAAACACAGAGAAAAATACATTAAAACTACTTCAAATAGGCCTTATACACAAACTAAACTAAAGGAAAAAGCATTGAAAGTACCGTGAAACCACGATACATCATCGATTATGCAGTTAGCTACTGTTAAATGTCGACTTGCTTACATTGAAGAGATCACTATAATACATTCATGAAATTAGTTGATATGGATATTGATAACATAATGAAAATTGGTTAAGTTAAAGTTTGGTTTATGCCAATAAATTGGCTAACAATACATTGTCCAAAAAGTTGAATGAAATTGGCTTAGAATGTTATTTCAAAGATATTATGAAAAAAAGGTTAATTACTAAGTTAAACCAAATTAAGCATGACCAATGTAACTTTGAATTCATAACCAAGGGTATGCCAATAATTGGGAGAAGTCCCAACATACCCGCTCCAAATGAACTATGAAGATAAGTAAGTACATTGAAAAAAGTTTATACCGTTCATAAAGAGTGGTATAAAGCTACCAAATGACATTGAACAATATAAGGTGAGTAATAACATAATCAAAAGCTTAAGAAATATGAAAGTGACCAGAATAAGGCGTTAAAGAGAATTCAGGCAAGTCTCACTCACTCCAAGACAATTATGTTAAAGATACTCACATAAGAGGGTGTTAATAATCGTGAGACAAGTCTCATTAAAACCAAGATGATAATGTAAGGTTAAATTAACATTTAATCAAGTAAATAAATGGATTACTAGTTATACAAAGAGTTAAGTAAATCTCATAACAAGAAGCAAGCTTCCATACTGTTTGAGTCCACTCTAAAAGATGTAAAGAAAAAGAAGTTGAGCAAAGAACCAATAGAGTAACAATGAGCTTGTGCCAGCACATGTAAGTTTCATTAGATGAGGCTACCACCAAGGTGGATAAGTAGTCTCCGTATGTCTCCTAGTCTTCGAATATGTCGCCAGCATAGGAACTAGCCAGTGGATTCCACCTAAGAGAGCTAGGCATGATGCGGTTTTACTTTAGCCGGTGAAACCACCCCTTTTCGGTGTGGGGAAGACACTGGATTTAATGTTTATCTCACATGATCTATGTTGATTAAATGATCAAAGAAAGTATTCATTTCACTTTAGCCGTGAACCACCTCTTTTCGGTGTGAGAAATACACTAGATTTGGTTTCACTTTAGCCGGCGAACCACCCCTTTTCGGTGTGGGGCAGACACTGAATTTCATGTTTAGCTCACATGATCTAGGTTCACTTTAATCGGTGAACCACCCCTTTTCGGTGGGGTAGACACTGGATTTAATGTTAGGTCGCATGATCTTAATGCCAAAGATTTCTTTAAGGAAGTAAGAAAGAAAGTAAAAGAAATGTAATTTTAAGGTGGGCTAATAAAGTAAGAGCTTAAGTATGTCAAATCATCTGTGGTTGATAATAATGAAGTGTTAACAAGTTATTGGCTTGTGACAAATCAATATATATGCTCCAATATCTTCACTCTGTGCAAATGATAAAATAATGGGCATAGCCAAATAAAAATTTACTTATAATGACTTCTTATATTATTCCAATAAAGGGGAGTAAAACATAATGGCAAGTCAATGTACCACATTCTCCATAGTATGAAAATGATGAAATAAGTGGCCTAGCAATTGAAGATTGACTTATACAGATTTCATGCCTAATCTAACAAGAATGGAAAGAATTACTTGTAGTAAGGGTATCCAAATAATTTTCTTAGTCTTTTGGATTACTTACTTGATTAATTGTAGGTATGGGACTTCAATAAATCATTGCACTTGTAAGTAAAACATAAGATTAGAGAGATTTTTGAACTAAGATTAAAGATATTTTTGAACTACACAACAACAAGAACAAAAAGACCGAAAAAATAATCTAAGTGTTGGGGAAGGATCTCTGGGGTTTGGAGGAGCATATTTCAAAATTTTCGTTCGAGTTGTTCTAAAATTATGTTCATGATTCAAAGGTCTTATGTTCATATAGAAAAATGAGTTGCGTGCTTTGAATGCATTAAAATATGTCATATTCATACCATAATTCACAAATAACGAACTAAGAAAGTCTAGTGATTTCACTTTTCAGAATTGACATGTTGTTATAGGAAGAGCTTTCCTTGATCATGCATAGTACTTATGTGTATATGTGCATATAACCATACTTAGTACAAGTGTTTACTAATCCTATACTATTACTATTTTATAGGCGCAGGTCAGAGAGAAGATTGAAGACTTATTGAAGCGGTTTGGATCAACGATCTCCAGACTTTGGTAGGTCCTCTTGAGTTCGAGGATGTTACACCTATCATTCTAGCTTAGTAATTTAGACATAGCTATTGGATGTTGTCCCTAGCGTTTCATTTCAGACTTTTATTCAAAGCTTTGTATTAAGGCCATTTGGCAAACTATTAAGATATATTGATTTCTTCATTGAATTTCTTAATCGATTGTAGATGGTTGTTTAGTATGAGCTAATTGGAATATTATTCAGTATAGTAATCTTATAAAGTCTATGTGTACTTCACTATGTTTTAAAAGTTTTAAATTTTCCGGAAATTTAACTATATGATTGTGATGAAAGCTAAGAAGAGGCTTGTCTGCGACCTCTGAGAGGTTAACGACGCCGGTTGCATTCAGATTCCAGAATCCGGGTGTGACATAGAAACGCCACCATAAGTGAACAATAACAATCATAACATAATTCAAGAAATAATTTACATAAAATATGGAGAATTAGGGCAGCGTACCACCAATCTGTTCTCACCACTTCAATGCATAGCTAAATCATCCAATAAAATACCAAAAGGCCCTTACCTATGGCCATGATAATCAATCCAATACAAAAATTATAATACTCAATGAATATAAATCAATTGAACATAGATTTATCAATAAAATATAACCTATACATCAATTTAATACAATTCTTACATCATTCAATAGCCCAATGAAAACTACACTAGAATTGATAAGCATTAAGACATGATCATAACATCCGTAAGGTAGTCAAAATAAGGGTGCATGAGCTACATTGATTCATAGAATTTTTAAGCTAAAATAATATAATTAACAACAATTAAATCAATATACAATGATTCAAAACCTGTAATGCAAGAACCTATTGATAGATTATAAAATCGGACAAGATCATCTTTGAAAAACAGAAAAGTCTCTTTGAATTTTGGGCTCCTTAATGAAGAGAGTTTCAAGGATTAAAAACCATACCTCAATGAAGTGAAACCACGAATTTTATGAAGAATCACCAATCAACTCTTCAATCCAAGCTCTTTCTTGAGTTTTGGCTTCAATGGAGTTCTACAAAATTTCTTAGAGAATTTGGGTTTTAATTTTTTTTAGGAAAGAGTTCATCTAGGTAACTAGGACTTATAAACCCACTTAAAATACCTAGAATACACTTGGGAAACCACCCAAAATCTTACTTGGACGTAGGATGAATTTATCAATGCACTCATGAGTTTAACAGTGAACTGTGTAGGTGACAAAGACCAGCGACGCTTGGCCATCGACGGGCCATTTGTCCAACGACGGGCGTCTTGTCTGGTCTTTGTTTGGATCAGAGACTGGAATTTGGGAGCTTACTCTCCCTAGGATAAGTCTTGACCCACACACACCATTTACCGGGCGTAGACCAGCCTACTGGTCGTCAATTGCCTCAGTCAATTGGGCTGGTCTAGAGAGACTTAGGATCTTATGAAGGGTCCTTCCTCAAGGACCCTTGGTTATTCCTTGGGGACGTTTGCCTGGACGTTTTAAGCTCGAATATGCTCGCATATGATTTTATACATATCATATCAATTTCATCCAAAACTAACACGTAAAACTCGTCAAAACATGCTAAGACACACAAGGTCGTTTCAAAGCAAATCTTTCGAACGTCATGGATGTCTTTCATGAAACTTGTCACACTGCCTCTAAATAATATTATTACTCATATAAGGACCTAATAATCTCATGAAAAGCTCATAGGCACATAAAACACACATGAAGCAGATAGGTGACTAGTCGTCCAACGTCTTGGTCGTCCCTTGACGTTTCTCTTTTGATTCACCTAATACTTTATAAGCTGCATAATTACCCCATTATAAACAATTTTAGGACCTTAGAATCTCATGAAAAACATGTTAGGCTCTAGTTTCACCTAAGTCGTTTTAGAGGTATTACACTATCATCTAAGGAGCCCTCTCAAAACTCTCTTTTAAAAGATGAACTTTACCCAAAATTCTAAGGTTTCGAGAAAATACGAGACATCTAAGTCATACAAGTAAAGAGATCTATTCATTTTTCAGAAAAAGAAAAAACGGGGATTGGATTGATGATAAAATAGAATCCTGGGTCGCGAACAGTGATTCGATTGAGGATGAAGAAAGAGAATTCTTGGTTCAGTTCTCCACCTTTCAGTCATACCATGGGTTCTTGCATAAAAAAAATTTAAATGTTCATTTGAGCTTATATTATGATAGATTTTTTGTTTTGAGGTGTTCTATTGAAGAAATTCCCCAATGTCCGAGGATCTATTTTCATGAATGTTGTCTTGAATGAATGGTAATTGGATGAATACTCTAATTTCATTTATAATGTTTTAGTTATTGAATTGAGTTAATATCCATGTTAATTATGTCAATTGCGGGGTGTGATAAAAAATTGGAAGTATGAGCCTTGAAGGGCTAGTTATGATCAAATTACATGTTGTAGTAGAATTGTGATTAAGCTATTAATCCACTTGAAAGGTGGAGGTGTTTTATTACGTTGTATATTTTTGTATTGAATTGATGGGTTATCTTCTTTGTACCCCTACATGTGGTGGTTAATTTTTGAATATGATATGAGTTAAGTGTGTGCTTACTATGAATGTACTATGATCATGTTTGAAAGACAATTATAGGAATGATGATTATTATGACGAAGGTTATTCTCACACACACACTCATGAATGAAGTTTCTATGATTATGTTTATGATGATGGGTTTATTGAAAGGTTATTCTCAATTGAACTCTAATGAATGATAATTACATGTTTTGAAAGGACTTTCACACAGTATGGGGATTCTTAGTTGAAAGGTTATTATCATTTTTGAATCTATGAGATTTCCATTGAAGGAATGTTAGCTTAAGATGGATTATCTCACATGAGTTGAGGCGGGGTATCCAGTAACAATCTCTTATCCCATATAAATTACTAATGTAATGAAGGTTAAGTACCCCGTATGTAATAATGCTAAGCACTGAGTGGATAATGATATGAGACGGAACCATTCATGTGATTTGAGGCAGGTTTCTAGTAGGTCTCTTTAGATGGATTCCCTTACTTGAGTTGAGGCGGGGTATCTTGTAGCAATATCCCTATCCCACAACTATGTGCCTACATAGGTGTAGCTAGTGGATCCACCTAAGCAAAAAAAAAACATACCTTAGGCAAGTAAGAATTCCTTAACCGATGAGGGTGACAACTAGATTCCATCAAATTGCTCACATGGTCTATGTCGGTTAAGTCTTACCCCCACAAAAATATTAATGAACTATGGATTCTTAAGAATGCACTACTTAGTGTGAGTGGTGGTATAGGACGCCATCTATTCATTGCACAAGTAGGCTTTGAGAGTAGTCATGGTTTTTTTGCTTTGTAATGTTTAATGAATTGAATGTTCTTTTATGATGATGTTAATGAAAATTTTGACGTAATATCTAATGAATGAAGGTGCTCTTAACTAAGCTAATGAAGAATGTTGACTTATGTACTTAGTAAAATGATGTATCCCTTACTTGGATTGTATTATGAGTTACTTTCTTGTCATGACTCATTGAATATGAATGTGCCTTTTACATGGTGGATTCAAGGAGTACTTAGTGTGAGTAGTAGTATGGGATGCTACTTACACATTGCACAAATATGAACTAAGGTTATCTTAGATGATGGTCCTAATGTGATGATGTGACTATGTAAAGTATATATCTCTTATGATTGAGTATTGTGTAAAGATGTAAAGATTGAAGGTAAGATCACTTTTGGTTACCTTGAGGTGGTACTTAGTGTGGATAGTGGTATGAGACTCTATTCATACATTGCACAAAGGATAACTTCAGGGTTACCTGAGGTGAAGGCTTAATGCGAAGGTAATGGCTTATATGTTTATTATGTCCTAATGTGAATATATGACTTGTATGTTGGTTATGTTTGGATATTATGCGCTTATGCTTATGTTCATAAAATCTTATCAAATTGGCATATGTGTTGCTTTCAGATAAAATGTGCATTTTAAGTATGTTTTTGCATAGCTATCACACTTAGTACTTAATTATGCTTATCCGTATTTTCTTTTATTTTACTAGAGGTGTAGGTTCTATCCTTTGAATGCTTTCTCTCTAGTTCAAGCTTGGATTTGAGATTCTCCAACTAAGTGGTATGTCCTCATAGATCAAGGACAAGCTCTTGATGTTTCCTTTTATTTCATGTAATAGGCATTTGTCAAGACTTTCGATTTTAAAGGGACCTGACCCTATATTTAGATATAGGATTTTGTTTTAGATGGCCATTTTGATACGATAGACTCCCACTATTTTTCAAATGTTTTTAATGAGTTTTTAATAAAGTTTTAAATCTGTACCATTTTCCTTATATCAAATGTTTCCGAATGCTATGATGATTATGTGAGACTCTTCGGAGTCTTGTACGCCATGTCACATCTATATTGTAGACTCAGGGTGTGACACCAACGGGGAAAATTCTAGGTTTCATCCCACATGGTTCACGGTAAGCTCATCACACAAGGAACTGAAATCACTATCAAACAAGAATCCACATTTTCACTAGTCATCATAAGAGACTCATTCGATAACCGGCTACTCACAATGAGATGAAAAAAGTTCACATATTGTTTATGCTATTTCATTTGTCCTCATCGTAGCTGCTCATTTATTTTTGTTTGATTATGAGCACTATTCAAGTTATCGATATTAATCAATACTAATACTCAAACTTGCAATTGGATAACCACATTCAAACACAAACAAGAGGTGGAACAATTTTTTTTGAAGGGTCCAATAATCATCTGGAATTAAAGCTAGGAGACACAAGCTCAATCATCCATAAAACTGTGCTAGACACAATATATAGCTCAAAAACCCTAATATACAGAAAGAATAATCATCAAAAAAAGTGGGCCTCAACCTACCCAAAAACAAAAGTCATTTTTCCTCAAATGCAAACAATAAATATCCAAAAGTCAAATAAAGAAAAGACACATAGGGAGGTAAAAAAGGATCCTGTCTAAACAATCCTTCAATGCATCAGTGCCAATTGTAGTGCTTGAAACTTGGAGATCAGTGCCCAGAGTCACATCAACAGAAGTACCAGCTCCACTTGGGTAAACTAAGGGTGTATCTGCCAAAGAAGCTTCCAAATTTGCATCTAGTATGGCCTCCTCAATCTCTGTAAGGCCCTCGTAAGAAGCCTCCTTAACATCCCCAGGCATCTCCTCATCCGTCTCAGCCTCGTACTAAGGATCAATTGCCTCTTCAACTCTAGCATCATCAGCGGTGGTAGCCGGAGGCATATCTGGCTCGACTGGAACATCTAAGATCTCCACCGTCTCAAAAATATTAAGCATGTTGGTGGACTTCAACTGAACCACATCTCTCCTCAATGCAACAATGGCGAAGTCACCTCTTTAGTGGTCCCTTGGCTACGGTAACACAACGCTATCCTAGCCACAAAGGTATTAATTGTAACACTCAACAGTGTCACATCATCAACAAGGGTTGTCTGAATCATGCCCGGAATGGAGGCCTCAAGTTTGACAGCACTACAATCCACAAAATAGGCAAGCTTCCTCATCTGAAGTAATGCCACTTGAGAAAGCAGGGGCCGGGAAATAGCAACAACAACAGATCTGGGAGGTAATGTAGTAGTAGAGGAACCTCGAACATCAAAAGGAATAATACTAGAAGTACTTGAAGGCCCATGGGCCGGAGGCCAATGTGCCTCTACAGGTAATGTGTCCATATCTAAAACCGAGGAAGTGTCCACTGGGGCTACCTTCTTCTTCTCTGCCTCATCTTTTATATACTCCCCTTCGATTCTCCTGAGATCACAGAAGATGTGGGAATCACTTCCACGTTCTTGTTTGCTTCTCTAAGAACCCGAGAACATCTGTACAACTCAGTGATCAACACTGAAAATGGTAGGGATGAATGGTGCTTCTTGGCACTCGTGACCATCTCCTGTGCCATAGTTATCCCTAGATTTATCCTTGCTCATCAATAATGAAACCCAAAAAAACTGCCTTGGCTAAGCGGAGAATCAACTCGTTCTGGGATTGCATGGTAGTGCTGCTTATGAATCCAAACCAGAACCTTGAAGCTATGTTCAAATCTTTCTTTTTAATTGGTTCCCCAATCTCCAGCCACTTGGGAGTATCGTCCGATATTAGTGGGGCCAACCACTTCTTCATATTTTCCAATGTCTTTGTCCTTATCAAATGCTGGCATTCGTCATGAATATTATCAGGTTATCCCAGGACTACATTAATAGCCTCATTGTCACACTTGACTATCTTTCCCCGGACAACTACGTAGTCAACAAGCTTGAATGCAACTGCCCACAAGGCTTCATAGGCTATGTAGAACTCCCGGCTCCAATTATAAATGTAAGGGTTACGGTTCTTGGTGAAGAGTTAGAAACTGTTCGACTTTAGGAAACTTATTCTCTCTGGGTACCTGACAATAACCCCACTAGTGGACAAGCACTTTTACTCGATAATGGTCCTCAGCCCCTCAGTCTTCAGTCTGTTCATGGAATCTGGAGGAGGACCCTGTACTGGCAGTGCTAGGACCACAACTTGTGCTGGAGGAGGAGGAGTACTAGTGCTGCCTTAGGAGTCCTGATCCTAGATGGACCATTCATCCCTTTGGATCGCAGTTCCGCTCTCTGTGGTGCTAATAGGTCATCATCTTCAGGCTCACAAGCTGCAACCTAATGATCTGGGTGCTCATCGTCACCCTCAGATTTGGTAAGGTGAGTGGCGTAGATACCCTCACTATCGGAGATAGCCTCCGGTGATGCATGTGCCTTCCCTTTGACCTTTCCTTTCTCACCAATTGTTGGAAGTTTGGTGGCCTTTCCCCTTGATGTAGTTGTATCCTCATTTATTTTTATCCCTTTTCCCTTTTTACAGGAAGGTATATCTCTACCAGAACGTTAGATCTAGGCATGTCTGCAAAAATATCAAAAAGGGATAGAAACAATTAAAGCAAAATCACAAAAGAAACAGTTGCAGATAGACTCGCCAAACTGGTCGGCGATTCGCCGGATCTCTTGGCGAGCCAGATTGGGCTTGCGAAAACTATTGGCTCAAAAGTCCGAGGAAACTGTCATATTGGCAATAGGAAGGGCCTTTAAGTAAATCCTTTACAACATTCGGCGAGCAAGAACGAGCTCGTCGAAAGTTACAGTGCAATTAAGGGTTAGGGCGCAGACAAAGGGAGACAAAGGAGAACCTTTGGCGAGTCGCCGAGTTTACTCGGCAAACTATGAAAGTTACAGAACACTTTTCAAGTTAAACCAATAAATTAAAGGAGACAAGGGGAACTTCGATGGAACACCTAGTGTTTCAGCGAGCTCATCCCAACTCGCCAAATGACCCAACATGTCTACTTTAAACCCAAATCCCAAATTCAACCCCGCAGCGCCCGATAACAAAATCAAAACACACTCTTACTATTAAGCTAATATACATTACACACATGCGTCCGAGATACTCAGACTTCTCCCAATTTGGCTAATTTTGTCCATTTGATGACATTTTACCTTATGAATGACGTCAACCCTCTATAATTTGGCAAAATACGTATTTACCACAAATGTGGGCTACTTAGACTTGAACCAACTAGACATAACAACATGCAAGCACAACCCCATAATTTAAAGAAAATTTAAGGCACAAAATCTAAGGAATTAATCAATATAAGCATTATAGGCACGATATCCAAATTAACTAAGGCAAACATATACACAATTATGATTAGAGAGGACTAAGACACATCACTAAGTTAAAAATCACTTGCAAATGAGTTAAAAAATTGCAAAAAATGAATTATGGGTTTAGAAAACCAACCTTAGATGCTGAATGATCAAGATTTGAAATGCTAGGCGACAAATATTCAAACTCCAAACACAAATCTGACGACTAAAATGATTAAAATGTTAGAAATATGGAAATTAATGTGCGGATGTGAGTTTGGGAAGTTTAAAAGTGAGGGAAAATGAAAGAGAATTAAAGTTCAAAGTTTTGGCCTTTAATAATCATCCAGTTCTCACCCATTTGGTGATATAACTTTTGCTAGCCGACCCATTCGGCGACACGCCTAGTGTGGAACTTAACTCATCGAGTTTTACAGGACCTCCAATTATTGTGGGGGTCCAAACGGTGGTCTAAGTCGTGATAGCTAACCTGATTGACGATTTGCAATATACTTCTGGGCTCTCGAACTTTTTGTAACTCCAATTTGAAAATGTCTTGAGTCCAACGACGACCCAAGTCAGGCTCGCCGACCTCTTCAATGATGCACTAACTGGACTTTTTGCTTGCCACCCTACACTTTTCAAACACATTCCACACTTCGACATACACAATAAAAAACATCATTATTTCAACCTAAAAAGAAAGTAATTCAAAACCTAGGTTCCTTCTCAAAAAGCTCCTTAGTTAACGTTGTCGCACGACACAAGTCTTAACTTAAATACCATTTGAGAGGTTTGGCTCACTTTCATAAGGCAACCCTCTCCTGGCTCTAGGTAGATACAAGACAACACTTGGTCCATTTGGGACTCTAGTATCTGAATGAACATGAAATGATATGTTGTCCTCCAATTTTGCATCAAGACATTCTCTCATAAATCCTCCAACACTCTGTCGTGATCTTTGATTTTGTATAGAATGAGTAAGAGGACCACTTTAATACGCTCACCCTCTTGCTTCTTCATCTTTCGATGCATGTGAGGGGGGATTTACCTATCCTTCTTTTTGGACACTACCTCCAATTCCATGACTTTCTTGTCCAAGAAATCTAGTTGAGTCAACAATGTGGCCAATTCTCGGACTTTTTATTTTCTCCTTATTGGTATTGGACATGTTATCAATGAGGTGGACTAATTTTGCATAAGTTATCTGGATGAGACCCCCTAGGGAGATTTGGTCAGCCACTATTCTATTTTAGGGGCCAAGACCTCTGTAGAAAAATTATAGAAGCATCTTATATGGAATCCCATGAGTTGGGTACTGCTAAAATAGGGCCCTGAACTTCAACCACAACTCGTGGATTGAATCACCCTCCGATTGTTTGAAATTTAGCATTTTATCCCTAAGAATATCATCCTCAAAGGAGGGTGGTCCATTAGGTCTCACTGTCTACCATAGATGCTCAATTTCTCTCCTCAACAAGTAATACGAAAACCAAAACTAAAAATAAGTAGATTTAACTATGTATAACAAGAACAAAAGTTCAGCTTAACAAAATATTCTAAACCAACACCACTCCTCGGTAGCGGCACAATTTTGATATAATAACACTATCAAAGACACTTAATCTAGTTCTAAGAGTTATTGATCGTTAGTCATTACATAACCCAACCAATTGGGTTGAGATCATTGCCATGGGTAGTGGTACACATTTGAGATTCAATAGCAAAGTACAAATGTGTTTAAGTAAATCATAGGAATAAATATTTACGAATAAAAGCATAATTCAAGTTAGGAATTTGACAAAAGTGTCAAATAAAAGAAGGGTGGATTTTGATTATAGTTATTAACTACAACAGTAGCAAATAACACAAATTAACAAGTAATGAGATAGGTTCTTGGAATGTGATTGGATTATAGGCTAAATTATACATGTGGTGATTGCAACTGTTAGTAAATAGTTGTAAATCAGTGGATAAGGTAGACTTTAGTGGGGATAAACTTTCTCTCAAACAATTTCCTCGAATCAAGTTGGTTTCTCTCAAGCTCCAAAAAAATAAATTTAAAACAACCCACACTTTAGTCTGTTCAGTCTCTCAAGATAAATGTGTGGAAAAGGTTTAGGATTCACTCTCTTGAGCTGAACCCATGACAACCCAATAACCATAGACCAGTAATTTAGTACTCGAGCAAGTCAAAAAGATGAAAGTAGAAATGCATTTACAACTACAACCCTTTTAATTAAACCACAATTACTTATTCAAGCCACTTCTAAAGAGAATTTAAACTAACAATTTACAATACCCACATAATTACACCCTAAGAATTGGAGTTTTACCTAGACATCATAAAAAGATAAAAAAAAATGTTATATATTGTGTTTCCATCACTTGAGAAAGATTAATTTCATCTTTTCAAAGGTCCAAACTAAAGAATCTCAAATATCCACTTTCAATTTTAGAAAATGGAAAACGTCAATTCTTCAAAACTAAGGAAAAGTTTAGTCTAGTTCTCTTCTAAAAACTGAATGTGATTACTATGATTCTATTCTAAAAACTCTTGATAAAATATCATACAAAACTAAAGAATTTAAAAATGCATTTATAGTTGTAAAAAATATGTTGCGATAGACAATGTCAGCACATTAAATTGGGATGGCTGGTCAACTCTAAGATCCTCTCTTGGTCTGTTTTATCACCTTTTTGATTTAGCCTTTAGCATCCTCAAGTTTTGTAACTTTGGGCAATCCAATCACTACATCACGGAACCATTCGACAACACGTCAACTACGTATTTTTCTCTCAAACCTTATTTTCTCCCTTAAGTCTTGTCACTTTGGAACTTTAGACGAGGTTCTATCCACTCAGCGACTCGCCCAATGGATTAGGTGATCAGCATGCCATCTTTCATTCATTTTTTCAGTTGCTTTGTTCCTTGTTGCTCATTAGTTCATGAATCCAAATACTTGGAAATCAAGGGTTTTACATCAATTATTGACACAAAATAAGCATTTGAGGTCACTAAATCTATCAAAATAAAGCCTTAAATAAGTGCAAGTCGTGGACTCATCAATGTATCGACATGGTATTAAGGCCAATCAAATGATATCATGTACCGAGCGTGGTAACCATGCCAACCAATACATATCACGCAAGGTATCCAAGAGAACCATTCATAATTTGTACTGGAGTGGTACTCGAGCTGACCAATAATCACAAACAACATTCACAATCACACTTATAATGAACTATCACACTTGAAACCACAAGTAAATTAAATAGGTTAATTCATAAGATTTATCAAAATAATATCAATTTATATTAATCCCTTGTTTTTACCCCACATACATTGTACAAGTAATATTATATAGTTGTTAAGATGCACACATCATATAACTTGGAAAACAGACAACCATCACCTACCCGATAGGACATTTTCTTGGTATTCCCAATTAAAACCCTTGCTAAGATAAAACCCAATAATCACTACAAGATTAGCATTAACTAAGCCAATTTATCCTCTTCATAAACATGACTGACCATATGTTCAATCATCCAGGCTCCGTGCCTGAAGGCATATACATGCAATCTCCAACAACCCACAAGATATGATGTAAGTAAATATAGGTCCACTTTTGATTTAAGAAAACATAGCCTACATGCGCATCAAGGATAGTTGAAGAACTCTGAACCCAATTTTATGGATCCACGGGTGTAGTACCTTAACAACATGGTAAGTGAGGTGGAAAGGAAAGTGTGGTAGAAATGTGTTGGTTCTAGTTTGAACGAAGCCACCCACAAATCGTACATGTTCCTACAACATGTATGTGGGTTGTCACAGAATGAGCCTTTGAAAAGTTGAACCTTCAAAAGATTTACACAGACAAACTGGAAAACCTTTAGGAAGTGATATGACCTGTAGAAAGGGTGGTTCACAAGTAAGGTTTAAACTTGGCGAAATTGTTTGGTGACATGGTTTTTACGAAGTGACCTATAGGTTGTAAGGTGTTCTAAAAATCATGGAAACTTGTTTGTAGTCCTTGGTATTGATTTTGGTTTCCACTATCTTGACATATGAATGACCAAGATGGTTCATAGGTCCTTTTATGGACCGTATATGGGTCCGTGGGTAACCTCAGAAAGTTTTGAGTTCAGGGTTATTTGAGTCTTTTTCAACACTTTTAACACCTAAACTACATTGTTTCTATACATTCTAAGGTCCTAAAACAGAATTTACTCTTAAAATTTAACCTATTCCATCGAATTAACTCAAAACCCCAAAAGCGCTCAAGATTTTCTCTCAAAAATATCTCCAAGGATTGTCTCAATTGGATTATGGTTCTTCAAGTTTAATGTATCCCCACCCAATTCCAAATCTAAGGTTCATTAATGTATGTGAGAAGTCCATCAATGGATCCTTTTTCATCTATTGAGTCCAAAGGATTTCTCTATTTTCCTCTTTTACGATTTCAAGTCAAATTCTAGGGATTTGCATAATTTCTCACGAGATCACTTGTTTATGACTATATTCATCATATTTGATCTTATCATGCATGATTTTATCACACTTTCATGTTTTCAATGTATCCATGTTATATGACTAGTTTATGAAGATGAACTATATTTTGAGATTATGTATGTATCATGAAATCGATAAATTTATGAATCAAGGATACTTTAAGATAAAGTATCATTACATTTTATTGAAAAGGTTACTCCAAAGTGAGATATTCTCATTATGATATATTGTTGAGATAAGTGTCTCTATGATTATGTTATGAGAACATGATATTGAAAGGATTTATTATGTGATATGATGTTTATGATTTGATTTGTATTATTACATTCTTACCCTTCCAAGTATTCTGCTTCTGATATGTTTATGCTTATTTCCTTTGGGAGTTTACTTAGTACTGAGATCACTTTGTGATGGAGTTTCTCCCGTTATTAGATGTCAGGTCTTCAGTAGCTATCCCCTTGTCCCATAACTATGTGCCCTCTTATAGGACCTTATCCCGATTGGACATAGCTAGTGGATCTACCTAAGCTTTAGAACATGATTCTTAACTTGGAAAGTAGGACAACCTCTTTTTGGTGAGGGAGTAAGACACCATATGCTATGTTATAGCTCAGACAATGTATATAGGTTAATGGTAAACATACCACAAAAGATTATTTTGATACTCAAATGGTTTGAGACTTCCTCAAATACTACGATTTGAGTTTATCTTATGCTCTACTGCATTGATCTTGTCCTACAATTTATCAGATTATATTAGGGGTCTCAAAAATGAACCCAAACATAGGTATCCCACCCAACCCGTAATGGTTGGGCTCAAGATGATTTGAATTGATTTCAGTGTCAACCCATTCAATCGTAACCAATTTTAAGGGAATCCTCAACTGAGCCCAATTCAATCTCAAATTTCAACCCATTTTAAAACTCTTTATTAAGATATGTAATTATTATCTATATAACATATTTTAGGATTTATATATCCATTTATTATTTTTTTTCAAAAAAATCTTGGGATGAAATTCAAATAATGATTATAAAAGATAAATATCACTATGTTAAGATTATTGAGATTAATTGGGTCAAATTGGAAGGTTCAAGACCCAATCCGTTTTTAGCTCATTTGAACCCAACCCATTTGAGCCCAAAGTAAACTTGGGCGGGTCAAGACCCAACTCAATTTCTATTTCAACCTATTTTAATATCTCCTATTTCAACCCAACCCACCCATTTGAAACCCCTAGTTGAAATTATCAAGATTTGATATGCTTTGAATTATCTATGCATCATTACGTCTTCAAACATAACATGTTTATATTAATTCATGCTCATCATATTCAATATATTCCAATTAGTGATGCATATATCTTGTGCCTATATTGTTTCATAATATCGAATATGACGTTCCTCCATCCGGCCATGGCTAGTGGATTGATTGAAATTTGCTAGCTTACCGTAAGTCCTCATGGTCCAAGGAAATAATTACACATCATGACTTTCTTGTCTATTTTTCATTCTTTTAAACTTTTAGACTTATTTCGTGAGCAAGAAATTGTACTAGCCATACCCAATATATTAGAATCTTCTTGTTTGAATTAAGAGGATTCCACGTTTATAGTTGTTGTGAATTCCACATTTATAGTCTTTGTACTCTATTTTGATATAATTTTAAGTAGAAGTGTTGAGACTTTTATTCCCCTTATCTCTTTATTTATAATATGTTGACATTTTGGCGTCATCCTTATGCTAAATGGATTGTTTGGGATGTCCACTTATCCTATTTGCCATGTCATTTCAGGGGTAGTTTGGTCCATGAGAAACTTATTATTTAGAGCATCAGGTTCATACACGAGTCTAAAGAGTGTGATAATCCACATTTAGTTGAGTCTTAATCATAAGTGTGAAGAGTTGTATATTTATGAATATGAGGACATAAGATATTAAAGAAACTTCACGTCTTGCATCACACTAAAGTCATCCAATAGAGTCGAACTCTATAAGAGTCTTTCTCTTAACTCTTGTTCTATGTGTTTTAAATTTATGTCTCTAAGAAGAGCTCCAGTGATAAGGGATGTCAATGACAATGTGGAACCCAAAATTCCTCAAGCTCCGATTGAATCTTTGGCTGAGCAAGTGTCTTAGAGTTTAGGGTCGATTTCCAAGTGTTGGTCCAAGACATAATGATCCTTTTCAATTCGAATACTTGTGATCAATGACACTAGCCTACAGTCTGAGTGTCTACAAATTGAAGCGAGTACAACAACCCTAACAAGGGTTGGGCTCGTATCCCAAAGGAGTGATAGTAAAAATTGCCTGCCAACTAGAATTTCGTTCTAGTTAGTAGAATTTCAAGACATTATCGAAGAAAAACAAAATTAATTCAAGTTGTGACATGAAAGTGTCAAATATCAAAAATAGTTTTTGTCAAAAGTTAAGGAAAATGGTAAAAATAAAGGGAAATCAAGTATGGGGGAAAGTTCTAGGGTGTGATCTCAATATATATTGATGTAAATAAATGGGTACTTGCTTTTGATAGGAAAATTTGCAAAGTGATGGTAACTAGGCTAAGCTTTAGGTGAAAGTAAATTCCCTCTCGGGTAACTTAACCCATATCAAAATGTTTCCTTTCGGACACCCACTCATCTAATAAAGACCAACCTACACCTTATCCACACCTGCTCTTTCGATGAAAGGTGCTTGGATATAAAGCTACGGCTCACCCTCTCGGGCTGTGCCTCTTGCCACCTAACTCCTTAGAACATCAATCTAGCAGTCTTGGTTTTGCAACATCTCTCTCTCGCAAGACAAAAACACATAGGTGGTTTTGTATTTGCAACTACAAACCC
Source organism: Solanum pennellii (assembly GCF_001406875.1). Classification (NCBI taxonomy): domain Eukaryota; kingdom Viridiplantae; phylum Streptophyta; class Magnoliopsida; order Solanales; family Solanaceae; genus Solanum; species Solanum pennellii. The sequence continues at coordinate 34,344,164 of NC_028643.1, forward strand.
ATTAATTTAAGCCATAAACACTAGGTGAAATCACCATTAAAATACATCTAATCCTATCAACAAACATGATCCAACACTAATATCAACACATATTTGGTAAATCACACCCCAAGGATGGGATTTTTAGCCACACATCAAGCAATAATCAAATAAACCTAAAATGATAAAGAAATAAAATTGGTATAAGAAATTAAACCTTAATATGAGCCAGGAAGAAGAATGGATAAGGCCTATTTCCGATTTGAAGAAGAAGAACCTTTTATTAAATTCTCCCTCAAAAACCCTCTCCAAACTTGAGAGAAAATATCCAAAGCTATGTTCTAAAACTGAAAATTGATAATAATGTCCGTACTCTATAAAAATAATAATGAGTTTAGTATTTATAGATTTCAGATTGAGTGTTGGCTAATCCGTTCGACAATTTTAGTCTTGAATTGCCGAGTGATTGGGATATTGACCCTTCTTCTATTCCACTGTCGTTTATGCTTTGCCTTTGTTGTTTTTGCATGCTGTAACGTTGGGAGGAATAACTTTTCTTTGAAAAGCTATTCGGCGAAGCTGTGACTTATCCTTTTCATCGCCTTCTTAATCCACTTCTTTCAGGCTTCCATGATTGAACAAGGGTAAAATACAGCTCTTCAGCGGATCACCAAGTATACTTGGAGAAGCTCAATCTTCAACTTCAACTCTTTTTCATCCTTTTTGTTCCATTTTGCGCTTAAGTGTCAATGTTCACACTAAGACTTTAAATACCTAAACTCAAGAGTTTTCATCAGATATTGACATAAAATGAGAAATTTAGGACACTATTTACATTTAAATAAAGCCCTAAATGAGTCCAACTCAAGGAGTCATCAAACACCCCAAACTTAAGCTTTTACTTGTCCTAAAGTAAAACTCAAATTCCGCAGATCAAAAAGCATGTCTCAAATACAAGACTTAATCATGAACATGTACAACAAGAGTCAAATTACTCATGCATAGGTCAATTGTATACTCAAAGATTCAAGTTGTTACACATCATTACTAAAGATTCTCGTGCTCGCAATACTTGCTACTTATGCAAGTTCAAGCTCACCTAGAGCATACAAATGCCCTCATACAAAGAATGAATCCATATTCACACACAAAGATTAATTAATTTAAGATCAGGAATCAGTAGAAACTGACACTCACAAAGAGAAACACAGTTCATGTTTTCACCCATAGGTTTGACCTTGTTTTCTGATTGATCTTCGGTTCTGCTTACTCAAGATCCTGAAGGTATTTCTAAGGCTTGTGATGGGGCTGAATGCAAATGTATGTTTATTTAGGATCAATGAATTTTTCCTCAATGAGGTGTGATTTTCTTAAGCTATCTTTTATCTTCCTTCCTCAACCCTTAGTCAAGTTCCTCTAATCCATCTCTTTATTCCTCTTCACGGATTGATTGGAAACCAGAATTTTTTTTTACTTTTATTCCACAAAATGTTCTTTTTCATTTTTTTCTTTTCCTTTGTTCTCTTTTTTTATATGGATGGTTTCCATTTTTCTATTACCATGGGTCTGTGAAACTTTTCTTGCACTTCTTGACTTCTCCTTTCTCTTCTTACCGCACCCCAACTTAGGACTTTGACTTAAGTTAGCTATTCCATTAAATCACATAACAATGGGATTATAGGTGATGGATGACATCAGGTCTAGGTTTCATCAAGGTTCTTCCAAAGAAAAGGTAAGGCTCAAGGCTGTTCAAAAAAGATTCACACGCTTACGGGTAGGCTACGAAAGAGGTATATATCAAAGTTGGTTCACACCATTTGGAATTGCCTAAGAGTATGTCAAGAGGACATCATTCTAAATCGATCAGACTAATTGGAAAAATTCTAGTTTTATTCATTCAAGGTTCAAAGTATGCTCTTCACACAACACATTTACACTTAAGTCAAACAAGACTACACACTTTCGCTAGTGTGCAATAGTCAATACAAATGAATAAATTCGATAGATGTCTAATCACAACGAGATGCAGAGTGTTTACATATTGTCTATGAAACTTCATATGTTCTTGTTGTAGACGTACATTTATGTTTGTTCGATTGAGAGAAATATTCAAGTCATCGGTATTGATAGAATCCGAGGCTTGAATTTTGTACAAGAACAATCACTTTTAACACAAGAGGTGGAGATATTTTCAAATCTAAGAATATTTGAAAAATTTTCGAAAGGGTCAAAATTATTTAAAATTTAAGACCCCAAAAGACAGACATTAGCTCAAACAATTGTGAAAGCAGTTTTAAAACACGATTAAAAACAGGCAACCCAATTGGATATCAAAACACAGATATTCATGAGAAGCACACAAAAGGTGGACCTCACCCCACCTCAAATGAACTGCATTTGTCCTCAAATGCAAATAAAACTATCGAAAAGTGGATATTAGAGAAAAAATAGCTAAAAAGGTAGAGAGGGATCCTGTTTACTTAGTCTATTAATCTGTTTGGGCTTTAGTGCCCAATGTGTCGGCCAGGTATGGGATGATGGCCCAAGAGGTACTTCAATAGATTCAGAGGCAACTGCCTTGCTGGAACTATTCCTGCCATGAGCTGCCAAGAAGGAGTCTATTGCTCTGAAAAATCCACCTGAGGGAATAACTGTGTCCTGCGAATTTGTCCTTTTATTCAAAACTGAATTTTGACCTTCGTTATCTGTTTTTGGAGTCCTTTTTTCTCTTTGAATTCTTTTAAAGTTCTTTGCTCTGATTTTTCAAGATGACATAATTCTTCTAGATACTTTGGGTCTGGCCATATCTACAATAACCTTGAAAAATTGTTAGAACAACAGTATGGAGGCTCAGATGTAAAAGAATGATTGACTGAAACAGTTGGAGAATCGTACAACTAATTAAGCAATGCACCATATGCAGTGCCAAGATGGTACAAAGGTGCAAAATAAGGGCGAACACGAGTAATTTCGGCAAACCGTTGAACTCACTCGTTGATTTTAGATTTTCTTTTGCCAAAATTTTCAGAGTCTTTAATTCATTTCCCAATTCTAACCAAACTTCCCGAATTCTACCTTTTAATACTTGAATAAATCCATTAAGGCACTACTCAATTCAAACCTAGACCAACGATTAATTATCCACATCCCATACCCTTTTTTTATTTTAAGGCATAATTATCAAGAATCAAACATTATAGTCGTTACGGTCAAATTAATTAAACCCAAAAATATGTAAGCAACAATACTTATCCTACCAAAGAGATCCAGCACACACTAACAAGACAATGCTATCACATTTCAGAATAAAATTCAATAAAAGGGACTTAGGGTGACGGAACCAACATTTTTGTAGTGAATAATGTGTACTCGATATGCTAGGAGGCAATGCGATCCAAATTTGAGCACAATATGACACTTAAAATATTATAAAATGCAGGAAATAACTACTAGAGTGCGAGTGTGAGTTTGTAAAAGGGACAAAATGAAAGGAAAGACATGAAATAGGACTTTTAAACCTGGTGTCAGTGACCGTCCAACTTTTGCTCATTCAGCGATATTAACTTATGTCACTTAATGGCTCGGTGAAATGCCAATTATCTATTTTATTTCCAAATATAATAAGATTCCCAGTTTCTCGTGAAAGTTGCATCAACAGTTTTTTCGAGATCACAGAATGAGTTTGTGATTCATCGACAAAGATTTTCACTTCGCCGAGTTTTACAGACTCAATCTTTAATGTGTATTAAGTCAAATGATGGGAATAATTTTTACTCCAAACCAATCGGTGTTTGCCAACATGACCTGTTCCCCATCACTTTGCATCTTTTCAAGAACTTTTCTTCCTGAACATGAACAATCAACACACACTTATTTTATCAAGGTAGTAAAATGAAATTAAATGGTTATGGGTTGCCTCCTAACGATTAATTAATGTCATGACACGACGTATGTTGTTATGTTAGGTTTTATTTATGTGGATTTCTGCACCACCACCATGCGACTCTCTACTTTCTTGCGAGTTGAACTGTAGAAATTATTGACCTATGAGATTCTGTAGCACTTGGAAAGCTATGGAATGAGATCAAATCATCTGTTTCATCCATTCGATGTCTTTTTTCAATTCCTCCACTTCTCTATCCTGTTCATTAATCTTCAAAAGAATAGTTGAAATTATTGTATCAACGTGTTTCACTTCATGATCCTTGAGGCTCTTTCGCTCATGAGAGAGAATGTACTATATTTCCTCTTGTACTGCGCTTCTAACTTCATCATATTTTTTGTCAATTCTTCAATTTGAGTCATTAGCATGGCTAACATAAAGTCTTTTTCTACCTCTAGGTTCATTTTAGCCACATTGTCAAGCAAGTTGAACTGCTGAGTATGGATTCTTTGCAAAACCACCCATAATAAGATTGTTAACCAGCCTCTTGGTCCTAATATCTAAGCCTAGGTATAAACAATGAATAAGTATTTTGTCAAGAAAGTCATGATATGGGCATTGAGTGAGCAGTCCTTTAAACCTAGCCCAAGGTTGGTGAATCCTTTCTTCTCCAATGGTTTGAAGGTTAGGATTTTATCCCTAATTACCATCACCTCTAGTGTAGGCCATTCCATTTTTTCGCTTGTAACACATGACATACTCACCTTAAACACTAACAATCAATAGAGAAACCAAGCTGAAAATAAGGTTAGTAGAAATTCTAACTAAAAAGAACAAACATGTTAGTTAACCACATCTTCACGTGACACCACACCCTGACAACAGCGCTATTTTTGATCCTTTGCAATTCAATATCTCGTGCTCAATGACACTATCCTACAAATTGAGTGTCTACGAATCGGAGTGTGTTAGTAACCCAACCAATGTTTGGGGTCGTGTCCCAAGGAAGTGGTAGTGAAAATAGTAACCAAATAGAATTTAATTCTAGTAAGTAGTAGTTCAAGACATATCAAAGAAAAACAAAATAAATTCAAGTTGTGACACAAGAGTTTCAAGTATCGAAAATGGGTTTTATTACAAGTTGTAAAAAATGATTAAAAAATAAAGGGAAAATCAAGTATGGGTTTCTCTCGAACACAAAGTCGTCTAATGAAGACCAGCCTTCACCTTTTCAACACCCGCTCTTTTATGAAAGGTGCTTGGATATCAATCTAGAGCTCACCCTCTCGGGCTAAGCCTCTTTCCACCTCACTCCTTAAAACATCAATCTAGCGTTCTTGATTTCGCGACCTCTCTCTCTCACAAGATGAAAACACATAGGTGGTTTTGTATTTGAAAGTATAAACCCATTAATTTTAACCACAACAAGTAGGTAAAATCACCATTAAAATACATCTAATTCTATCAACAAGCATGGCCCATCAATAATATCAACACGTATTTGCTAAATCACACCCCAAGAATGGGGGGGGAGGCGGGGGCGGGGGGTTTATCCACACATCAAGAAAAAATTAAATAAACCTACAATAATAAATAAACCAACTGTATATAAGAAATTAAACCTTAATATGAGCAAGGAAGAAGAATGGAGAAGGCCCATTTCTGATTTGAGGAAGAAGAACCTCTTTGTTCAAGTCTCCCACAAAAACCCTCTCCAAACATGAGAGAAAATATAAAAAGCTAAGTTCTAAAAGTGAAAATTGATAATAATCTCCGCACATTCTATGAATAATAAAGAGTTTAGGTTTTATAGACTTCAGATTAAGTTCTAAAAAATCTATTCGGCAAATTTAGTCGTCATTCGCCGATTGATTTGCCCTTCTTCTAGTTCATCGCTGTTTGTTCCTTCCTTTCGTTGTTTGTGCATGTTGTTACTTTGGATTGAATAAATCAGCTTCACAAAACTATTCAGCGAAGCACCAAATGCTCCTTTTCATCGCCTTCTTAATCCACTTCCTTGAGGGCTTCACATGTTGGAACAAGGGCGTAGAGAATCACCAAATATACTTGTTGAAGCTTAGTCTTCAACTTCAGCTCTTTTTCATCCTTTTTGTTTCGTTTTGCGCCTAAGTATCCATGCCTACTGTAAAACATCAAATACATGAAACTCAAGAGTTTTCATTAGATATTGAGATAAAATGAGCAATTTAGGACACTATTTACATTAAAATAAAGTTGTAAATGAGTCCAACTCAAGGACATTATTTATATTAAAATAAAGCTAACGAGTCCAACTCAAGGACTTATCACGTAACAACATAAGCTAATAAGGATGTTGTAAATCCCTTGAACCAAATATGAGCATCAAGACAACAAGGGTAACAAACTTCACAAGTATGAATCCTCCATAATTTCATGGTTAAAACGAGGATAAGGATCCAAAAGAGTTTGTTGAGGGGATCCAATAAATTGTGGACATAATGGGAGTGGCTGTAGTGAAAAAGTCTTATTCGGCCACTTATCAATTAAAAGGGGTTTCAATAATATGGTTTGCCCAATAGAAGTATGAAAGGGCATAGGATGCAGGTCCCTTGGATTAGGATAAGTTAAAAAGGGATTTTCTTGATCATTTCGTTTCCCTTGAGATGATGGAGGATAAAGTTCAAGAGTTCATAAACCTAAGGCAATATAATATGAGTGCGAAGGAATAATCTTTGAACTTCACTCAATTGTCTAAATATTCTCTCACTATTTTTGCTAACTTTAGGGTACGCATGAGTGAGTTTTTTTTGAGTGTGTATGAAAAGGTGGTAAAAGAATATAGAACCACTATGTAGATCAAGGAGATGGAAATATCAAAGTTTATGTCTCATTCTCAAGATATTGAAACAGAAAAACTTAAGGAGAAGGCAAAAAGTTTAAAAGGGCAAGAATAGATAGTGGTGATTTCAGTCACTCGAGGTTTGGTGGAAACGAACATTCTCTGTTTTGGCAAAAGTTCTTAGGTCTGAATCCAGCTAGCGTTTCGGTTCAAAATTTCAACAAGGGAAGGGTTTTTTGCCTCAAGCCTCATGGAGATGGTTCTAGTGTATATTTTTCCCATATTGCAAATAGTGTGGCAAAAGTCATCGTGGATATGCTTAGTCGATACCGATGGTTGTCATAGTTGTGTTAAGAGTGATCACATATTAAGAGATTGCCCTTCGCTTGCTCGACAGGGTAGAGATGGTCATTAGGTTTATCCAAGTGCTTTTTCAGGTCAAAGAACTTAGTTGGGTACATCTTTTTGTTCTGGTAGTGCTTAGTATTAGAACATGTTTTTGCTCTTCAGACTTGACAACATCATAAGGGTTCTCAGAATTTGGTGATTGGTATTTTGCGAGTTTGGTAGTTTTATTTTTATACATTAGTTGACCCACCTGCTATATTGCCTTTTGTGACTCCTTATTTGGCTAAGAAGTTTGATTCCAATCGCAACATTCTCTTATAATCCTTCTCAGTCTCTACTCTTTTTGGTGATTCTATTGTTCTAGGCTACTTTATAAAAATTTCCCAGTTTTCTTTCCCATGAAGTCCCCCTAGTGGATCTTGTAGACTTAAACATGATATATTTTGATGTCAATATTGGGATGGATTTAATTAATTATTTTTATGCATCCATTGATTATCAAACTGAGTTGTCGCATTCCAGATACTGAATGAGTCTATCTTAGAATGGAAGGGTGGAATTTCAGTGCCTATAGGTCAGTTTACCCTACTCTTGAGTTAGGTGCTGTTATTGATGAGTTCGCAAAAGTGTTGTTTAATGATTTTCCCAGGTTTTCTACTAATAGGAATATAGACTTTGGAATTGACATTCTTTCATATACGCAACCTATCTCTATTCATCCTTATTGGATGACTCTAGAAGAACTTAAAGAATTGAAGGAGCAGTTGAAATATTTTTGGATAAGGGTTTTATTAGACTGAGTATCTCACTAAAGGTTGGTCTGGTATTGTTTGTTCGTACAAAGGATTGTTCACTTCATATATGCATTGACAAGTTGAAATTGAATATGGTCATGGTAAATAATAAGTCCTATTCCCGAGGATTACATGACTTGTTTCATCAACTTGAAGGTTCTAGTTTCTTCTCAAAGATTGACCTTCAATTAGGGTGTCATCAATTAAGGGTAAGGGAAGCTGATATTGTGAAGATGACTTTTCTGAACTCGGTATGGTCACTTTGAGTTTGTGGTGATGTCCTTTGGTTTGACTAATGCCCCCATAAAGTTCATGTATCTTATAAATAAAGTGTTCAAGCAATATATTGATACGATCCTAATCATTTTTATTTATGATATTATGATTTATTCTCAGAGTGAGGATGAACTTGTTCATCACATAACTATAAATTTGCAAATCCTCAAGGATCATTAATTGTTTGCTAAGTATAGCAAATGTGAGTTTTGGTTGAGGTTAGTTGTTTTTGATGGCCTCATTATCTCCGGTTAAGGTATTCAAGTTGATCTTAAGAAGACTGAGGCAGTTAAGAACTGGCCTAAACCTCTTTCCCCTTCAGATATTCATAGCCTTTTCGGTTTGGCAAACTATTATAGAAGGTTTGTGGAAGGATTTTTCTCTATTGTTTCACCTTTGACTACACTAAATCAGAAAAGTGTGAAATTTCAATGGTTAGAAGATTGTGAGAAGAGTTACCAAGAGTTAAAGAATCACTCACTTTTACCTCAGTTTTAACTTTATCAATAGGCTCGTATTTTATTGTGATGCTTTGTTGATTGGTATTGATAGTGATTTTATGCAAAATGAGAGTGTGATTGCTTATGCTCTTAGACAATTGAATGTTCATGAGAAGAACTGTCATAATCTTGATTTGGAGTTAGTAGCGGTGGTCTCTGCCTCGAAGATTTGGAGACATTATCTCTATGGTGTTCATGTGAATGTGTTTTTCGGTCATAAGAGTTTGCAATATATGTTTAAGATAAAGATTTATATCGTTTCCAAGGAAGGTGACTTGAGTTGTCTAAAGATTATGATATGAACATTCTTTATCATCTTGGCAAGGCAAATGAGGTTGTTGATGCTCTTAAACGATTGTTGATGAGTAATGTTGCTCACATTGAGGATGCTAAAAAAAAGTTAGTTCATGATTTTCATCAAATATCTCATATGTGTATTCTCTTGGTACACTCTGAGGATGGTGATAACAAGAGCTTGACTAGACTGTGGCTGAGTTTAAGAGAATGTCTTTTGAAAAATCCATTAAGGCTTTCTCCCAAGTGGCAGATAGTGTGCTTCGTCACCAATGTCAGTTGTGTGTTCTGAATGTTGATGAGTTGTGGCAATAGATCTTATCATAAACTCACAGTTCACAGTTTTCCATTCACTCGTGAGATACCAAGATGTACCGTGATCTTTCAGAATAGGTGGAATGGGATGAAAAGGGATGTTTTGAGGTTTGTGGCTATGCATCCTAATTGTCAACAAGTAAAAGTAGAGCGTTTAAATCTGAGAGGTTTTGCTTAAGACATTATAATTTCTACTTAGAAATGGGATTATTTTAATATGGATTTCATTATGAGATTACTCAAGACTTTGTGGAAGTATTATTAGATTTGGTTCATCATGGATATTTTGATGAAATATTTACACATTTTATTCTTGTAAGTTCTTAAAAGGAATTCTTACTTAGATAAGAACTCTTCTAAGTTGTATACGTGAGAAATGGTGAAGTTGCATGAAATGCCTTTATCCATTATTTCCGATAGAGCTACCCAATTTACTTCTCAGTTTTGGAGATCTATTAAAAAAGGCTTTGATTCCCAAGTTAAGCATAATACAACCTTTATTATATGAACAATGGTCAAGCCGAGCGCACTATTAAGACTTAGGAAGTTATATTGAGAGCTTGTGCGATTGGCTTCGAGTATAATAGGGATGATAATTTGCATTTAATTGAGTTTACTCATAATGATAGTTACTCAAGTATTCTAATGACTCCATTTGAGCATCATTATGGTACGAGGTGTATGTCTCCTATTGTTTGGTTCAAAGTTGGTAAAGTCGCTTTATGTCATGACCAAGGAGTATCCCCTAGATGTAACACGACGTGCAAGACTCTAAAACGCCTCATACAAGCCTCTTAGCATATAATGATATTAAATAATGTAAAAATGGTGTGGAATTTAAAACTTTATACATATAGTAGAAGTCTTTTATTAAAGCAAGGGAAGTCTAACTAGTCTCAATTAGCCATCAAATACAATCTTTGATTAAAAATAGGGTCACAACCCTTCAACATAATCCGAAACATAAAATGACTTAGAAATAAACTACTTATGACTCACATATCCTCGAATGTTGATGACTCACCAAAAGCTAGGAAAATAGTCAATCCAAGATTTAACCAATAGTGAATCACCTTAAGAACCGGAACCTACACTTTGTGAAAAAAGAAGAGAATATGGGTTAGTACAAAAGTTTCACTATGAATGACACCCATGCATAAAATCGTTGAAAACATGGTAGGACATTTTTGTTGAAAACCATGCTATATGTCAAGCTTGAGAATCATCATGCACTTTAGTATAAAAAGCAAAAGTCATAAGCATATTCAAATGTAAATCATTTTAACATAATAATGACATCTCTAGGGTAACCCTAAGTTATACTTATGCAATGTATAGATAAAGATCCTATAGTCCCTTGACACTATGTACTACTTTTAGGTCACCCTAGTCATATTCACCGTTCTTTGGTCCCATATTTAGTTAGTACTCATAGACAAGGAACATTCACATTTAATAAGTCATGTCAAGGAAAACAACTCACACCAACAATTTAAGTTAAGCATTCATCATTTTATAATCCATTATACATTTGAGGAACACACCATAACCACTCTCGAAGCCTACTCGTGCAATCCATGGATGAAGTCCCATACCCCCAACCATATTTCATAGAGCCTCTTGAGTATCCATAGTACATAACTCACATGATTGGAAATAGACCTAACCGACAAAGATCAAGTGATCAAATCATGGAATCTGGTGTCATGTCCCACACCAAAAAGAGTTGGTCTACTTGCCTAAGGTAGAACTAGTAATATTTTCGCTTAGGTGGATCCACTAGTGAATAATCTATATGGGCACACAGTTATGGGATAATGAGGTAGTTACCAGAAACTTAACTTAACATGGAGAGAGCTTCAACCTCCAATATCCACTCGGTTATAAATATTAAATTCCCATGCAGTAGTTAATTCTCTTTTAATATTATTAAACATGAAAGGTATGCCATTGATCTACCGACTCAAGGTACATTATTACACACATGCAAGGGATGCCATTAGACTACTGATTAAGGTTCATTATTAAATACATTGAACGGATGCCATAAGCCCACAATTCAAGGTACATCACTAGGATAGCTCATTGAATCCTCATGAAAGGGATACCATTGGTCTACCAATTCAAGGTTTATCATTACAATAGTTCATTGACTTATCACGAAAGGGATACCATTGGTCTACCGATTTAAGACAAAGTCTTAGAATACTTCGTTACTCATTTATGAAAGGGAGTCCATTGGCATAATGATTAAGTGTTCATTAAGTCAATATAACCTTAGCTACACATGAAGAGGATTCCATAAGCCTACCAATTCAAAGTCCATCCGTTGAGATCACTTTTAGTTACACATGAAGAGGATGCCCTAAGCCTACCATTTCAAGGTACATTATACATTGATAAAACCTTTTAACTACATGTCATCATCATTACTAAGTCTACAATTTAGAATAGCCTCTCTGCAACAACAAAATTACATTATAGCCATGATCACATTACTTTCAAAGCATTCACAAAGCATGTACACAAACATCATGATTATACAATTTTTTTCATAATTTTCCCTACAAGCACCATGAATCATAATTCACAAACACACCTAGTATCACTACACTAGGCATGGATAGTTACATGGTTCAAATAACTAGACTACTACAACTACAAGTTTCATAGTACTCACCTTACTACAATTCACCCACATCATAAAGTAATAAATCATTGTTAAGGAGAATTCATGGGAAAATTTCTCATAAAACCATCATAATAAACAATTTAATCAAAATATGTGATAATTAAATCATTAAATCGTTTTTAGAAAAAATCCATGACTTGGAGTTAAAACTTTAGGTTTTAGAGACTTTTCTACTTTGAAATTGAGAGTTTGACGGCTCCATGGATGGTAGTTGTCCATTAACCAAAGAATACCATACCTTAGGTGAATAAATAAAAAAAAATCGAGTCACAAATCCTCCTTCTTTGAGCCCTAACATGATCTTTTCTTCTTCTTCCTCGGAGTTACAGAGATAAGATTTTTGGGGGATAAAGTTCGATATGATTTTGGGGTCTTTGGATTTTTGAGGTATATGATGTGGTTAAAAACTTAAAAATTCGTATATAGGTTAAATAAAACAATATAAAATGACTTCACATTTAACTAACTTAATTAGGAACTACCTAAATTGCATATCCCTTGGTCGAGACTTGGAATGATTTGTAGGCATGACCTATACCCATGACCCGCGGAACGTGGGTGGGTCCACTGGCCATTTTGCAGGTCTGTAGTTCCATTATGTTCATCTCCCCTATTTGGGGTCTTGTCCCACGAGACAATCCCAAGAGGCGTGGTTGGTCCTACGCCCATAGGTCCCATCCTAGGTCACTAACTTTGGGACGTTTTAGGCAGATTTGGGGTTAGGCTTTAGAATCCTCCTCAAGGACCATTGGTTGGTCCTTGGGGAGTCGTATCTTTCTATTTAACCCCTAAACCCCTCGTTCTAAGTACGAGAATAAAAACAAAAAAAAAGTACAGCAAGACATGTTATAATATTAAACCACACATGAACCTCTAAAACGCTCACGTAAGGCGCTACTTTCACTTACAATTTTTCGAGTGTTACGTTATCTCCCCCTTGGGAACATTCATTCTCGGATGGAGATGTACAAATCTTATGGAATTAAATACTCAATACTTGCAGCCCATAATGCATGAAACATCCAATAATGTATAATTCAAAGGAGGATGCATCAACTCCACCTAAATATACTCATTGCAAAACAAGGAAGTAGGAACCACATCTGACAACCCATTATGCATGAAAACTTCAACATTGCTCAATTTCATAAGAGGATCTATCTTCTCTACCTAAAAGCATGCTCATGATAACATCATGAAGCAAATTATGGAATTACTTTCAAGATCACATTAAAGAATGTTCAAAAATTCATCTCATGAAGCATGTTGGCAACTCACACTAAATGCACAACAACATGAGGAACATAAATCATGAAAACTCATTTTCTCATTAGAAATGAATTTCATCAATAACCTGCATAACATAAGGATATCATGGAAACACATAAATCACAGATGACTCCAAAACAAGAAATAAGCCACAAGGAACTCTTTGCCTCAAGCATGTATAGGAATAGAAGAAAGAGATAAGGATATCAAAACTCTCAACAATCTTGCCTTCTAAGCATACTATCTCTACCTAGGGAACCCCTTCTAAGGCTAACGTGAAAAATCTAAAAAGCAGCATATGGGTATCTTAATAAAACATTTAAATTGATAAGGAATTATCAATATACCAGTGCTTTCATCCGGAAAAGGGCTCCTTGGTCTTGTCTAGACCGCAATGCATAAAAATGACCATAATTTGGACAAATGGGAACCGTGCCATTAAGAGAAGCTTGCCTGACCTCTCTTCCTTTTTACAAGAGTGTAAGGGAATTTTCACTTGATAATCACTATTTCCAGAACAATAGCAACCATTTGTACCAGCTAGGCATCTCCCATGGTGCTTCATTTGTCATTTGGTAAAAGTAGGCTTTGAAAATGGAGACCCACTACCTTTCTCTTGGTTAAACCTAGAAGTGTTGGAAGGATCTTTGTCGGAATACCTTTCTTTAGACTTAGTCCTACCTTTACCATCAGACGTATTATTAGAGAAATTCCCATCGCCGGTTCTAGCCCTTTTTGCCTCCTTATTCTTTCTCTTTAGTTTGGACTCCTCAATTTGTTGGGAATACACCATAATCCTAGATATATTAATGTTATCATGGAGTATTTTCTTACAACATTCATCTCCAACTATGTCGGAAACAACCGTCACAAATCAACTCAACTCATCCCTTAGATCCTACACAATAAATGGAGCATACTTGGATAGTAGGGTAAATTTCAAACAATACTCTTGATTACTCATGCTACTTTGTCGAAGACTAATGAATTCTTACACCTTGGATTCCCTCAACTCACGGGGAAAGAACCTATCAATGAATACTTTATTGAACAACTCCCAATTTCTTGGACTTGCTTCTACCTCCCTTTTCTCTACCATTGTGTATGCAAAACTTGAGAAACATCCTTCAATTGGTAAGCGAGTAGCTCTGATTTTTCTAACAAAGTCACCCACATAGCATCAATTACCATGCAAACCTTATCCAAAGATTCATGAGGATCCTCTCAAACTTTGGAACCAAGAAACTCGAGACGGTTCATTCTAATAAAACCCCTCAATACAGAAGTCGTGGTGTTAACATTAGGGTTCACATGAGTCCCCACCTCTCTATTGGATTGGACCGTCATATCCCGAGCTTGAGTTGTAATGGCTTGACCCAACATTAGAAGAGCAAAGCTAAATTCTATAATTCGTCTAGCTGGAGGATTAAGCAAAGATTGATTGTCTTGAGGATATTCTTCATTGACATGGATACCTTCCATTGTTATTGCGCTAGCCCTTAGTGTATTCATTTCTATAAGACACAAGAGAAGGTTAGTTGAGGGACTTTATAGAGCTAAAATCTATGGCACAACTTAAAAGTAATGAAATAAGTGTATCTTCCTAACATCTTATAGCCTCTCATTCATAAATGTGGCATGATTCATACTCATGAATAAGACTCTACTAGACATGACTTATGAGACATCATCCTAAAGCCATCCCAAAATTTTGCGTTCTAATACCAAGTTTATCACGACCAAGGAGTACCCCTTAGATGTGACACGACGCACTAGACTTCAAAAAAGCTTTACACAAGCCTCTTATCATATCATGTCATAAGATAATATAAAAATGGTGTGGAATTAAAAACTTTATCCACACAATTGAAGTCTTTTATTAAAGAAAGAAAAATTCTAACTTATCTCAATTAGCCATATAATACAATCTTTGAATAAAAAAAATAGGCTCATATCGCTTCAAAATAATCCTAAACATAAAATGACTTATAAAGAAACATTAACAACTCATACGTCCTCATATTTTGAGGACTCACCACAAGCTAGGAGAACAGTCGATCCAAGATTGAACCAAAAAGGAACCACCTTAAACACCATAACCTACACAAACCTTCCCTCGCTTTGTCGTGTGATGGCGTGGTCCGTGAGGGCGCCTCAAATTCTCAAATATGGTAGACGCAGTGGGCATGGGGACTTCACCGGCTTGTATATGCCCAAAACAAATGCTCCTTTCAAATGACTGTCGCGCTCGCCTTGAACACAATCGTGCCTGAACGGGCGCGCCGGGCTCATGTGGTGCGCGACATTGTTGAGGAATGCTACCGCACACATACTAAGCCCACATTATGCCCATGACATACGCCTTGTAACGCCTCAGTCGCCCCGCAGACCTCGCCAGCATGTTTTTGTAAATGCCCAACGGCGTAGCACGGACGAGCCATGCATGCCATCAAGCGCCGTCGCAGCACACTTACTAAGCCCATAGGACGCCCATGGCGTTCGCCTTGTAACACCTCAGTCGCCCCACAAACGTCGTCGTCATGTTTTTGTAAACTGCCAAATAAATTATGGTTAGTACAAAAATTTTACCAAGTATGATAGCCATGCATAGTTGAAAACTGTGCTATATCCCATGCTTGAGAATCATCATGCACTTTAGTATAAAAAGAATATGTCAGAAGCATATTCAACATTTATATAATAATAACATAATTATTCCATCTCTTGGGTAACCGTATGTTATACTTATGAAATGTATAGATAAATATCCCATACTCCCATCTAGACAAAGTACTACTTTTAGGTCACCCTTGTCATATTTACCATTCTCTGATCCCATCATTAGTTGATACTCATAGACAAGAAACATTAACATTTAATAAGTCATGTCAAGGAAAGAAACTCATAGCAACAATCCAAGTTAAGCATTCATCATTTTATAAGCCATTATACGATAGCTTGGTAGAGTGTGTTAATGTAATGCAAAATAGAGTGTATTAGTAATGATTGAATTAGCAATTCATGTATCTAGTTATGCTTGCATTGATTATACATAGATTATGTCTATTGATTTTTCTGTTTGATGCATTAAAAATAAAATGTATTTTGATAAAAATTATTTACAAAGATACCCTTCCAATTTATGGTGGAAAAGATAAAAAAAAAGGTATTGAGGGCAATTGATTCTTCAATTGAGCTAATGCATGTATTAAAAGCATAACATTGCTAATACGTAGAAATCCATGGTATAAGCAATACACACCTTAATGGACAATAGAGTGTATAATAATGCAAGCGGAAAAGGGTCTAAAATACCCTTGAAGTATTGAAAATTGTACAAAATTACCCTTCATCCACCTATTGGCTCCAAAATGCCCTTTTCATCCACCCACTGGCTCCAAAATGCCCTTGTCATCCACCTTTGAGTTCAAAATTGACCACTTATTCAATGATTTTAAATTTAAATTATTTAAATATTTTTAAAATACTTGATGTTCAACTATTGGTTATAATTTAATTTATTTGTATTATTTATAAACCGACCCACTACCCACCCATTACTAACTACACCCCACCCAATTAATAATTCAACTATAATATCAAAAGCGTTATAAACACTACTAAAATACGATGGAATTATAGATTAATGAAAATGACATCCAAAATTATTCGAGTACGAATCGAAGCCCCAATTAAATTAATGTTGAGCCGCTTATTTAGGAGGACACTTTCAATTTGATTCTCTTTCAAGATTGAATTATAAATTTATGATTAAAGGTAAAGAAGTAATACATACCGAATTAATTCATGCACTTTTTTAAAATATAATTTTATAAATATTTATGATTTTTTTAAAAACTTTTAATATATTATTTTGAGAAAAAGTTACCTATGCAGTAACATCACATAACTTAGACATAAGAATAATTAAGATGAACATAGTAAGACATTTAAGTTTATCGGTAATTTTCATTTAGACACTTGAATGTATGATAATTTACTTCTATAGATATTTTCGTCTCAAATTTTTTAAAACACTCAATTGACAGTAGCTTTACTGTTGTTGCATTAATAATGTGAGTGATTTATTAATTTGAAGGGTTTAATTAGTAATGCATGGGTAGTGGATTGATTTATAAATTATACTAATAAGTTAAATTATAACAAATAGTTGAGCGCCACGTATTTAAAAAAATATTTAAATAGTTTAAATATAAAACCGTTAAATAAGTGGTCAATTTTGAACAAAAAGGTGGATGACAAGGGTATTTTGGACCCAATAGGTGGGTGGGAAGGGTATTTTGGAGCCAATAGGTGGATGGAGGGTTATTTTGTATCATTTCCAATACTTTGAGGGTATTTTAGACCCTTTTCCATAATGCAAGCATTAGTTATGCATAGGTTGGAAAATAGTACCAAACAAGGTACTAGTAATACACAAGGTTAATGCATAAATTATTTTTTTAATACACTCTTCCAAACGACCCCGTAAGGAATATACCGTAACCACTCTCAAAGCCTACTCGTGCAATAAATGGATGAAATCCCATATCCATACTTCATAGAGCCGCTTGAGTAACCATAGTACATAACTCATATCATAGGAAGAAGACCTAACCGGCATTGACCATATGAGCAAATCATGGAATCCGGTGTCATGTCCAACAACGAAAAGTGTTGGTCTACTTGCCTAAGGTAGGACTAGTAATGGTTTAGCTTAGGTGGATCCACTAGCTAATAACCTATTTGGTAACATAGTTATGGTATAAGGAGGTTGTTTCTAGAAATCCATCCTAACATGGGTAGAGCTTCCACCTCATAATATCCACTTGGTGCTAGCATTAAATTCTCATAGAGTAGTTAATTGTATTTTAACATTATTACTTGTGAAAGGGATCCATTGGCCTACATATTCAAGGTTTATTATTATACAAATGAAAGGGATGTCATTAGCCTACCGATTCAAGGTTCATTATTAAACACATGAAAGAGATTCCATAAGCCTACCGATTCAAGGTAAATCATTAGGATACATGAAAGGGATATCATTGATCAAATGATTCAAGGTTCATCATTACAATATTCACTTATCATGAAAGGGATACCATTGGCCTACTGACGCAACACAAAGCCTTTGAATATTTCATTAGTCATTTATGAAAGGGATTACATTGGTCTATCGATTCAAGGTTCACTAAGTCAAGATAAACATTAATTACCCATGAAGATGATGCACTAAGGCTACTAATTTATGTTCATCAATAAAGATCACTTTTATATACAAATGAAGAGGATGATCTAAGCCTACCAATCCAAGGTATATTATACATTAAGAAAACCTTTCACAACATGTCATCATCATTCACAAGTGTATAGCTAAGAATAGCCTTTTAACAACACGCATTTACATCATAGTCATGATCACATTACTTCTAAAGATTTCACAAAGAATGTACACAAACATCACGATTATACAAAATTCTCATGATATTCCCTTCAAGGACCGTGAATAACAATTCACCAACACACCTAGGATTACTACATTATGCATGGATGGTGTAAGCAACCAAAAATGAATTAGGTCTAAATATACCTTAGCATGTGTTGCCATGAGCTTATCAGGCCCTAAATGATAAATGATGGTGTTTAGGAAGCATATAGAGTTTGAGAATGTTTGGAGGGGAAACGTCCAAGAACATCCCATGACGTTTCAAAGTTAACCTTAAGACGTGTTGTCGTGCCTAAGAATGTTTCGTGAGGTTTTACGTAGTGTTTGGAAGTGAAATTGATAGGAAGGGTTCCTAACACCTAGAAGGACGTATTTGTGGTGGAAATGTCGGGGAATGACTCCCCAAGGACCCTGAAAAAGGCACTTAAGGAGGACCTCAATCATGGCCTAGACACTGCCAGGGTAGTTTCAATCAACGAGGCAATCAACATCTCGTAGGTTGGTCGATTCCCCGTTCATGGGAAGCTCTGATTGAAAATTAGTATCTAAAGAAAAGAGAACCTTGGATAAGTCTCTGACAAAGACTATGGACCTTCCTGACGGACCATTCTCCCACCAACGGTCCGACGATGCAGCCCGCACTTTCTCATAGTTCACTGTAAAGTGAAGGGGTGAATTAAGAAATTCACCCCACATCCAAATAAATTCATGGGTGGTTATTTTAGTTAGTTTTAGGTGTTTTATGACTATTTAAACAATAAAAGACACCATTAGACTCTAGACTCCAAATCAAAACCCCTCTCTCACAATAAAACTCGCAAGAACACCATTGGAGAAAAAGAAGAATTGGGAGAAGTAGCTTAGGACGATTTATCCAAGGAATCAAGATAAGATTAAAGATATAATCTAAGGTATGTGAAGCTTATTCATTCATGAATTCTTCCATTCATGAAGCCCCCCTAGTTTCCATCAATTGTGAATCCAAAGAACCCCATTCAAGAGAAGGTTGTGATTGTATTGTGGGTAAGGCTTGATTGTGATCTCAATATAGTGGGTAGAATTCAAAGATGTTTATATGATGATTATATTGTTTTTTATTGGATTTTTTATTCTAAATTATTTTAATTGAGTTTGAGGGTAATCATAGTGATCTTAGGCCATTAGAGACTTGATGAAGGTTTTGTGTTGATTCTTGTTAAATTGATTAAATTATATATTAATTGATCATGATTGAATCATCTCAGCATGAATTAGTCTAGGTTTGATGAATTGCGATTGATGTTGATTGAATTTAACCCTAAAGTAGGAAGCTATATTCACCTAGTATTAAAGAATGTGATAAGCAAGCTAAGGCTCGAAGACTCTATAATCTACATATGAATGAAGATATAATGAATTGATGAATAATGAACCTTAGGATGGTTGTGTTAGATGTATATTTAGGATGATTGATTGAAAGTGATAGAATTCCCTTGAGCATGAAGATATTTTCTACGACATCCCTCCATGAGCGAAGGTTGAGCAAGCCTTGACGACTAAACCTTGGAGTATATGCTTGACTCCAAAAGGATATGCAAAGTGAGAATAGTCTAGCAAGGGTCCGAACTCCAAGTAGAAAGGAGAGACACACCTATTAACTGGATGACTATTCCTATAGGTCTCATAAGGCGGGAGATCTTCACGTAGTAGAGTCAAGGTATCCTAGTGGATATCTCCATATCCTATGAACTTAGACATGCTTGAGAAGAATCTTATAGTATTCATATGTAATGAATGAACTTAGAAATTCCAAAGGGGTATATATCGTAGTTTTTATAATGTGTGAATGAACTTAGACATGACCAACGAGTATCTCATAGTATTCATAATGTGTGAATGATCTAAGAATGCCCAATGGTTATCTCGTAGTGTTCATGATTAACGGATCGACATACCTTAAAAAGTATCTCATAGGATCGATATGATTAAGGAACTTAGACATACTTAAACAAGTATCTCATAGTGTTCAAAAGATAAATATAGGGTCTAGGCCCATAGTAAGAAGTAATAGAGAAAGGATCTAAAGTAGTACCTGACATGAGTGGTGTTATGAGGAATCATAAGTGCATTGCACAAGGTATAACCTAGGGTCATTAAAGAAGAAAATATTGAATATAGGATTGGATTAGAGTTGCTTTTCCTAGTAAAGTAGACTAAAGATGAGATATTTTTATTAAATGAAGTTATGCAATAATAAGGCTATGGAAGGTTGACATGTTAAGGATAACTTCACAATAGGATTAGTATGTGAGGTAGTATGGGCTGCCTTATTTGCGTTGCAAAAACATGTTTTTAGGGGATCACAAGAGTGTAGTACTCTTTAGTATGAATTAAGTCTACGAGAGACTTAATGAAAGAATATAGGGTGACTTCAAGATATGCTAGTGTGTGAGGTAGTACGGGATGCTTCATATGCATTGCACAAGTATGTTTTGAGTTGGCTTAGGGGCATAGTTATTATATGGCATAATGATCTTAGGTATTAAGTATGAAAGTGGATTATAATGAAGAATGAACAAAGAGATGTACTTAGCTTTGGTAGTAGTATCAGATGTTACCTTAGCCTTGCACTAGTATACTTGGAGGTGGCTTGTGAGTAGTTAATTTGAGTAAGAAAGACAATGATATAAGTATGAACTCTTATATGAATTTATAATGCTTTATTATACTTATGTTATGTATGCTATGCTTATGTATTTATTTCTTATGATTATGTCTATTATTGACTAACTCTTTGAGATATCTTATGTTTGGTATGATAGTTTCCATACTTAGTACATATCTTACTAACGCATATTTCCTAAATGTTGTCCATGCAAGGTCTTGAGGATATTGATTAGCTTGCAAGGGTAGAGTTTCCAAGGTTTCGAAGAAGAGAAGATTGGTGAGTCCTCATAGCATCCGAGGACTACCATCACTATGTTGTCTTTTTATGTTTTTTCATTGTGTTAGACTTTTATGGGTTGTGACCAAGAGTATTGTACTCGTGATGTCATAGATGGTTTATGTGTAACGACCCGCAAGTGCACCCCAGAAGTTAGAGAAACCCTTGGGTTGCAACACGGCATACTCGACCTCTCGGAGGTCTTGTACAAGCCTCTTGACTTCATTACATAACATAATGCATAAATGGAGGGAATTTAAAAACTTTTCTATAAACAAAAACCAAAAGGTATTTCATAAAAGCGCGGAAGCATCTCTACTAACATTGTCTAAAAAACCATCTAACTTTGACATGAATGAAACGTCTTGGGACGCATCTATCATAAAATCTAAAACATAAATAAAACATAATGGATCATGAATGTTCATCCTCGAAGCTATGAGGACTCACCACTTCTTCTCTTCTTGGAAACCTTAGAACTCTACCCTTCAAGAAACTATATCTTCTCAAGAACCTACATGCACAACATATAGGTAATATGTTTTAGTACAATAATTACTAAGTATGGAAACAACATACAAACATAAAATATCTCAAAAGGTTAGTCCACAATAGATATACTCATAAGAGATAAAGACATAGCATATTATGAATATCATAAACACATTAAAGCATCATACAATAAATAAGAGTTCATACTTACTTACTTTTCCTTTTTACTCAAGTGAACTACACCACAAGCTACCTCCAAGTATACTTGTGCAAGGCTAAGGTAGCATACCATACAATTTCCAAAGCTCTGTACCTCTCATTGCTCCTTCTTGATCATAATCCACTATCATGATTAATACCTATGTTCTTCATATTAAAGAGTACTATACTCCTGTGGTCATATTAGAAACATGCTTGTGAAATGTACATAAGGAAGCCCATACTACCTCTTATAATAAGCGTATCTTGAAGTCATCCTTAGCATGTTCATCCTCCATAGCCCGATAATTAAATAACTTCATTTACTAAGGCTCTCTCATCTTTAGTCTACTTTACAAGGAAAGACAACTCTAGTCCAATCCTATATTCAATCTCTTCTTCATTAGTGACCCTAGGTTATACCTTGTGCAATGCACTCATGATATCCCATACCACCATTCATGTAAGTTACTACTTTTGGATCCTTTCTTTATTACTTCTGACATGGGAGCCTAACCCCTATATTTATCTTTTGAACACTATGAGATACTTCTTTAAGTATGTATGAATTCCTTGATCATATGGATCCTATGAGATACTCTTTAAGGTATGTCTTGATCATATAATTATGAACACTACGATATACCCCTTGGGCATGTCTAAGTTTGCTCACCCATTTGTGAACACTACGAGATACTCATTGGGCATGTCTGAGTTCATTCTTTTCTATAAACACTATGAGATGCTTCTCAAGCACGTCAATATTAATAGGATATGGAGATCTCTACTAGGATACCTTTACTCTACTACGTGAAGGACTCCCATCTCATGAGACCTAAGTGGATAATCATCACAACTACGGTGTTGCTCTCCTTTCTACTTTGAGTCTGGACCCTTTCTACACTATCCATATCATTTTTCATATCCACTTGGAGTCAAGCATGTACTCCAATATTTCCTTGTCAAGCCTTGATCAACCTTCTTTCTCACGGAGAGATGCCGTAGAAAATCTCCATGCTCAAGTTAATCTATCACTTGTAAGACCCCGAAAATGACTTAGGTGAACTATATCCTAAAAAGGTCTTCATGTTGGTATAAGGTCCTAAGTATGTCTATAATGTTGTATTGACGCAGTGTCTAGGATTTTAGGTGCATTGGAAGTAAAACGTCAAGGGACGTGTAAGACGCTCGATGATTAAGTCACCCATGTGCCTCATATGTGGTTCTATGTGTTTATGTGTGATTCATGAGGTTTTAAGGTCCTTAAATGAGTTATTATATCATGTAAAGGCAGTGTGTCAAGTTTTGTGTAGTTTGGAGGTCAAACATCCAAGAACGTCCATGATGTTCAAATGAGTTACCCTGAAATGACCTTGTGTGTCTAAGCATGTTTCGTCGAGTTTTACGTGTTCGTTTAGGGTGAAATTCATGTGAGAGGTGCTAAACTCATATCAGATCATGTTTGGGCTGGAAAATTGTTGGCAAACATCCCCAAGGACTATCCAAGGGTCCTGGAGGAAGGACCCATGTTGGTGGCCAAAACTTCCCAAGGCAGTCCCGCCTAGGGATGGCAAACGACGGCCAGTGGCCTGGTCGACCTCCTCGTAGGTGGTAGGAGTCATTTGATAATTATACTTGGGATATAATATACTAATTCCAATACTCTAAACCAATCGACGGAGGACAGGGCGGCCCGTGTATGGACCTACGCCCCGTCGATGGGCAACCGTTTGTGAGGACTGCCCTGCGTGCAACTTCACTGTTAAGTGATGGGTGAAATGGGAATTTCATCCATTTAAAAATAAGAGTATTGGCGGTTCTTTAGGGGTCTTTTGGGTATTTTAAGTGTGTATATAAGTCTTAAACACATTGAAGACTTCATTCTTCTAAATCAAAAACCCAAATTCCCTTAGAAATTCCCCAAGACTCCATTGAAGTCCAAAGTCAAAGAAGAGCTTGGTGTGACGAATTGAGGGAATATTCTTCATAAAAGTGAATAATTAGCTTCATAAAGGTATGGATTTTTATCCTTGAAACTCACTTCATCAAGGAACCCGATTCTCAAGATGTTTTCTAAAAGTTTTCAAAGTTGAATTGTCCAATTTCATGATTCTAACTCATTTATTGATGATTCTAACCTAAATTACCTATCAACCCATGAATTGGATGAATCCTAGTTTTTGACTAAGTTATGGGTTACTTGATATTGACCTAATGTTGATGAATTATGGTGTAGACTTCTATGGGCTATCTAATGATGTAAAGATTGTATTCAACTGATTTCTAGGTTGTATTAGGTTGAATAATTTACATTTAATTTACCTAGTTTCATTGATTACTATAGCTTTTATTTTGAATTGATGCTCATGGCCATTGATATGGGCCTTATGATATTTAATTCGATAATTTAGCATCGTATTGTGGTGTTGAGAATGGAGTGGTTCTATGCTGCCCTATTTCCTTTATTTTAATGTTGTTTATACTCCAATTATGTTGTGATTTGCATGGTCCACTGTTGACACCCAATATTGACCAACCTTTAACTATTTTTAGGAATGGTATTCGATGTAATGCGTATTTAAAAAAATATTTTAAGTTTAGAGTTTTAGTCGATTTTGCATGAAATTATATATTTTAGTATGTTTACTTTATAAAATTATTGTTAAAATATTTTAAATTTATTGATGAATTTTGAATGTTTTAAAATTTAAGCAATTTTCGATTATGTAAAAATATTTATAAAATTTGTTGTATTTTAATTGGATGGTATTTTTTTCCTCAATTTTTCTCAAAAATTTTAAATTCTAGCCAATTTTATTTAAATTTCTTTCAATTTCAGCATATTCAATTGCAATCTTATTTCAATCTTACCATATTTTTATTTTATTTCTAGCCAATATTCATTTCAATTTTGGCCGTACAATCTAAATTTAAAATATTACATTTCAATCTCACCCATCCATTAAATTCTAATCGAATCCTAACCCTCCATCTCTATATATTCTAACGGTTGAGATCAACTTTTCCTTTCTCTCTCTTTAACACCAAAAGACCCAAAGTCTAAAATTTTAACTCATTCTCTTCCCCTCTCTCTAGAGCCGCCGCCGCCTCCACTCTCTCCTCTCCATTCGCTCCGGCGAGAGCAGCTACTGGCGACTGCCCTCTCCTCTTCTGCTCCCCTCTCCCGTCGCTCCTCTCTCTCTTCTCCTCTCCCTCCCCTCTCTATATCAGCGCCGCGTTCCCTTTCTCTCTTCCTTTTTCTTTTTCTGGCGACCCTCCCCTCTCTTCTCGCTATTCTCCGACCAACAGCTGCCCGCCTTTCTCTCCTCCCTTTTCTCCTTTTTTCTCTCTCATTTTTCTCTTCACTCCCTTTCCCTCTTCTTCCATTCTTTCTCCCTCCGTTCTCCTCCTCTGTCGCCCCTTCCTCTTCTCCTTGTATTTTGTTCTTGTTTTCCAGCAACATCACCAGGCGAGCAGATCGCAGGTAAGGACAAGGCGCCGCCGCCCCCTCTCCTGTCCAACAGCATCCCACCAGCAGACAGCAGCCCCCGACACCTGCAATAACAGGCTCCAGACGCACGAAAGCAGCAGCTTCGCGCAACGAGCAAGGCAGAAATCTGGCGGAACTCAATAAGTATTAAATACGGGTTTGTACATATCCGTCCAGGTCTGTTCTCTTTTAGTTACATTTCATCTTAATAAATTTCTTAGTTTTACAGATTTTAATGTATGCTTTACTCGTTAAAAATCAGTATTTTATGTGAAAATCGTCTTAAACATATGCTACTGTTTGGGAGTCTTTGAACTGTGTTCTTTCTAATCCTTGATATACCATTATAGTTTAATCTTTTGGAGCGAACTACTACATGCTAGAATTTGTTATTGCTTAAGTTTTATTATGCTCTCACATTTGTATTAAAATCAAAAGGTTTTTGCTTGCTTGCTTAGTTATTCTCTTTTAGTGATTCTTGAGACTTATTTGGTGGATCTTGATAGCATATTTGATATAATCGTTTGAATGTTTCTTTAGTTAATTGGATGGGTTTGTCCATTTGCTAATCGTGATCCGTAAAATGTGTTAATATTTCTCCCCTTTCTATTTAAGACTTGCCTAACATACTTATAGTACTATTTTTGGTATAATTGTGATATTTTACCATCCCTGATATAACATTTTTAAAAATCATATTATTATTATTATTATTATTTTTGATCAATTAAGTGGAATAACCTCAACTAAAAAGGCTAGATTTTGCTTTATTTGATAGAATAATAAGTTGATAAAAATAAGCCTGATTTTCGGTCTCATTCCTTATTAAGGAAAATATTTTAGGTTTGGTTTAATTCATTCTCTGCTTTAATTTGTTTTGTTTGGCTAAGGTAAGAAAGTAAATGTGACTTGGATTTTTATTATTTAAGAAAAAAAACAATATTATCTTCCTAACTTTTATTCTTACCTATTTTTTTTGGTAATGGTATACTTTTAAAATTTTCTGATTTCGACTCCTTTGAAATTAAAAAAATTATATGAATTGATCTATTTTTCCTTATTTGTAAATTTATTGATTTCTTACTTGCTTAGCTGTTGTAGAATAATATTGTTTTTGTTCCTCTTTATTGAAGGAAATATATATTACTCTTCTTATTTTATTAGTTGCTTATAGTTGGTAAAAAAAATATTTAAATAATTTGGCTGATTTGAATCTCCTTTTGAATAAGGAAAATATGATAACTAATTGATTCCTTTAAATATTTCTTTTCCTTATTTGTTCCTCCCACTTCTACTATATAAAGAGACCCCTTTTCATTCTTTGGACACATTCACATCTTCGGAAGAACACACATTCTCCCAACTCACACTAGCTCTTGCTACGATTTCTCTCATTCTCTCATTGCTCATACACACATTCATTCTCTCAACTCATAATTCATTCTTATAATACAAGTTGATAATCTTTTATGCAGAATTGGTTAGTCCTCTTTATTAATTTAAATTTCATTTTTTGCATAATTATAATATTTGTGTGTTGAGAAATGAAACAACAAGGAAGCATCCAAGTTAGTTTCATTATCCTTTTACGTTTTATAATATAACTGTGGTTATTCGTTATATCTTTTTGTGTGTCATTTACATATGTATGAGAATGATTTTCTACTATAAGTCTACTATATTACAATTATTTCCTCATCGTATATGTGTTACATTACCTCTTCTTCCAGGTTTTGAACTTAGAGTTCAAGATGTTGAAGACTTGCCTAGAAGAAATTGTGGACCAAGCCTCGTTCATTTTATTGTTATATATATGTTTATTCGCTCTTTATTTTTACTTGGAATATTTGTACAACTCTTTAATTCTATATATATAAAATAAAATATTTTGGGGGGATCACCTAAGGGAAATGGATTTACATGCTACTTGTTTACCGTAATTTTTAAAGTTGAAATCATGCCTATAGGTTTATTCTATTTTAAATCTTTAAACCACATAGAATTGTTGTTTGTAGGTGTTGTAATCTAAACAATTTTCAACATGTTTGACGCTTTGTTTATTAATGAGTTTTAAAATAACTAGATTCCAATAATTTTTGAATGTTAAAATCAAACCTTAATAATTTAGTAGGCTCATCGGTTAGATGTTAAAAAATATGTTATAATTTTTCCGCATTGTTTTATTACGTAGAAACGCTGCCTAAGGATTACAATGTTCATATCATTTAGAGTTACGAAATCATGCTTATATGTGTTGCTCGTTGTTCAATCCTCCTTTTAAACTATGGATTGATTATGACATTTGTTTTAAAATATATATAAATCATAAGTACTGTCTCCTAACCTATCGTTAGTGGGAAAGTAAAAGAAATTATGAGGTCTAATTCCATTTTTTTTTAATTAAGCCGACGTGTCCCCGGGAGTACCACCTACCCATAATTTTCAAAAGGGATTATGTGTATTTATATGGAAATATTTATGTTCCTATATGCAAACTAATTTTTTTTTTTAAATCATCTTCAAAATATAAACTTTTATTATTTTTCTAAGAACGACCTCAAAACAAAATTGCTTCTATGGTGGAGGAGCGCGATTAACAATATCGTGGCATCATCCCAATAAAGAAACAACCATTTTTTTCTAATAAAAATTCTATCAAAATTTTACTCAATTTTTTTAAAAAAAATTATTTTTCGTGCATATCATGCCTTTTTGTTTATTTCTTTATTAAGTTCTTAATATTTGGTAAATATTTTAATCATATGCTCAAATAATAAATAACTGAAGTAATTTAAATTGTTTAGTAATTTATTTGGAGTAGCTTAATATAAAAATAAGAAATTTATTGGCTTATCTATTTGTCTATTTTTTTCTTCTCGCTTATCTTTATTTAACTGATTAGTGTTTGTTATGTTTATTATTTCTATCACCTTTTAGCATGCTTAAAGAATCAATTAAAAAAATAATATGAGCTATTTGTTCCACTTGTTATTTCATATAGTCTCGTATGCTAAATTAAATTAAAAAAATAAGCTTAATTGTTTATTTATTTCTATCACCCAGCCTTGCATGTTTAAATTAACAAAAAATATAAAAAAATAAAAAAATTTAATTACTTAATATTATGTCATCACCTAGAAAGCATGCTACTTAAATAAACTAATAAATGAAGTGACCTTAATTGATACTTGTAACCCCCATATTGATTTCATGAGATACGGCCGGGGCCCACATTTTTGGACCTCGAGGGATGCCTAATACCTTTCCCTCGAGGTAATTTGAACCCTTACCCTGATCTCTGGCTCGTTGACTTTAGCTAGACTTAACGCGCCTTAATTCGTTAGGTGGCGACTCCAAACTCAAAATCCCAAAGAGTTGTTAGGTCGTGCACAAAACCCATTTTTGCAAAAAATGGGGCGCGACATCCACTTATTTTGGTGGTGTTATGTGCTTTACTTGCAATTTATGTGGCCTGTCGGCGTTACTTTATGTATTATGATGATCATGGCCTTGTCAGCAACCATTTGAAGTAATTTGATTATTTGTGTATTTTGATTATTTAAATCATGACAATATCTATATACATGTGAAATCATATATGTGTTCTTCTATTCATTTCACTTAGGTGATCATGTTAGACTGTGACTTTGACCTTGTGTATATAGTCTTAGGGTTGAGTCTTGGTTATTATTACTTGAATATATGATTCTATGATGGTCATATTTATGATGTTATGATAGTGTATAGGATGACTTAAAGATGGTAATAGTTACTTCTATGTGCTTCTAGGATTACATGTAATGTGTGTTGAGGTGAAGTATGTGATGTCTTGTTTTTGTTGAGTTGTGTCCCTTACTTGATTTATATATGAATATGAATGTAATTATGTGATGTATTGAATTAGTATGATAAAGTATCTTAGTCTTGAATGTATGAATGACATGTGACCTTAAATGAAGTTAAGGGAGTCTTTTATGTGAAACCTTGAACCTAGTGGTAAGGTTATAAATGTTGAAGTCGTTAGCCGTAATGGTACCCTTCAAAGTAAAGGACTGATAGACTTAAGGTTAATTAGATGGAACGGAATCATCTAAATACTTAGGAAAGTCATCATGAGCTTCTTGTCGGCATTGTGAGGTAGGCCTAGTGGACCCTTTTTTGGTAGGGTAAATGTGATTGGGTTTTGAACTTGTTATGGAACCCTTTTATGTGAACCTAATTCGTGAATTACTCTATGACAAAGAAGGCTAGCACTGAGTGAGTATGATATAGGAAGTAGTTCTAGTTAAAGAGTGAGACTAGATTAAAAAGAATGCCCTTCATATTCATTAACCATGTACCTACATGAGATGTGTCTAAGTTCTACCATTGGCAAGTAGAACGCCCTCATCAGAGTAGGTTAGAACTTCAGATTCCATGTCTTCCTATCATGGTGTATGTCGGTTATTGCCTATTCTCATCATATGGAATACCTATTACCATTGGAGAAGTATGTAGTTTAGGAAGTGGCATGGAACACTATCTAGACATTGCACAATAGACTTTGAAGGTGTTATTTGGAGTTCCTAGGTCTTGTACAAGACCATTACTTGAATGTCCTTTATGTGATGTATGAGTCTTTTAATGAACTAATGAACTAATGACTTATGCTATGAAGTATGTAAATGAATGAGTACCTAATCTTAAGTGACTTAAGGATTCCTTAGTTAAGGTGTGAAGAGGGCATAAGAGATGATTTCTTCATGTATTATCTTTGAAAGTCTTGAGGATGACACTAATTAGGGAAGTTGGTTGATTTTGTGGACATGATCTAAGACTTAGGTAGTCTTAAGGATTACTTAGATAATCCTTAAGTGGTCAATCATGGACATTATCTTCTTGATTTACTTAAGTAGGTCTTTTGATAGCCTTTGGAAGGAGAATGTCATATTATCTATATATTGATACACTTTGTGAGAATGATTATATCATATGTAGTCTATAGGATCTCTTGAGTGTGTGTGTAAGGGATTGTATGGGAGGTCTCTTCACAACTCACTCAAGTGATACATAGAGTCACCTTTGATAGAAAAATATTACATTGATGCTTTGATGTCTTGTAAATGCGTATGTGACTAATTATAAGTAGTCTTGAGGATCATTAAGGCATGCTTAGAGAGTCGTATGGGCGGTCTCTCTTTGTGCTGCTTAAGTGGGTCTTAGGATATCTTTAAGTGGGATGATTACGTATTAGACGGTGTCTAAGGTGATGACAAGTCACTTCACTGTAACAGTGAAGGGAGTTACTGTTAAGTGACTCTAAAGATGTTATCTTATGTGTTTCTAAATTGTTAAATGTTTTTCTTATGATTATAATATGATTTTTAAACGAAAAAGATCCATATTTCAAATAAAAGTCCGTTTTCATGATTTTTTTATGCATTATGCCATACTTAGTACATGTGGTTGTAGTAATCCATGCTTTTATCTATCTATATATTTGTTGGTAGTTGAGGAGCATTTTGGAAGTGAAGAATTGGATCGTAGCATCGTTCAAGAGAAGTTAAAGTTGTCCTCATTTGACTCGAGAGCATATATGTCTTTTATGTTTCTTTTTGAAGAATTGTAATAGACTAAGTATTTCTATATTCGTATTGTGTATGGGCCGTGTCCCAAGTATTCTCGTGTCTTAAGTTTGATGATATTGAGACTTAGTAATTCCTATCACTTTATATGAAGGATATTTTTAAAGATTTTGATATGTTTTGTGAAAAATTCTAATTCCGCACTACTTTTCACTATGTTTATGCGATGAATGATATGTAAGGGCTTGTACAAGACCTTCGAGAGGTCAAGGACGACGGTTGCAAATCCGAGATTGCCCCTAACTTCTAGGGTGTGGTTTAGGGATGTGACATAACTTTCATTTAATCATCCTAAATCTACAGCCAACACGACCATCCTAAGGTTCATTATTCATCAATTAATTCTATATTCATTCATAGGTAGATTACAGTATCTTCTAGCCTTACCTTTTCTTATCACATTCTTCGATACTAGGTGAATATAGCCATAATTCTTTTTTTAAGGTTCCATTTAATCAAGACCAATATTAATAAATCAAGTCTATTTCAATTCATACGTAGGTGATTTAATCATGATCAATTGACAAGGACTACAATCAAGTTAAGAAGAATCAATACAATTCCTTCATCTATCCTCTAATGGCCTATGATCACCATGATCACCTTCAAATAAGTTTTTATAATTCACCATAAAAACTACATAAAAACATTATATAATCTTCATATAAACATTATTGAATTCTACCCATTAGATTGGGATCTCAATCAAACCTTTCCCACAATGCAATCACAACCCTCTCTTGAATGGGGTTCTTTGGATTCACAATTGAAGAAAAACTAGGGGGATTTATGGATGTAAGAGTCTATGAATGAATAAGATTCTCATTAATTATATTATATCCTTAAACCCAGAGTGAACCCTTGGTGAATTAATCCTAAAGCTGCTGCAATTTTTCTTCTTCTTCAATGGTGGCTTTGGGAGAATTTTGGGAGAGAAAGGTTTTTGAATTGGATAATAGGGTCTTATTTACTATTGTGATGCTTAAATAATCCTCAAATACCCACAATAAACTCCAATAATTCATCCCTAAAGTACCCAAAAGAACCCTGCAACTATTGGACATTTTAACCAACTTAATTTTGACTTAAAAACGACGCAACGAAATCTGGGAATTTACTGCGCGTCGCGGAGACACTTCAAAATCTTATTCTAAATAACATTCTTGAACATAATGGTTCGTGACATCTCCGCGTGGCAGGGAAAGATTTTTTCCCACTGCGTGGCAGCTGTGCGACGCGCAGCCACTACCTAAAACAGGCTGGCATGGAAGCTTGGTAGTGTAAGTTTGTGTCCTCCTTGGGGACCCTTTTGACTGTCCCCGGGGCATCGTTCTCGGACGTTTCGACCCTTTTTATATAAGGCTACGCATAGGGATCTTTGGTACTGAATTTCACCTTCAAAACTTCCCCAAAACATCACTACGACACACTAGTTCAACTTCAACTAGTTTCCAAACGTCTTGGACGTTTGACCTCCAAACACTTCTAACTTTATATACTGTCTCTAAACATTATTATTATTTATTTTAAGACCTTATAAGATCATGGAACTAATGTTAAGACCTAGTTTTTCCTAGCTCATTTTGAGGGTGTCACATTATGATACATATGTTAGACGTTTTATAAAATGACTTCCGCATTACGTTTTTGAAGAAAAAGTTCTAAGTCCCTATAATCTTCATATATATGCAATGAATGATGTTGAAGGTCTTGTACAAGACCTTTGAGAGGTCATGTAAGACATGTTATGACCTAATAATGCCCTAACTTCTAGGGTGTACATGCCGGTCGTGACAAACTAGGTATCAGAGAATAAGGTTATAAAAATGGTCTTATGATGTCTCAAAACCACGTCTATTAGAGTCTTATTCATCGGTGTGAGTCTCGACACATCTATGAGTAGGTTGATATGGGATGCTTAGGAAAGTTTCGATTCTTCATTCTTCAAGTTGTGCCATAGATCTATAAGCTCTCTTTTATCCCTTATCCTATGGTATTTAGGATGTGACTATTATAGGGGTTATGCTTCAAGGAGTGAGGGTAAAAAGTGTCACGACCCACAAGTTCCCCCTGGAAGTTAGAGCAATCTTGTGTCGCGACACGAAAACTGAGACTTCAAGAAGTCTCATCGATGCCACTGGTATCATTCATTGCATAATAAACACACTAAAATGAGTAAGAATTTAAAACTTTCTTCACACACGAAGAACTCTTTCCATAATCATCATACAAGAGGAAGACTTTCATTTAAAACATTAAAACTTTACAACATCTCCTTTAACCATCCAATCTTTAGAGTATACAATACTTGGGACTAATCCCATACAAGTCAATAAAATGAAGACTATGACATAAGGGACATCTGGATATTGTCCTCTAATAGATGAGGACTCACCAATACTTCATCTTCAACCATTATAAACCTATCCATCCTCCATGGCACATCAAGACTTCCAATTCCCTACACTTCAGTCAAAAAGGGAAAAGAAGGGGTTAGCACATTAGATGCACTAAGTATCAAAGCATGCAAAAACGATGAAAAAGGGACATTTAGTAAATAACACGCTTTTCATGAAATTTGATTAAAACACCATACTATAAGCATAAGAACAACATTTAAAAACTTAGATACACATAAGAACATATTTAAGCAAATAGTCACATTTTTAGAAAATATTACAGTGAGCTCACTTCAATGTATAGTGACTTCCTTCACTGTTACATTGAACTTCATTAGCTTCACTTTACACACCTTTTAGCATATAATTCCCTCACTAAAAGCTATACTAAGACTTACTTAAGTAAGAAAAATAAATACCTCTCATACACCGTCTCTAGGCACACCTAAATGATTCTTAAGACCACCCATAATGAGATAAACATACATTTACAAGACATCAAACATATGAACATGAGATCTTATTACGAAAGGTGATTCTAAGGTTCACTTGAGTGAGTTGTGAAGCGACCACCCATACATTACCTTACACACATATAAGAGATCCTATAGACTACCTAAGATACAGTCATTCTCACTTAATACATCAACATACATATAACATGACATTCTCCACTACAATGGTTATAAAAAGACTTACTTAAGTAGATCAAGAAGCTTTAGTCCATGATTGAGCTCTTCAAGATTACTTAAGTATTCCTTAAGAATACCTAAGTTTGGATCATGTCCACTCAAACAACCATATTCCTAACTAGAGTCATTTATTAAGGCTTATCTAAGTAAGATATGAAGTGACCATTCCTATGCCCCCTTAATTCCTTAACTAGATAATTCTTAACTACTCTAGACAAGTACTTACTCATTTAACATACTTTCTTAACTTAAGTCATTACATTCATATTTCGCTTATGACTCATTCATCACATAAGGACATTTCAGCAATGGTCTTTGACAATACCTAGGGACTCCAACTAACACCTTCAAAGCTTATTGTGAAATGTCTAGATAGTGTGCTATACCACCACCTAAACTTCAAAGAACTTATCTAATACTAGTAAGTATCCCATGTGATTAGAATAGGAAATAACCGACATAGACCATGGTAGCAATGTAATCTGGAGTTCTATCCTAATCCGATGAGCGTGTTCTACTTGACAATGGTAGAACTTGGACACGTCCCACGTATGTACATGGTTAAGGAATATGAAGGGCGTGCTTTGTAATCTAGTCTCATTCTTTAAGTAGAACTACTTCCCCTACCATAATCCCTCGGTGCTAGACTTTGTTCTCATAGATTAATTCATATTTAAGGTTCACATAAAGAGATTCTATATCAAGTTCATAACCTACTGACATTTACCCTACCAAAGAAAGGTCCACTAGGACTACCTTACAATGACGACAAAAATCAGGTCATGAAATACATAAGGTTTGATATGATGCCATTCCATCCAAACAACCCTAAGTCTATCATTCCTTTACTTGAAGGATACTATTACGACTTTCGACTTCAACATTCATAACCTTACCACTAGGTCCAAGGTTTCACATAAAAGACCTTCTTAACATCATTCAGGATCACATGTCATTCATAAATTCAAGACTAAGAGGCCTTAGCATCCTAAATCAAGACATATCATATTGATAATTATACATGCATCAATTAAGGGACACAAGTCAACAAAGACAAGACAAAACATACTTCACTTTAACACATATCACATGTCACTCTTTAAATTACGTAGGAATAACAATTATAATATTTAAGTAATCCTATACACTACCATATCATCATCAATATAACCATCATAGACTCATATAGTCAAGTAGGAACAACCATGCATACACCCTAAGACTACACATACAAGCACATAGTCATAGTCTACATGATTTCCTAACATACATAGAAAGAATACATACTTTCATATTGCTTCACATATAGATAGATATACTCATACTTCACATAAAACAACTGCACAATCATCATAATGCTTCAAGTTGTGCCTTAAAGGCCATGAACATCATATTGCATAAAGTAACGCCGAAAAGGCCACATCAATTCACATAGCACCGCCACCATAAGTGGACCATACCAATCAAAACATAATTGAATTCTAATTAACATA
The DNA here is from genome assembly GCF_001406875.1 of Solanum pennellii. Classification (NCBI taxonomy): domain Eukaryota; kingdom Viridiplantae; phylum Streptophyta; class Magnoliopsida; order Solanales; family Solanaceae; genus Solanum; species Solanum pennellii. The sequence goes on from NC_028643.1 coordinate 34,380,095, forward strand.
AAATAAAGGAAATTAGGGCCAATTACCACATATTCATCAACCTAATACCACGTAGATATCAATTTACTATAATTATTACATTATTCAACAACCCATATAAAACTATAATAGAGTTCATAAACGTTAAGTCAATATCAATTAAATAAGCTTAATATTCAATAAGTCTAAGAATATACAATATTAAATTGATCAAATTGAAACATCCTATAAACCAATTAATCATATCTATACATGAATCAAAAGCCCATAACAATCTACACTTGATTTTTATTAATATCAAAGCATGACCACATAACCCATATTTTAATACAATTGAGATATTTGTGAAGGTCAAGGGTTCATGGAGAATTTAATTGGAAAACATCAATTATACATCAATAATATCATATATTAACGTTTGAAAACCTTTCATGCAACAATACAAGACTTAGAGTAGAAATTGGACTTCTTCACTTTTCTGAAATCTTAGAAAATAATCTTTGAAATTGGCTCTAAGGTTATAGCAATCATTAAATGAAGAACTACCATACATTATTAGAAGAACACAATTATAATTAAAGAAGAAACTACATTGAAGTATCATCTTCAAGATCCATCTTCACCTTGAACTCTTATGGAGGTTTTTCAAGAAACTTTGGAGGGAATGTGTTTTGAGTTAAGTGTTAGGGTATAAATGAGAGTTTTAGGACTTATATACTCTTAAAAAAACCTTAAACACTACAAAAAACCCGTCCAAAGTCTTATAAGGGAGTGGGATGAATTTACCAAATCACCCCTTGAACTTACAGTGGCTTGCGCAGGGACAGACCCAAACGACGGATGGACCATCGACGGCCCATCCCTTGACCAACAGACTCTGTTTTTTGTCCGTGGTCTAGGACTGAGGATTATCTTTGGTCCCTCCACTCCCATTAATAATTCCCAATCGATGAGACCTAACGAACAGGGCGTTGACTGACCTACTGGGCGTCGATTGCTATACGTTGGTTGGGCTGTCTTGGGCAGTCTTGGGCAGTCTTTGGTACCAACTTGGGTCCTTCCTCAAGGACTCTTTGATGGTCCTTCGGGATGTTTTCCTGGACGTTTCTAACCAAAATATTCTCGTATATGGTTTTAGGACCTCCCACATGAATTTCCTCCAAAACGAACACATAAATCTCGATCAAACATGAATAGACACACAAGGTCATTTCAAGGCAAACCATTCGAACGCCATGGATGTTCTTGGACGTTTGACCTCCAAAATTCACGAAACTTGACACACTGCCTATATACACCATAAAAATCATTTATGTTCTTATAACCTCATGAATCACATATAAACACATAAAAAAAGATATGAGGCACATAGGTGACTTAGTCGTCGAACATCTCGGTCGTCCCTTTACATTAGATTTCTAATTCACCTGAACTCTTAGACACTGCCTCTAAATCCACATATAACCAATTTTAGGGTCTTAGAATATCATAAAAACCATGTTAGGCTTTAGCTTCATGTAACATTTCAAAAATCTAAGACTAGTTTTAAAGCCTAACATAGGTTCCATGGGGTCTAAACACTGTTTTAAAATATATTCCAATGAATATAGGTCATTTAGGAATTTTAGGAGACAAAATGTCCAAGAACGTCCACGACGTTCAGAAACTAGTGCGAAGAGGTGCTAGCGTGCCTTAGCCCATTTGACTAGCTTTTAGGAGTCAAAAATTCATAAAATTAGGCGGAAGGATGTATAACATGTGCTAAAATTAATGAGTGGTCAAAATGTTTGGGCACGACTCCCCAAGGACCAACCAATGGCCCTTGAGGAGGACCCTAGCACGTAGGAGTCAACACTGCCTGGGCAGTGTGCACCAACAAAACCTAAATAACGGTGCATCTGTTGATCAACGAGGCGCCGATGACAACCGTCGACCAACACATAGCCAAATCTTGAAAAACCTTTACCTGGATAGTCTCTAACGGATCGATGCATATGTATCATGGAGGGAGGCTTGGTCCATCAACTGGCCAACAATCCGTCGATTGTGTTGTCGTCTGTGACAATGCCAATTTCCTACACATTTTAAGTTAGTCTTATTTAATTAATTAGAGTTCAGGTGGTTAGGTAGGGGTTTAAGGGAGGCTAATTAAGTTAATTAACCCCCATATAAAGACCCCAACCCTCATTAGTCTAAACATAAGTCACAAATTAAACTCTCTTCCTTCTCTCTTCTTTCTCTCTCTATTGGAAGACACCATGAAGACACACCAGGGGGAGGTTTTGGAGGATGTAAAGGGATGATTTCAGCATTCAATCTTCATCAAACGTTGAGGTATGTTATCTAATTCATGTGTGAGAATTCTTTCCTCAAAGGGCTCCTTCAAAGTATTTCAAAAGATGGGTTTTCAAGTGGATTCATCCAATTACGAATTTGATGTTTTGAACTGAGTTGTTTATGGTTTATTTAGGATATAATGAGTATATTAACATGTATTTCAACTTGATTATAGTAATTTGTGATGTTTTGATCTAAATATCAGAACATGATCCTTAACCCTTAACTCTAGGTTTGATCTTGATCTGAATTAGGTTGGGATTGATTCAATTGACTTGATTTTTTGTTAAATCAATATTAGATGATGTTGTTACACTAATCATATACAAATTGGAATGATTTGTAGCATTTCATCCTAGTTCTTGAGAAGTGATCTAGGTTATGAGAATTGACCCGAGTATCTTGTCTTAAGGATTTAGTATTGAATTATGGTTTAGTGACTTTTCTATCCTTATTGTCATGTTGATTATTGAATTATGATGCGGTATATATAAATTGGAATAAATTGAGGTTTTATGGTAAGGCCTAAATTATGAACAATGAAGGAGACTTGATAAGTCTTATGATCTCTATGTTTACTTCTAATTGTGGTTCTTTGTGGTTAAGCCATGATGTTTTTTGTGAGTATGCCTTGCATTAGGATTGATAGGTTGGTATGATGTTGAATCAAAATGTCTTGATTATGTTGTGAGGTTGATTAATGTGTATGTGTTATAAGGATAGTGATGACTATCAATGTGCATTATTATGATATGAAATGCTAATGTGTTATCCTCACTTATATGAATTGAGATGAAAGGACTATACTCATGCAATTATTATTGAGATATGATTATAATGATTATACAAGGGCTAGACCCTATTACCTAAACTAAGTTATGATTGTTAATAAAGACTTAAAGATATTTCAATAAAGGGACTTAGTTTAGCACGAGTGAACTTGAAAATGAGTGGTGATGACTTCCCAAAGGGGAAGGTTCAACGCTAAATGAGATGTTGACTTCCCAAAGGGCAATACTCATCCAATATATTCCCATGAGAGGAGGCCGCAATTACCAAGTGGTATAAAGAGAGAATATATTATCTCTTAGTTCTTGAACTATGTTGCCCCTATAGGAAGACTAGCTAGTGAATCCACCTAGAAAGATATGTTTATGTTTGGTTTTACATTGGCCGATAGACCACCTTACACTGGTGTAAGGTTTTACAACACTGGATTCCACACTTATCTCTTGTGGTCTATGTCAGTTAAGGCAAGTTTCGCTAAACTAAAATGAAGCAATGAAGTTCAAAACTAAGGTAACTTGAGAGTTTGACTTAGCATAGGTAGGGGTATGGGACTCTACGTATGCCTTGCACTAGTTGGAATTAATGGAAGATTTAGGAAGTTGATATTATATATGTATATGATAATGATGGATATGATGATAGTGTGATGATTCTACAATATAAATTGTATTATTTGAAGATGACTACCTTTATGAACATGTATTTGTATTATGTTATTAAAGTTTGACATTGGTTATGGTTTCTTGTTGGGGCTACTTGATTGAGTAAGGTTATGGGGATTTACTTGGTCATTGCACTTGTTGACTTGATGAGGATTAATGAGTATTGCCTTGATTATTATGATATTAGTAGCTCTTATCCATTCGTGTGATGTTATTCCTTGATGATAGGGTTGTAGCAGATTATGGGTTCAAGAATGTTGAAATGCATATTGCTTGTTCGAGTTAGTAAGCATGTTTTCTTGCTTGGTATGACTTGCTTGATTATGCATAAGACTTTTAAGGGGTGAAATAGCATGGTTTAAACTAAATATCCCTTTTTGGCATAATTTAATCTTATATGTGCATATGATCTAAATTGCGTACAAACCCCATTTTCTCTTCCTTTTCCCCAATATTTTAGGTTCTGGTTGTTGCAGGCTCATTCGAGATTACTTGAAGAAGGCTTGAATATTTTCTATCATGTAAGTGGGTAGGTCCTCACTTTTCGAGGGTGATGCCAATGTTATTGGTTATGTTGTTTTTCTTTTGTAAGACTCTTATTTTCATTCTACTTTCATTTGAGTACGATTTGTATAAGCCTATATGTGGCTTCTTTACATAGATGTAGGGCTATTCCCAAATTGCTATGATCGTTTAGATGGTATGAGATGAGACAATCCTTAAGACTAACTTCTATCTAATGAATATGTATATGTACAATAAAAGTAGAAGACTATAATTATGTGTATGTAGAGGTCTATGTAAAACTCCAAGTAGACATAATAAAAGTTTTAAATTTCCTGCTAAATTCGACTTATGAATGTGATGATGTAAACTAAGAGGCTAGTCTTAGTCGTCAAAGAGGACAACAACGACGGTTACGTCTAGGGGGTAAACCCGGATGTGACAAACTTGGTATCAGAGCATGTGGTTGAATTATCTTAGAGTCAATGTCTCTCTCAACCACGTCTATGTGAGTTCATATTCATAATTTTGAAGTGAGCCACACTCATGGATAGAAACCTACATGATGCTTAGAAAACTCTCATTTTCTTCGAAATCCTACATAGTGCCATTGGATTATACTGACTGTGTGCTTTTTCATCTAATCCTATTATTGTGTTTATAGGAAGGATGAACACTAGGAGTAATGCGGCCCAATGACTTGAAGCATAAATTTCCAATGCGGGAGCTCCTCCCCCTGGTGAACAAGTTCCTCCACTTGAAGAAGATTCTTATAGGGAGCAAACTCCGGTCAATCCTCCACAGTTCACGGATGGAGATATAAATGCTTCCCTCATTCAATTAGCTCAAGCAGCCAGTGTTGAAGCCCAAACTATGACGGCCCAAGCCAACAGGGAGCTTGTACGCCGTCCTCATCAACAAGTCACTATTATGGATTCCCGTATAAGGGATTTCACTTGAATGAAACCTCCTACTCTCTACGGGTCTAAGGTTCAGGAAGACCCCCAAGAATTCATCGATGAAGTCTATAAGTGACTTTTGGATATATGGTTGTCCACAAGTGATAAGGCTAAGTTTTCCTCTTATCAACTCAAGGACGTGGCTCAAGCATGGTTTGTGTAATGGAGAGATAATAGGCCTTTGAGAGGTGGTCCTTTGACTTTGGAGATCTTCAACAAGTCTTTTCTTGATCGGTTCTTTCCTAGGGAGATGAGGGAAGCTAAAGTGGTGGAGTTCATCAACCTTCGCCAAGGAGGTATGAGTGTTCATGAATACTCCTTGAAATTCACAAAATTGTCAAAATATGCTCCTTCTTTGGTTTCTGATCCAAGAGATGAAATGAGACGCATCGTGATAACAAGGTGAATAAATGGAGACCCCAAAAAGGAAGGAGTGGAAACTCACTACATGAGAAGCCTACATGTGCCAAGTGCGGAAAGGGTCATTTTGGTGAATGCTTGGTTGGAACGAATAATTGTTTTGGTTGTGGCAAGTGTGGACACAAGTTTAGGGATTGACCTAATATAAAGGGGCAAGAAAAGGGTGGTCAATATCAAGCAAGTTGTTCAAAGGAGGCTCGAAAGAAGAACCGCTTCTATGCACTCCGCTCTAGGGGTGAGCAAAAGACTTTTCCTGACTTAGTGACCGGTATGTTGAAAGTTTTCTCTATTGATGTATATTAATTACTTGATCTCGGTGCTACTTTATCCTTTGTTACTCCTCTAGTAGCCAAAAAGTTTGATATTTTACCCGATATTTTGCATGAACCATTTATAGTGTCTACCCCCGGTGGTTGAGTCGGTTGTTGCAAAAAGGGTGTATAGAAATTGTTCTATAATGTTTCCCATTAGAGTTTCTTATGTTGAACTATTAGAACTCGATATGCTATATTTTGATGTTATATTGGGTATGGATTGGTTGAATGCTTGCTTTGCTTCTATTGATTATAGGACAAGGGTGGTGAGGTTGAACATTCCAAATGAACCCATAGTTGAATAAAAAGGGGGAAATTCTTTTCCTAAAGGTTATATTATTTCTTGTCTAAAAGCATGCAAAATGAAATCTGAAGGTTGTCGATACCATATTTTAAGGGTTCAAGATCTAGACTCCGAAATTCCTCCCATTGAGTCGGTCCCCCTAGTGAGTGAATTTCCTGAGGTTTTTCCGAATGACCTTCCGGATATTCTTCCCAAATGGGAAATTGATGTTCGGTATTGATTTGCTACCAGATACAAAGACCATTTCAATTCGACCTTATCGGATGACTCCGGTCGAATTGAAAGAGTTGAAGGCACAACTCAAAGATTTACTAGACAAATACTTCACAAGACCTAGTATTTCTCCATGGGGTGCTCCGGTTTTGTTTGTCAAGAAGAAAGATGGGTCTTTAAGAATGTGTATTGATTACCGCCAACTCAATTAGGTTACAATCAAGAATAAGTATCCTCTCCCTCTAATTGACGATTTGTTTGATTAACTCCAAGGGGCAAGATACTTTTCAAAGATCGACATGAGGTCGGGGTATCACCAACTTAGGGCGAGAGGTGAAGATGTACCAAATACGGCATTCCGGAATAGATATGGTCATTATGAATTCTTAGTAATGTCCTTTGGTATCACTAATTCTTTGGCGGAGTTTATGGACCTAATGAATAGGGTGTTTTGAAGTAACCTTGATTCATTTGTCATTGTGTTCATTGACAACATCTTTGTATATTCGAAAAATGAGAGTGATCACATGGATGATTTGAGGGAGGTATTGCAAACCCTTAAGGAACATCAATTGTTTTCCAAGTATGGAAAGTATGAGTTTTGGTTAAGGTCGGTGACATTCCTTGGTCATATCATCTCTAGTGAGTGAGTTAAGGTTGATCCAAGGAAAATGGAGGCGGTGAAAAATTGGCCTAGACCACTGACTCCAACGGATATTAGGAGTTTCTTAGGTTTGGCGTGTTATTATGAGGTTCGTGGATGGTTTTGCGTCCATTGCATCTCCGCTGACTAGTTTGACCCAAAAAAGTAAGAAATTTGAGTTGTCGGAGGAATGTGAAAAGAGCTTCCAAATGTTAAAAGATAGGCTTATTTCCGCTCCGGTGTTGACTTTACCGGAGGGTACAAAGGGGTTTGTTGTGTATTGTGATGCATCCCGTGTGGGGGCTTAGGGTGTTTTCTTATGCGACATGGGAAGGTAATAACCTATGATTCTAGGAAACTTAAGGTACATGAGCGAAACTATCAAACTCATGACCTTGAGTTAGTGGCCGTGGTGTTGTCCTTGAAAATATGGAGGCATTACTTGTATGGGGTTCATGTTGATGTCTTTACCGACCATAAGAGTATACAATATGTGTTCACCCAAAAGGAGTTGAATCCCCGACAAAGAAGGTGGTTAGAATTGTTGAAAGATTATGATATGAGTGTCCTCTATCATCCTTACAAGGCTAATGTAGTTGCGGATGCCCTAAGTCGTATGACTATGGGTAGCGTATCCCACATTAATGAAGCCAAGAAAGACCTAGTGAAAGATGTACATAGGTTGGCTACGTTGGGTGTGAGGTTAGAAGGTTCTTCGGATGGTGGTTGCATGGTTCATAATAACTATGATTCATCATTGGTAGTTGAGGTGAAGTCCAAACAACACCTTGATCAACCATTAATGGATTTCAAAGAATCAGTTCTTGGCAAGTTAAATGAGTCATTCTCATTTGGGGGCGGGATGGTGTGCTAAGGTACCAAGGAATATTATGTTTTCCCAATGTAGATGGGTTGAGCGACCGGATCCTTGAAGAAGCCCATGGGTCCCGCTACTCAATTCATCCGGGTTCAACATGTACCTTGACCTTAGGGAAATATTTTGGTGGGAAGGTTTATAGAAGGAAATAGCGGAGTTTGTTGCTAGATGTCCAAATTGCCTACAAATAAAAGCCGAACATCAAAAGCTGGGTGGCTTGCTACAAGAGATCCAAGTTCTACTTGGAAGTGGGTGATACACTCAAACTTACTTCTCAAATAAGAAGTAAAGTGGTCGTATCAAGTAAAGAACCCAACTAATGAGGTTGGGATCGTTCCCACAAGGAAAATAGTTCAGACTTAACTTCAATCTGTTATTACTATTATTTAGTCAATTATTTCCTTAGAAAACAAAGACAATAAAATGGGGGTTTTTATTTCTAAATGAATGAAAATATCTAGCTAAATTAAAGTAGACAACTAACAGATTCAAATGTTGGAGTTTAATCAATTAATAAAAGTAACTAGGGTTAAAGTGTTCCCCACATGTTCCTAATTTGATAATTCTAACTATAACAATTCTTTCCTAGTATCTTGCATGCAAAGTGATAAGTTATGCATTTCTAAATCCTTGGTCGGTCATCTAGAAAATTTCACTCCGCACCTTGGTCCGGCTACGTGTGTTGTTATACTAACCCTTACCTTTACCTCATATTAACCATTGTATTCGATACGTGACTAAATTATTACCTCATACCAATCAATACTAGCCTATTAGATAGTACGCACTAAATCTATGTTGATAATTCTTTTCCTATTATCTACCTCCTTGGTCCGGCAAGTAGCATTTAGGCGAGTTCTAACGTTAGCCATCCGTTAAAACGACTTCTAAGCAAAAGAATTATCAATAATTGCAAGACACTATTCTAGAATTGTTATTTTAGTTAGATTTTACCTCATTATTCACCCATGGTTCCCACAACCCTAGTTATGGAGTTTAGTTACCTATAGTCATAATCACAATATTCATATATATAATATAAGAGTTCGTGCACTTACTTGAATGAGAAAGAATAAAATCCAGAAATTTACTTGATTAATCGACAAAATCACCAACAATCAACTCCAGAGAAAAGTGTAACAATCAAAGTCTAATACCCAAAATAATCTACTAACAAAGAATCTAACGTAAAAGTGTTTAACCCACAAAAGTCTAACCCCAAAAATGAGGTTTTTACAACTATATATAAAAAACAAAAACCTAATAAAAGAAGGACTCTAATTGCTGAAAATCTGTTAAAATGTGGCTGGGTCGACGGACCTAGTGACGGATCATCGCGGTTATGACGGTCTATCATGGACTCCGTCGTCCCATACTTTGCGAATTCTTCTACTGCTCTCTTAATTACCCTCGACGGCAGGTATGACGGACCGTTCCATGAAAGACGGTCCATTGAGGGTCTCAGTTCTGATCATCATGACGAACCAGCAGGATGGACCGTCAAGACTACGAAGGTACGTCATGCACTTCGTAACCCCACACTTGGTCAGACTTCTCCATCATTATTTAGTAGCTTCACTATGATGCCACCTACGAACCGTCAGAGGAACGACGGACCGTCACAAGCTCCGTAGGTGGTGACTTTTCTGCATTTCTTGCTCCAAAACTTCCGCGTTCATGTTTAGACAGATTTCCTGCAAATAAAGAGAAATTTACATAAAAATTAATACAAAAAGGCTTTGGGACACACACTAAACTTAAGGAAAAAGCATTGAAAATAAAATGAAACCATGGTATAACAACACCCTCAACTTAAATTCATTTTTTTCCTCAAGCGACGCACTATGACTCACTACAAAATCTTTTTACAAGAGTATCCATGTTTTGTCTTTCGCAATCATTTGGCTATCAATAGTGATCAATCTCATCATATTTATGCATGTTATGAATATTATGCTTGAATTATGTGGAATCAGACCATGACACAGACTCACCATGCACTAACATCTATCATCTTCAATTTCTCACCGAGGTGCTAATATTTCCGGTATTGCAACTAGTGTCCTCACTTCAAAACAACATCCTCATTGTTCGCACAATGATTTCAGTTTGATTATATGGATTACTTTCCAACACTCACTCTCAGAATAAATTCACAACTCATTCATACATATCGCCATAAGCTTGCCCTTATTTTCTTTAAGTTCGCTATACAACTCTTAGGATCACGATAGGACTTTCTTAGCTTGTAACACAGGCTCAGGGTCAGGTAGGGTATATTTAGGTATACTTAGTGAATTTTTACCCCTTTTGACATATCGTCTAAACATACCACTTTTAATCATTTTATTTCGCCCAATTTCTCATATTCTTTTACCTTGATATTTTCCCTTCTTTATTCATTTGTGTAAGTGACTCTCTTGTTTTCTTGCTTGTATCTATTGTATTTTATTATTATTATTATTTCACTTTTCTTTCAACTGGTTCTTGAGTCACTTTACTTTTGTTCTTTCTCTATCTTTGTTCTTTCAACCCCACTTTCCAGAGCATTACTCATAATAGCCACCCTCAACTCATGGCAAAGCCATAAGTCAAAGTACACAATATCCAAAGTTGGGTCAGGTCCATGAAAAGGTTGTTTACTGCATTAGCCACCCTCAACTTATGCTTTTGGCATAGGCTGAGGTGCACATGTCCAAGGAGAGACCAGGGCCAACACATTATTCCTAGAAAAGATCAGCTGGGGTGAAAAAGAAAGGTCTAGTTTAAGCTCAAATCATTTGGATCAAAGAAGGATTAATTTCATTTTCTTTGTTTTTTAGGCTAACAATAGGCTATATTTAACAAGGGCCTATGATACTTTCCTAATTGTCTATTACAGCTTACTTTTAGCAGGACTAACCAGGCAAGTTCTAGCTTAGTACAAATAGTGGACTATTCAAATCTTCCTCACACTTACTTGACATCTCATTACTCTACCAGATTATCAGACACCTAGTTCGAATTTTTAGACTGAGGGTCATGCAGTGGTGTATCTCTATGTAATGCTTAGAGACACACATTTATCAATTACTATGCCTAGTCATGCATGATTTTCATTTCATGAGGATATCATTTTATCCATCATACTTTAGAGTTAAACTATGTACACAAGATATAGATATGCCGGTTCAACAATAAAAATAATCAGTCTCTTGGGGAAAAAGAACACAGGCAAGAAAACCCCAAAAGAGGATAGTGAATTGGGCTATCAGACTTTACCCTAGAAACTCACTTTCAATTTACCCCACCCCCAACAAAAAGACATGCAATTGTCCCCAATGCATAAAAAAATTGAAATACGAGAGTGGTAGGTGAAGCAAACCTTGGGCGCAAAGCGCCAACGATCAACAAGCTGGTGGGTCCGGTTCCCCAGAACCCACTACCTCTATAGTCTGGACACCCTCGGTAGTGTCCTCATAAGCAACAACACTATCAGCAGTGCCTCCCGCTATCGCCACATCTCTGGAGCTAGATGCCCCAACAGCTGACTCTACAACGCTGATCTGACGTGCCTCCTCATCAGAAAGCGAGGCTCTCCTCGTAGACTCCATCTTAGGGTGCTCCTTCTTCCGTGCTCTAGTCTCTTCCTCCTCTCGACCCTTACGCCTCTTGGCATGCTCTTGGGTGTGTGTGTGTGTGTGTGTGTGTGTGTGTGTGGAATCTCAGAAGTGGAGAATAAGGTCGCCATTACTGTGTCCTCAGCAGACTCTGCAGAAGGGGCCTCAGACGCAGGCACCCTACCCTCTAGGATCATATAAATTTCCGGTGAAGACTCGACCGCAGCCTGAATGGTTGACACGTCCACCTTAGGGGCAGGCCAGGGTAGCACCCGCAACTCAAAAACGTCCAAGCAATTAATGAACCTCTATAATTTTCCACTCTGTGTGTTGGACCACTTTCCGCTCTAAGCGCTCTTCTGCCTCAGCAATAGACCTCTGCATCCAAGGCTGGATGTGATGTAGAAGTGTAGCCATCTGGGCCTCTAGTTTCTGGACCCTAGCAAGCGGGACCAAAGTGGGGAAAGGGGCTGCGAGAGAGGAGCTCAGGGCAGTGCTACTACCCGGGATAGACTCGATCAGGGTAGTGTCAGTGGTTTCAGAAGCAGCCTGAGTAGCCGTGCGAGCTTGAGCTACGGTATCAGCCAGATTTTCACCAAGTGGAAGTAACTCTAGATGGGGCCCTCTTCGTGGAGCTAACTCATTGGCCTCATCCCTGATGAGGCCGATATCAACAGTGCCCAGCGGATTCTTGAGCTGATCAATGTGCCAGATGGGCACACCTAATGAACTACATAAGGAAAATATCATGCACGAAAAAGGGTAGGTAGTTGTGACCTTGAAAGCCCTCTCGTGCATGACTGCCTGTAGAAGCCAAGAGAAGTCCACCTCAAACCCGGCTATCATGGTCGCCATCAGAACTACACGATCCCATGTGACTATATTATTAGCGGCATGGGGGGAAGGCAGTGGCGGGCAATCAACCGTAAGAACTTAGCCGTGAAGGTCAAGCTAGCCTTCTTGATGGCTCCCTTCGGCTTTGTTACCCAGTCGGCACCCTCTCCATCAACAGACAAGTGCAGGGCCATCCACCTCTTGGTGGTCTCTCTCAGCGATGGCTCACACAATAATCGGCCATCTTTTACAATTTGCCACCGGTAGTCGAACTCGGTGATAAAAGGGGTCCGGTTGGCATCAACATCCTCACCGTATAGGTACCGGCGGATGGCAGGCAAAGAGATATCGACATAAATGCCACGTACTCGAACTTTCTCAAGTTTGGCCTGTTTGACGGGGGAAGCCCGCCTATCTATATATTATATGAGAGTAGCCACGTAAGAGGCGTAGAACTCTCGGACCAACTTCTCACTATAACGGCCCAAAGAACGCGTTGTCCACTCAAGTCGGTGTCTGGTGAAGAGATTGTGGATCTCTGGCATGGTGGGTAGACTACCCGTACAGACCCGCCTCTCCATTGTAAGGGTCTGTGTCATGACTCCTGTATCATCAGAAACTTTGCATCTGAAGGAACTTGATATTATCCGTCGACACACCACCGGTTTGGGCTGGTCGGCAACCGGGGTGAGAGCACGAGTCGGTGAGCAGGGAGTGTATTCAGAACTGTTAGCCTCATCAGACGAGGAAGACTTTGCAGCTGTGGCGGGTGTAGGGACGTAAGCAGACTCTGAGGCTTCCTCTGACCATGAAACTCCTAAGGAGCCAATCACTCGTTGTTCATGAGTAGCTGACCCAGAAGGTGCGCCGGTCAGTGTGCACTCCTTATCAGACTGGGAGGCAGTGACTACGCCGGACGCCACTTTTTTATGCGTAGCTTTGGTACCACGTGCATCTCTTGATGGAGTGGCAGTGCCTGGGGTCACGTACTCGGGGTTACGCTCATCATCAGAGCCAATGACCAGGCGGGCAGACGGGGTGACATACTTTGATCGTCCACGTGCGTAAAGTCGATGTTGTTTTGGTGCCATAAGACATAGTACCTGTAAAGAATCAATATTAGTACGACAAGGAGAAAACAAGATGAGCAAAAATAAAACAAAATAAATAAAAGAGCTAAGATGTAATGACTTCTTTGAGGTAATAGTGAAACATGACGGACCAGGTGATGGCTCGTCATGAGAACGACGGACCATCATGGGGTACGTCGTGTCTTACTTCAACTATGTTGATGTGGAGACCCCTGAAGGAAAGTCTCTGACAAGTATGACGGATAAGCAGGACGGACTGTCGTGAAAATGACGGTCCATCGTCGATATCCGTGGTGGGGAACCATAGGAAATGGGTCTCTGACTGTCACGACGGTTGTGCAGGACAGATCGTCGAGGGTATGATGGTCCGTCGTAGATGTACGTTTGAGGACACTTAGAAAAAGTATGGATACCCTCAAAAGATGGGTCTCTAACCGTCACGACGGTTTTGCAGGATGGACCGTCGAGGGTATGACGGTCCGTCGTAGATGTCCGTCAGAGGACAGTTAGAAAAAGTAGGAGACCCTTAGAAAAAGTGTCTCTGACAACCACAACAGTTGTGCTGGACGGACCATCGTGGGAACTACGATCTGTCGCATATATCCATTGGTGGACACTTGGAGAAAACGTACAGTGGGATGTTGGAACAGACCCTTTGACGGTCCTTCGTGGGTACGACGGTCCGTCATCGGGGTCTCGTTTTGTCATTCAGTGATAGAACTAGGGATGCCACAATCATCCCCTATGACTCACATTGAATACATAGTGATTACCTATATGTTTCTAACCCAAATACCTAGTAAACTAGCAATGCTAAAGAACCTATTCTAGAGTTTTAACAAGGCAATTTTGAGGATTCTCAACCTAAGTCAGACAAAATTTGAATCAAAGAATGCAGACCCATCAATAAGAAATAGGCTAATACTAATTGATAAGAAAAAATGCAATGTAAATGGGTAGAAATCAGAGACATATACCTGAGAAAATAAGAAAGATAAGCAAGTGAGGCACTTGGTTAGAAAGAAAAGAACCACAGCAGCAGACTCCGACTAGTACAATGTAGATTTTAGGAATTTGGGGAATTGGTGAAGTGATCAGTTGATAGAGAAGGGATGTAGGAAGTTGGAAGTTGAAAAAGCAGGAAAATGGGAGAAAGAGGGAAGTAAATGGGTGAAATGAAGGGGTGGGTTTTAAATGTTACCAATTTTTCAAATTTCCCCCAACTGGATCGAGTCGGGTACGCTCATTAATGACGCAACGAGTCCCCGACGACGGTCCATCGCAGATGTGACGGTCCTTCATGGGTTCCATCACGTGTTCCCTAGTTTTGAAAATAAATGAAAGACGTACCTGGCACGACGGATTCATGCGACAGTCCGTCACGTGCGTGACGGTCCGTCGATGTGTCCGTCAGTGACTGTTGCAGTGTGATTTTCATTAGAATTTTCTGGTGATGTGCCTTCAAATTTAAAACCCATTAGTAGAAAATGCTACCATTACTAGAAAGAAAACTATAAGTAGTGGGTTGCCTCCCAACAAGCGCCTGATTTAACATCGCGACACGACTGAATACGCTTGATTATTCAGACTTTATCAAGATGGTATGCCTCGATTCCTTCATTCGCCGATTTAGCATACCCAAAATAGGGTTTTAATCGTTGTCCATTTACCTTAAACCACACACCTTCTTTTGTTTCTAACTCAACTGATCCATGAGGGAAGAGTTGGGTAATCAAGTAAGGGCCATTCCATTTGGACTTGAGCTTGCCCGGAAACCAACGCAACCTAGAATTGTATAAAAGCACCAAATCCCCAACCATAAACTCTTGTTTTTCACTTTTTAGGTCATGGTGCTTCTTCATCTTTTCTTTGTAGGATATAGCAGATACCGATTGGAGCTCACCACTTTGCCTCATGGACCTACAAATATTGAAGGTCGCTTATTCATTGTTCAACAAAAAATTTATCTGCCCCTTTTCCATGTCAACTAAGGCTCTTCCCATACCAAGGAATGGCCTCCAAGAATAATGGGAACTTCAAAAATCGACTTCACAATCAAGATTAACAAAATCCGCCAGAAATATGAACGACTCCACTTTTACTAGCACATCGTGGAGTATCCCTATAGGACTTTTTACTATTCGATCAGTCATCAGTAACCGCATCGCAGTGGGCTTTGGATCACCCAAATACAACTTCTTGTAAACTGAGAAGGTCATGAGATTTATGCTTTCCCCCAGATAATATAATGCTTTCGCAAAATGTAATAACCTGATTGTACAAGGAATAGTGAATGCACCCGGATCTTCTTTATTTTGTACCAGAGATCTTGTAGCAATAGACTACAATGCTGCATTCTATCACCATCCTCGAAAGTGACCGATCTTTTCTTTGTAACCAGATCTTTCATAAACTTGGTATAACCGGGCATTTGTTCTAGAGTTTCTCTCAAAGGGACATTGATAGAAAGCTGCTTCAACATTGTTATAAAACGCCGATATTTACCATCCTCGGTCTTTTTCACTAATCTTTGAGGAAAGGGGAGTGGTTGTCTAGGCATGGGAATTACCTTTCTAGGCACTACAACATCTTTTACAATGTTATCTTCTACTTCACCACTACCCTCTATGACCTTATCATTATATTTTATCCCCTTATTCTCCTTAGACGGCATAGGTGGGTCAATGGTCTGCTTACCACCCCGAGTATTGATTGCCATACAGTGTCCGTCATTTTTTGGATTTGGACAGTGTTGCTAGGAAGAGTGCTCGGTTGTCGTGTGTTCATAGTGGCAGATAATTGGGCCATTTGCAACTCAATCTGTTTAATCGATATTGCATAAGCATCGACTTTCTGCCCAATACCCACTAAATCACTCCTTAACTCCTGAATTTGCTCATCATTAGAATCGAACGTCATCATTTTGTGCAACATATCCTCAACTCGCGCCATACTATCTCTACCATCCCTAGGAGTGACTTCACGATTTTGAGGAGGGACATAGGACCCATTCCTATTATTTTTGTTACCATAGTTACCCCTGTTGAAGTTGTTGTAGCGGTTGTAGTTTCCATCTCGGACATAATGACCCTCACGGTTATAGTTACCATAGATCCGACCTTTGTTTACTTGACCTTGGCGCCTATTTCCTAATTTGAGCCTTGGGCACTGGGTCGAAAACCCCCCGACTACTTATTTACCGCATAGGAATCCTCCACATAATAGCATTCATCATTTTGTGGTGGTGGTTTAGACAAGTACTTAACTGAATTTATCTTTTCTGCACCCCCAGTGATATGTTTTAATACCAACCCAAGATCAATTCTCATCTTAGCCATCTCTTCACGAATCTCATCTGTAGCTGGGGTGTGAGTGGATTGCAATGCGAAGGTATTTCTCCCAGTATCTGACTTCCTAGTACTCTAAGCTTTATTGTTCCGGGAGATTTTCTCTAACTTTTCAGCAATCTCGGCATAAGGACGCTTCCCATAAGAACCACCCGCTATAGTGTCCAACACCGCTTTATTATTATCATCCTGTCCCCGATAGAAGTATTCCTTCAGTGACTCATCATCTATGCGGTGATTGGGGACGCTTCTCAAAAGTGAGGTGAATCTATCCCAAGAACTATTAACTGACTCTCCTGGTAGTGCCACAAAGTTGTTCACTCTGTCTTTGTGGTTTAGTTTCTTGGAGACCGGGTAGTAGCGTGCTAAGAAAACGTCCCTTAGTTGGTTCCAAGTGAAAATTGAGTTGTAAGGGAGCTCAGTGAACCAAATAGCAGCCTCTCCCGTCAGTGAGAGAGGAAATACTCTTAGCCCTATCACATCCAAGTCCAAGTCAGGCCTTCCTACACAACTTTTACACACTGCCCTTACCTTATCTATATGGGCATGTGGGTCCTAAGAAGGTAGCCCTGAAAACAAACCTCTGGCAGTGAGCATTTGCATCAGACTACAGGTTACCACAAAGGTGTGTCCTGGTGGTAGAGGGGGCAAGACAAGTGCACCATCGGAGTCTGCTATATTGTCATAGCCTCTGTAGTATTCTTGAGGACGTGAAGCGGGATTTTGTCCCTTCTGTTGGTTATCACCTAGAGCATCGCGTAATAACTGACCATGAACATCAATCGTAGCTGGGATGTTCTGGTTTGGATCATCATCATTAATACCCAAGTTTCGATTCATATTGCGTAGTGTACGCTCTAATACGTGATCGTAGGGAAGCAAGGGTTCTCTTCCTCTCCGTGTATTTGGCATACAAGGAAGATAGTTCTACAAGAATCAAAAACAATAAACAAAGTAAAATTAAGAAAATATTGACTAAACAATATTAATATTTTTAAGTTAATCAAAAAGCTATTTTCCTCGGCAGCGGCGCCAAAATTTGATACGCTCAAACCTACTTCTCAAATAAGAAGTAAAGCGCTCGTATCAAGTAAAGAACCCAACTAATGATGTTGGGATCATTCCCACGAGGAAAATAGTTCATACTTAACATCAATCTATTATTCCTATTATTTATCTATTATTTAGTCAATTATTTCCTTAGAAAACAAAGACAATAAAGGGGGGGGGGTTATTTCTAAATGAATGAAAATAGCAAGCTAAATTAAAGTAGACAACTAACAGATTCAAATGTTGGAGTTTAATCAATTAATAAAAGTAACTAGGGTTTAAGTGTTCCCCACAGGTTCCTAATTTGATAATTCTAACTATAATAATTCTTTCCTAGTATCTTGCATGCAAAGTGATAAGTTATGTACTTCTAAATCCCTAGTCCGGCATCTAGAAAATTTCACTCCGCGCCTTGGTCCGACTACGTGTATTGCTATACTAACCCTTACTTTTACCTCATATTAAGCA
Source organism: Solanum pennellii (assembly GCF_001406875.1). NCBI lineage: Eukaryota > Viridiplantae > Streptophyta > Magnoliopsida > Solanales > Solanaceae > Solanum > Solanum pennellii. The sequence goes on from NC_028643.1 coordinate 34,398,485, forward strand.
TTATATTCGATATTTGACTAAGATATTACCTCGTACCAATCAATACTAGCCTATTAGATAGTATACACTAAATCTATGTTGATAATTCTTTTCCTGTTATCTACCTCCTTGGTCCGGCAAGTAGCATTAAGGCGAGTTCTAACATTGCCATCCGTTAAAAAGACTTTTAAGCGAAAGAATTATCAATACATGCAAGACACTATTCTAGAATTGTTATTTTAGTTAGATTTTACCTTATTATTAACCCAAGGTTCCCACAACCCTAGTTATGGAGTTTAGCTACCCATAGTCATAATCACAATTCATATATATAATATAAGAATTCATGCACTTAATTCAATGAGAAAGAATAAAATCCATAAATTTACTTGATTAATCGACAAAATCACCAACAATCAACACCAGAGAAAAGTGTAACAATCCAAAGTCTAATATCCAAAATAATCAACTTACAAAGAATATAACATAAAAGTATTTACCCTACAAAAGTATAACCTCAAAAACGAGGTTTTCACAACTATTTATAAAAAACAAAAACCTAATAAAAGTACTCTAATTGCTTAAAATCTGTCAAAACGCGACTGGGTCGACGGACCTAGTGACGGACTGTCGCGGTTATGACGGGCCGTCATGGACTCCGTCATCCAATACTTTGCAAATTCTTCTGCTGATCTCTTCATTACCCTCGACGGCAGGTATGACGGACCGTTCAAAGCACGAAATCCGTCGAGGGTCTCCGTTCTATAACATTTAAACTTCTTGGAATTGGGATACTAGGACTACTTCTTTGATCATCACGACGAACAAGCAGGACGGACCGTCATGCACTTCGTAACCCCACACTTGGTCAGACTTCCCCATCTTCCTTCAGCAGCTTCACTACGATGCCACCTATGGACCATCACAAGAACGACAAACCGTCACAAGCTCTGTAGATGGTAAATTTTTTGCATTTCTTTCTCAAAAACTTTCGTGTTCATCTTTAGATAGATTTTCTACAAATAAAGAGAAACTTACATAAAAATTAATACAAAAAGGCTTTTGGACACACACTAAACTTAAGGAAAAAGCAATAAGATTTCCGTGAAACCACGGTATATCAGTGGGAAGACATCAATATGGATTTCATTGTGGGTTTACGTCGGACTCAAAAGTCATATGATTCTATATAGGTGGGGTGGGATAGTTGACCAAGTCCGCTCCGTTTATTCCCATCAATTCTACTTATTCGGCGGAAGATTATGACAGGATCTTCATAGAGTGAGATTGTGTATCACCATGGTGTTCCATTATCCATCAAATCGAATCAGGGTGCACAATTCACATCTAGGTTTTGGAGGTCATTCCAAAAAGGGTTGGGTACTAAGGTGAAGTTGAGTATCGATTTTCATCCCCAAACGGATGGTCAAGCGGAACACACTATTCAAACCATTGAAGATATTCTTAGGGCTTGTATTATTGATTTTAAGGGAAATTGGCATAAGCATTTTCCTTTGGTGGAGTTTGCATATAATAATAATTTTCATTCATCCATTTCCATGGATCCCTACGAAGCCTTGTATGGTAGGAGGTGTAGGTCTTCTATTGTATGGTTTGAAGTTGGAGAGACTTCGCTTCTTGTTTCCAATTTGGTTTATAAGAGTTTGGAAAAAGTTCATATCATAAGGAACCGGTTGCAAACGGCCTATAGTCGGCAAAAGTCATATGCCGATCATAGGAGAAGGGATATGGTGTTTGAAGAAGATGATAAGGTGTATTTGAAAATTTCACCAATGAAAGGGATGGTTTGATTTGGCAAGAAAGGGAAGTTGAGTCCTTGTTATGTGGGTCCCTATGAAATCTTGCAAAGAGTTGGTAAGGTTGCCTATGAATTGAAACTTCCTAGTGAATTGGCTTCGGTTCATTCGGTATTCCATGTTTGCATGCTTAAAAATTGTATTGGTGATCCCGAGTCTATTCTTCCTATTGAGGGTCTTGGTGTCAAGGATAACCTCTCTTATGAGGAAGCTCCAGTTCATATTCTTGATAGGCAAGTCACGAAGTTGAGGAATAAAGAGTTGGTTTCTGTAAAAGTGTTATGGAGGAATCACCTAGTTGAGGGTGAAACATGGGAGGCCAAGGCCGAGAAGAAGTCCTGTTAACCTCATATTTTTGATAATTAAGGTTATTCATCCTTTTTAATAATATAAATATAACTAGAAATTGATGTTTCTTGATTTTTTGTGAAGACATGCAAAAATGTGCATTTTGAGTTACATTCCAGTAAGTTACAGTGAATTTGGCGCGTAAAAATTGAAATTTTGCCTTTTTGTTTGTTTGAGTTATGTTGTGCATTTTAACATGGTGAGTCTTAGTGAAAAGTTGTGTGTCATGTTGATAAGTGAACTTAATGCAAATTGACTCATGCAATGTATGTTGAGCTCATGTGTGTTGTGAGAAGCAAATGCCTCATAATGAAGTGTTTCAGTCTCATGTGTGGTAATTGAAGTTTTAAAATTTCCTTGTTAAAATGATATGATTTATGTGTTTTGATATTGTTGATTTTTTAGGCTGCTAGTCTTGAGTCTATTCCTTCCTTTAAAAGAATTTCAGTTTTATTCGAGGACAAATGTTCATAAGGGGGGAATAATGTAATATTTCGAATATCCAAGATGAGTCTTAAAGCCTAAAATAGGTTACATGGGGTCTAAAAACTGTTTTAAGACCTAATTTAAAGGATATAGGTCATTTAGGAAGGTTAGGAACCAAAACGACCAAGAATGTCCATAACATTCGTAAACTAGTGCTAAAAGGTACTAGCGTGCCTTAACCTATTTGACTAGCTTTTAGGAGTCGAAAGTTCATGAAATTATGTGGAAGGGTGTATAACATGTCTTAAAATTGATTCGTGGTCGAAACATCTGAGTACGAATTCCCAAGGACCAACAAAGGGCCCTTGAGGAGGACCCTAGCCCGTAGGAGGCAATACTGGCTGGGCAGTGTGCACCAACGAAACCTAAACGACGGGCCGTGTGTTGATCGACGGGGCGTCAATGCCAACCGTCAACCAACACTTAGGCAATCGTGGAAGACCCTTACCTGCATAGTCTTTTAATAGATCGACGGAATTGCAGCACGGAGGAAGGTTTGGTCCGTTGACTGACCCACGATTCGTCTATTGTGGTGTCGTCTGTGACAATGCCAATTTCCTACACATTTTAAGTTAGTCTCATTTAATCAATTAAGGGTTTAGGTGGTTAGTTAGGGGTTCAAGGGAGACTACTTAAGTTAATTAACCCCCCATATAAATGCTCCAACCCTCATTAAACTAAACACAACTGACAAAATAAACTCTCTTCCTTCTCTCTTCTATCTCTCTCTATTGGAAGACACCATTGAAGACAAGCTAGGGGGAGGTTTTGAGGGCTGCAAAGGGACGATTTAACCATTCAATCTTCATCAAATGTTGAGGTATGGGATCTAATTCACGTTTGAGACTTCTTTCCTGAAAGGGCTCCTTCAAACTACTTCAAAAGTTGGGTTTTCAAGTGGGTTTCATCTAATTATGAATATGGTGTTATGAACTGAGTTTTTTATGGTTTATTTGGGATATAATTAGTATATTAACATATATTTTAACTTTATTATGGTAATTTGTGATGTTTTGATCTAAATATAAGAACATGATCCTTAACCCTTAACTCTAGGTTTGATCTTGATGTGAATTAGGTTGGGATTGATTCAATTGACTTGATTATTGGTTAAATTATTATAAGATGATGTTGTTTACACTAATCGTATATAAATTGGGATGATTTTTAGCCTGTCATCCTAGTTCTATTGAAGTGATCTAGGTTATGAGAATTGACCTAAGTATTTTGTCTTAAGCTTTGATTTAGTATTCAATTATGGTGTTTTGACTCTTCTAGCCTTATTTTCATGTTGATTATTGAATTATGATGTGGTATGTATAAATTAGATTTAATTGAGGGTTTATGGTAAGGCCTAAATGATGGACAATGAAGGAGACTTTGTAAGTCTTATAATCTCTATCATTACTTCCAATTGTGATTAAGTCATGATGTTGTGTTAGGGTATGCCTTGTATTAGGATTGATTGGGTGATATGATGTTGAATTGAAATGTATTTACTATGTTGTGAGTTTGATTAAGTTGTATGTGTTATAAGGATGGTGATGATTATCAATGTGCATTATTATGATATGAAATGCTAATGTGTTAACCTCAATTATATGAATTGTGATGAAAGGACTAGACTCAATCAATTCTTATTGAGCTATGATGATGATGATTATACAAGGGCTAGACCCTATGACATAAACTAAGTTATGATTGTTAATAAAGACTCAATGACATTTCAATAAAGGGACTTAGATTAACACCGATTGAACTTAATAATGAGAGGTGATGACTTTCCAAAGAGAAAGGTTCACCCTATGGTTCTTAATGAGATGTTGACTTCCCAAAGAGGAATACTCATCCGATAGATTCCCATGATAGGAGGCCCCAATTACCAAGTGGTATGAAGAGGGAATGTACTATCTCTTCATTTTTGAACTATGTTGCCCCAAAGGAAGACTAGCTAGTGGATCCACCTAGAAAGCTGCGTTTATGTTTTGTTTTACTTTGCCCGGTAGACCACCTTCCATTGGTGTAAGCTTTTACAACACCGGATTCCACACTTATCTCTTGTGGTCTATGTCGGTTAAGGCAAGTTTTTCTAAACTAAAATGAAGTATAAACTAACTAAGGTGACTTGAGAGGTTTGACTTAGCCTAGGTAGGGGTATGGGACTCTACATATGCCTTGCGCTAGTTGGCCTTTATGGAAGCTTTAGTAAGTCTATATTATGTATGTATAGGATAATGATGAATATGATAATAGTTTGATTATGCTACAATATAAATGGTATTATGTGATGATGACTACCCTTATGTACATGTATTTGGATTATGTTATCAAAGTTGGACATTGGTTATGGTTTCTTGTTGGGGCTACTTAATTGAGTAAAGTTATGGGGCTTTACTTGGTCATTACACTTGTTGACTTGATGAGGATTCATGAGTAATTGTCTTGTTTATTCTAATATGGTTAGCTTTTATTCATGCTTGTGATGTTATTGCTTGATGATTGGGTTGTAGTAGATTATGGGTTCAAGTATGTTGAAATGCATATTGCTTGTTTGAGTTAGTAAGCATGTTTTCTTACTTGGTATTACTTGCTTGATTATGCATAAGACTTTTAAGGGGAAATTGCATGGTTTAAACTAAATGTCACTTTTTGGCATGTTTTGATCTTATATGTGCATATGATCTCATATTTAGTACAAGTGGCATACTAACCCCATTTTGTCTTCCTTTTCCCAAACATTTTAGGTTCTGGTCATTGAAGCCTCATTCGATAAGACCTTAAGATGGACTGGATATTCTCTATCATCCAAGTGGGTAAGTCCTCACTTTTCGAGGGCGATGTCAATATCTTGCTTCTGGAGTTGTTTTGTTTTTCTAAGACTCTTATGTTCATTCTACTTTCATTTGAGTACGATTTGTATAAGCCTATATGCGGCTTCTTTACATTGATGTTGGGTTATACCCAAGTTGCTATGATCGTTTAGATGGTATGAGATGAGACAATCCTTAAGACTAACTTCTATCTTATATATATGTATATGTGCGATAAAAATAGAAGTCTATGCAACTTTCCTATACGAAGGGTCTATGTATACTCGATATATATAATTATGCGTATGTAGAGGTCTATGTAAACTCCAAGTAGACGTAATAAAAGTTATAAATTTCAGCTAAATTTGACTTATGAATGTGATGATATTAACGAAGAGGCTAATCCTATTCCACAAAGAGGACGACGACGCTGGTTACGTCTAAGGGGGGTAAACCCGGATGTGACACTTCACCTATGTCATTTTCGGGGTCCTACAAAAAGATTGGTTGATATTTGAATTATGGCTATGTGACTTCATAGAGTTTAGATGATGGGTAATGATTTTGTGTTTAGTATGAGTGGGATGTTCTATGATTATTTTGATGTTGCTACAAGGCTATATGTTTTGATGTATGTTGATATAGTTGGCTAAATAGAGTATTTGAGTACTACCTAGAAGGGGTGAGTGGATAAAATCCTATAAGTAGGGTAGAAGTGTAATTCACCATGGTTTAAGAGTCACTTTGGGTGAGGTGTGTGAAATCTTAGTGATGTTCAGAAAGGAGTTAGCATGGTCTTGCTCAAAATGGGGGAATAAGGTTGTTATGTATCCTTGATGTGCATAAGCTAGGAGTGATAGAGATTGTCAACTTGAGTGATGGTGTTATTACGAGAAGTTTAGTCCCGGTTTCTACGATCATGTGAGATTATGAATAGTTCCTAGTAAAATTTCCCTAAGGTTAGGGTTATAGGAATAGAAGGCAAACAAGTTTCTTCTAGTAATGTTACAAGTGTTCCTAAAGCCAAGGCTAGGTTCTTTGCACTCCAATCCAAGGGTGATTAGGAGTGATCTCCTTATGTCCCTTCGAGTATGTGTTTCATTATTTGCTTATGAAAAAATTTCAGAATTTCATATGATTATGAATTTTGTTGTTGATTTTATGTTCCCTTATGATGAGGAATTGATGTTAGGAAGACATGTGTTGGCTTGTTCCCTAGCGGGAATAAGGAGCCCTTTTCATAAATCTTTATGTAATTATGTGTAGTTATACTGGAATTGAATAGTTTTCCTTGAATTGGGTATGTCCATTTAGGTATAATGCTGTATGACGTTCTTCTACTCTATAATAAGTCCTTTAAAGAGGTGTTTAAGAAGGTGTAATTCGAGGACGAATGTTTCCCAAGCGAGGGATATTGTCAGTACCCAAAAATGAATTAGGTCCAAATAGATCCTAACATGTATATGAATGAGCTTATGAAGTCCTAAAATGATCAATGATGGTGTTTAGAGGCAGTATATAGAGTTTGTGAGACTTTGGAGGTGAAACGTCCAAGAACGTCCAGTGACGGTTCAAATTTAACCTTAAGATGTGTTGGCGTGCCTAAGTATGTTTCGTGAGGTTTTAAGTAGTGTTTGGAACTCAAATTTATTGGATGTGTTACTAAAACCTGGACGGACGTATTTGGGGTGGAATCGTCTGAGCACGACTCCCCAAGGGCCCCACAAAAGGCCCTCGAGGAGGACCCCAACCATGGCCTATACACTGCCTGAGTAGTATCAATCGTTGCGTCGTAGGTTGTTCGACATCCTATCGATGTGAAGCGTCGATTGAGACTTAGTATCCCAAGAAAAGAGCATCTTGGAGAAGTCTATGAACGAGATGACGGATCTTCAGGACGGACCGTCGTCCCACAAACTGTCCTTGATCGCTAACCTTCAATGCAGCCTGCACTTTCTCGCAGTTCACTTTAAAGTGAAGGGGTGAATTAGAAAATTCACCCCACGTCCAAATAAATGCATGGACAGTTATTCTAGGTAGTTTTAGGTGTTTTATCACTATTTAAATAATAAAAGAGCCCCTTAGACTCTAGACTTCAAATCAAAACCCCTCTCTCACATTAGAACTCTATAGAACACCATCGGAGAAGAAGAAGAATTGGGAGCAGCAGATTATGACGATTTTTCCAAGTATACAAGCTAATATTAACGTTCTAATATAAGGTATGTGAATCTTATTTATACATGGATTATTCCATCCATGAAGCCCCCCTAGATTCCCTTCAATTGTGAATCCAAAGAAACCCATTCAAGAGAGGATTGTGATTGCATTGTGGGTAAAGCTTGGCTGTGATCCAAATATAGTGGATACCATTCAATGATGTTGGTATGATTATTATATATTGTTTTATGAGTTTTCATGGTGAAATATGATAATTGAGTTTTAGGGTGATCATAGTGATCTTAGGCCATTGGAGACTTGATGAAGGTTTTATATTGATTCTTCTTAACTTGATTACATTCTATATTAATTGATCATTATTGAACAATATAAGAAATAATTGTACTAGGGTTTATGAATTGGAATTGGTCTTGATTGAATTGAACCCTAAAGTATGAACTATGGCTATAATCACCTAGTATTGAAGAATGTTAGAAGAAAACTAAGGCTAGAAGGCTTTATAATCTACCTATGAATGAAGATAGAATTAATTGATAAATAATGAACCTTAGGATGGTTGTGTTTGCTGTATTTAGGATGATTGATTGAACGTGATAGAATTCACTTGAGCATGGAGATACTCTAGGACATACCTTCATGAGAGAAGGTTGAGCTAGGCTTGACGAGCAAACCTTTGATTATATGCTTGACTTCAAGTGGATATGCAAAGTTAGAGCAAATAGTCTAGCAAAGGTATGGACTCCAATAATAAAGGAGAGTCACACCTAGTGTTTATGATGACTATTCCATTAGGTCTCATTAGGCAGGAGTCCTTGACGTAGTAGAGTCAAGGTATCCTAGTAGAGATATCCATATCCTATGAACTTAGACCTGCTTGAGAAGCATCTCGTAGTTTTCATAGGCAATTAATGAAGTTAGACATGACCAAGGGGTATCTCGTAGTGTTCATAATGTGTGAATGAACTTAGACATGCCCAAGGGGTATCTCGTAGTGTTCATAATGTGGGAATGAACCTAAACATGTCTAAGGGGTATCTCATAGTGTTCATGATAAAGGGATAAAGAAATAGCTTAAAAAGTATATCGTAAGATCCATATGATTAAGGACCTTAGACATACTTAATGAAGCACCTCATAGTGTTCAAAAGATAAAGATAGGGGCTAGGCTCCATAGTAGGAAGTAATAAATAAAGGATCCAAAGTAGTACCTTGCATAAGTGGGGTTATGGGGAATCATAAATTCATTGCACAAGGTATAACCTAAGGTCATTAAAGAATAAGAAATTTAAGATAGGATTGAATAAGAGTTACCTTTCCTAGTAAAGTAGACTAAAGATGAGATGATCGTATTAAATGAAGTTAAATAATGATAAGGCTATCAAAGGTGGACATGTTAAGTATAACTTCAAGATAGGCTTAGTATGTGAGGTAGTATGGTATTCCCCATGTACATTGCACAAGAATTTTTTGAGGGATCATATGGTTTAGTACTCTTTAATATGAAGTAAGGCTACTAGAGACTTAATGAAACAAGATGGGGTGACTTCAAGATATACTAGTGTGTGAGGTAGTATGGGATGCTTCCTATGCATTGCACAAGTAGGTTTTAAGTTGGATTAGGGTCATAGTGTTCACATTAAATGATAAACTTAGGTCTTAATTATGAATGCGGATTATAATAAAAACTGACCAAAGACATGTACTTAGCTTTAGTAGTAGTATGAGATGCTACCTTAGCCTTGCACTAGTATACTTTGAGGTGGCTTGTGAGTAGTTCAGTTGAGTAAGAAAGACAATGATTTAACTATGAACTCTTATATGAATTTATAATGCTTTATTGTGCTTATGTTTTGTATGCTATGATTATGCCTTTATCTCTTATAATTATGTCTATTATGGACTAAACCCTTTGAGATATCTTATGTTTTGTATGATAGTTTCCGTACTTAGTACATATTATACTAACGCACATTGACTACATGTTGTCCATGTAGGGTCTTGAGGATATTGATTGTCTTGCAAAGGTAGAGTTTCCAAGGTTTCCATGAAGAGAAGATTGGTGAGTCCTCATAGCATCAGAGGACTACCACCACTATGTTGTCTTTTATGTTTTTTCATTATGTTAGATTTTTATGGGGTGTGAACCAAGACTATTGTACTTGTGATGTAATAAATGGTTTTTGAGACATATGTTAGTTGTTCATGAAATGACTTCCGCATTATGTTTTTGTAGAAACGGTTTTAATTCTGTGTACTTTTTATATATATATATGCGATGAATTATGTTCAACGTCTTGCACAAGACCTCCAAGAGGTCAAGTACGCAATGTTAAGACCAAAAAATGCCTTAACTTCTAGGGTGTACGTGCAAGTCGTGACAGATGGTAACATGATTTAAATAACTAAACTACTACAAGTACAAATGTCATAATACTCACCTTACAACAATTCACCCATATCAAATAAAGACCATAATAATCAATAATTCAATCATAATATATGAAATTCAATCATTCAAAACATTTTTAGAAAAAATCCACGACTTGGAGTGAAAGCCCTAGGTTTTAGAGACCTTTCTACTTTGAAATTGGGTGTTTGAGAGCTCCATGGATGCAAGCTATCCATGAATCAAATACTAACATAACTTAGGCTAATAAATCCAACATATTATAGTAAAAAAGCCTCCTTATTTAAACCCTAACTTGATTTTCTTCTTCCATGGAGTTCAGAGAGAAGATTTGTGGGGGTAAAGTAGGTTATGATTTTGGGGTCTTGGGATTTATAATGTGTTTAAATTCTTTAAAAGTATTATATAAGTCTAGTAAATTAATATAAAATGAATTCAAGTTTACTAACTTAATTTGTAATTACCTATACTACCCCTTCCTAGGTTGACAAATGGACAGATCTACAGGCATGACCCATAGACCGTGGGTGACTCTACTAGCCGTCTTTCAGGTCTGTATGTCTATGGTTTACAGTTCCCCATTTGGGATCTTAATTCAGTAGATACTCCCACGAGGCTTGGTGGACCTAAACCTCCCGTAGATTTCATCCGTAGGTCACCAACTTTGGGAAGTTTTGGAGAGATTTGTGGTGTGGCACTAGGGTCGTCCTCAAGGACCCTTGGGTTGTATTTGAGGAGTCATAGTGGTACAACCCTATAAATTAAATAGGGTAAAATAGAGACTCACATTGGTTTTATGAGTTAATAACCTATTAAAAGATGAAAAATATCTTTAGAAGTCAGTTTTAAAAAGGTTTGAAGTCGACTGTCAAGGGACGACCAAACACTTCGAGAACTAGTCTTTTGTGTCCTTGTTTGTTGTGCATGTTTTTATGTATTATTTTGAGTCTAAAATCAGTGGGGATGACCCTAGAACCTGGAGTGAAATGTTTATGGTCAAAACGTCTAGGTATGACTTCCCAAGGACCAAACTAGGGGTACATAAGCAGGACCCAAACATTAAGGGAAAAAGCTGCCAAGGAAATTTGTGGCAGAACCATGAGGGAGACACTCCACGTCGCTGACTTGCTCCTCCAAGGACAAAAAAGTTTGTCTGCATCGCGGATTCTCCTGTCCAAAAGTTAACTTTAACAAACTTGTGGAAATACCTCTGCGACGCGGACTTGTTTCCCGATGATAATTTCGAAAAAAAAAAGTTAAGTTAGACATGTTGAAAAGAGTACGATCAATTTAGGGATGCTTTGGGTATTTTGGGGATGTATTATATAAAAACTTTAGGTCATTTTATATCCATTCCCTCAATCAAAAACCCCAATACTCAATTAGAAATAAAAAAAATAGAAGATCTCCCTTCTCTCTAAATTCTCTCTCTCGTCAAATACTCCATTGAAGACCTTTTATGCTCTAACGAAGAGGATCAAGTTCTCTAAATTTTGATATCCCTTACACCATGTGCCAACATAAGATGTGGCCTAGTTATACCCCTGGCATGTAGAGCACCTTCCACGGTGTGGGGTTTTGATGACACCTAATTTGATACCTTGCTAGTATGGTCTATGCCTTTCAATACCTATTCTCATCATGTAGGATGTACACTTTACCTATTTGATAGGTTCTACAACGTGTAGGTAGTGGAAAGGGACACTATCTTCACATGCCACGACTAGGCTTTGAAGATACTACAGTAGGTTCCCTAGGACTTCCAAGACCATTATGTGAAGTCCCCTATGTGTTTAGTTGTATCCTAATGGTTTAAATGAATAATGTTAAATTAGTAAAGGTTTATTGATTTAGAAAGGTTATTACCTAAGATTGCTTGAGGAACACTTAGTTGTGTATCGAAGAGGTTGTATGGGAGGTCTCTTCATGTCATACCTAGGTGGGTCTTAGGATAACCTAAGGTACAGATTCAAAATGGATAAATGGGTTACTTATTGATTGTTGTCTTGTAACGACCGGAGAGCACCCCTTCGACGTAACCAGCATCGTCGTCCTCGGAGAGGACTAAGACTAGCCTCTTAGCTTTCATCATTACATATCATACGCTAAAAATGAGGAAGAATTAAAACATTTCATACATATATCTATATAATTAGATTTACATAGACCTCTCACATACTACATACATAATTTATATAGACTCCTCAAATAGGAAACATACATAGGCTTCTATTTTATACAATTTGATACATAAGAATTAGTCTAATACTTCGTCTCATATTGAACCATCTAAATTAGTACAATCTTGGACATAGCTAATACAAAGTCAACATACCAATATAGTATCCAAAAGATAAAGGAATGAACAATATATTTAAGACAATACAACTTTAAAGCTAGAATGTGGAACAAGGTAACGTTCCCGAACATGAGGACCTACCAACATTTGGGGAATAGAATCCAAGTCTTATTCAATTGTCCCTCTAAGAACTCAATGACAGAAATCTACATAATTGTAGAAACATAGAAATATGGGTTCACCACTTGTACTAAGTATGGAAACGTATGCACATATAAGGTTTGAAATCATGTTTAAAACGACAGTTGTTCAAAACCATGCCAAGTTACTTTGAAAGCCTTATGCACAACCAAGAACACATATAATACAATAATAATATATTCCTTAAGACAAGACCATATACCACACAAGACCAACATCATCAAATAGAGTCAAGTCAACATGTGTAGTAGCATATTAGAACCCATAAACAAAGCAACTGCAATATCATGTTATAACTACAAAGCATGTACAAGAGTTCATAACATTACAACATATGCTAGACTCCTAATCATAACCCCTTATCAAGCTCATAAGTGCAATGATCATGTGAAGTCCCATAACCCCAATCAACCAAGTAAACCAAACAAAGAATCACAAGTAATGTCTAACTTTATATAACATAGTATCATGAGTAGTCATCATCATATTTAGAAATATAGACCAATAACATGTACATAAATGAATCCAAAAATCATATAGGATTATCAACATTTAAAGTAAACATATGCATATCATATACTTTATAAGAACAAAGAACATCTTCCTAGGACTTCTCTCAACGACAACTAGTGCAATGTATAGGTAAAGTCCCATACCCCTACCTAGACTAAGTCAAACCCCTTAAGTTACCCTAGTTAGAGTTAACTTTATAACTTTATTTTTAATTTTACTAACACTTGCATTAACCCACAAATACCACATGAGCTAAATTTGGAATCCAGCATCATGAAACCCTACACCGAAAGAAGGTGGACTACTTGCCAAGGTAGTACCAAAGCATGAACATAACATTCTAGGTTGATCTACTAGCTAGTATTCCTACAGGGTTAACATAGTTGAAGAACTAGGAGACATAGTAGAGATAATCTTTATGCCATTAGCATTATCTCAATCTCATGAGCATGTAGTGAACCTACCCTTCCGTACATTGGAATGGACACTCTTCAATACTAATTCACTCGGTGCTAAGCTAGAGTCCAATTTTGAAATGTCTTTAAGCCTTAATTAATCATTATAACTTAGTATAGGTCATATGATAGTAACACCCTTATATATCATAATCATTAGGTAATTATTAATTGCATGAGAACTTTCTTTCAATACAATCCTAATATGTGATATTAACATATTATCATCATCGTGTCATAGTAAGGCACATAAGTGATGCAACATCAACCTTATATTATCATGCCTTAATCATAAAATGAAAATCTGTGTAATCTAAAACATTTCAATTACATTCATCATACGATAACCTATATAATCTAATCAGAATCAGAACTTCAATTGAGTACCATCATCAAGTATAAGCCATCACAATTGAAGTAAAAATTCAAGATCGTAGGTTTTACTAATTCGCCTTCACAAGTTTTCTTCCATGGTATTACCATAAACAAACCATTTTCATCCCTTAATAGTGTTAATAACATCAAATAATATTAATTAACACAAGAACTAAGTCAATTACATAATCACTAACCAATTCAACATCAACTTATTACCTAGGGTTAGTAAAATAGGGTTTATTCATAATCTATTCCATAGAACTAGGTCTCACATCAAGAAATACCCTAATTAACCAATATTACATCATAATACATTACTAATAATCAAAATAAATTAACAACAATACAATTCGAAACATCAATTTCAGATAAAAAATGAAACCCACGTTTTTCTCAACTTTTGGAAAACAATTTGAAAGAACCCTTTGGGGAAAGGAGCCCCAAAGGTGAAGAGTTACCATACCTTGTTAATAAATGAATATTTATAGAGATAAAGTGAAGTTCTTTTATCCCTAAGCCCTTGAACCTTGGTCCTCAATGGAATCTTCTTTGCGGAGAGAGAAAGTAGGGACAAAGTGGAGGATTTGAGTTTTGGGAATTGAAGTGAGTTAGGTTACATTTATGAAGGTTAGGTATTTATATAGTTTCTTAAGTAACTTAATTAGACACACCCTAACCCTTAATTAACCAACTAACCAACAAACTAATTGACAGACCCCACTTAAAACTTACCAATCCATAAGAGCCTTGACCTACGAGACCTCGACCTACGGTCCGTAGGTTAGTTGATGCCCACCTGAACCCACCATACGTCATGTCCCTCAATTGCGATAGAGAGACTGTTTTATGGGACTCTTCAAAAATGACTATGGCTCCACCTACGGAGCCATCGATGCCTCATCGACTGGTCTCATAGGTAGTCACTGTCATTTGACAGCTGTTGGCAATTTTCGGAAGGGTCCTCTACAAGTACCCTTAGGGTGGTCCTTGGGAAATCATACCTGGGTGTTTTTACCCTAATCACACTCTATTACATATTTAACACCTTTCGACCAATTTTTATTAAATTCTAACTTCTAAAACCCCATGAAAGAGGCCAAGGCATACTAGCACCCATTTCACTAGTCTCCAGACGTCATGAACGTTCCTTGTCGTTTTGACTCTACAACTTCCTAAATGGTTTATATACATTACTTTAGGCCTTAAAACAGTGTTACCAAACTTTTTTCAACATGTGAGGCTCTAGATTAGGTCATGGACTTTCAGAGTATTACATGTATTACCTTACATGTTAATATTAACTTGAACATGTTTCCTATACTTGTTTTATGAGATTTTTATCAAAATAACATGAAAAGCATATTTCAACTAAAGTGTCCCCTTTTTCATGGTTTTCTTGCATGTTCACCATATTTAGTGCATTAATGTGCTAATTTTATATATTTTTCTATGTCTACAAGTGTGGGTGGCGCCAAGTCAGGATTCCTTGAGTTGAAGCTTGGCAAATAGATTTCTCTCAAGATTGGTATGTCCTCATATGTTTGAGGACATGGACCATGTTTATAGTTTTCTTTCATTTAGGACTTTGTATTAGACTATAACTTTCAAATTAATGTAAGGGTCATAATCCTAATTTGATGTTCTTAATGTTTGAGTCCATGATGGCTTATGATGAGATTTAGTTTCATTTTTATGTTTTTTTAAAGAGTATCATTATTGTGAAATTTTTTAAATTCCGCATTATTTTTCATACTTATGTAATGAATTGACTGTAAGAGGCTTGTATAAAATCTTTGAGAGGTCAAATACACCATGTGGTGACTTGGGAGTTCTCCCGGGTCGTGACGAACTTGGTATCAAAGCATAAGGTTGTGAAATAATCTTTAGGGTTCAAAGTCTCATGAGGCCACATTTAGTAGATTCTTGTTCTTCAGTGTGAATCGCGACATATCTATTAGTGAAATCCTATAGGACGATAGAAGTTTCCCATTTTTAGTTACTCTTGTGTCGTTCCATAGAGTTGAATTCTAAAAGTGTCTTTTCCTAAGTTGTTTTCTTGTGTTTATAGGAAATGCATACAGGAAGGACACCCGCAAAAAGAGTGGAGGAAAAATTAGTGAAAGAGGGAGTTCCTCCACGAGATGATCAAGCTTCTCAAGATGTGCAAGTTCCTCAAGATGAGAAAGTCCGTAAATCTAATCAGGGGAATGGGGTTCCGTTGGTTCCCCCGGACATGAATAATGAGGAGGTTAGAGGAGTTCTTTCTTCCCTAGCCCGAGCTATGATGGCTCAAGCAAAGAAAGATGTGGGGCCTAGGGTGAATGCTCTTGAATGTACCATGACCTTTAGGTTGAGGGACTTTGTGAGGATAAATTCTCCTACCTTTCTTACTTCTAAGGTGGGAGTAGATTCCCAAGAATTCTTAGATGGTTTTTATAAGGTGTTGAGTGTATTGGGGGTGAGCTCTAAGGAGAAGGCGTATTTGGCTTCATACTAATTGAGGGAGGTTACTTAATTGTTGTATACACAATGGAAAGACAATATGCTAGTTGAATCGGGTCCTATAAAATGGGAGGAATTTAAGAAAGCATTCTTACGGAAGTACTTTCCCCGTGAGAAGAAAAAATGTAAGGTTGAGTAGTTTTTAAACCTTAGGCGAGGTTACATGATTTCGGAGGAGTATTCTTTGAAATTTACCGTATTGTGTTAGTATGATCCATATTTAGTGTCTAACCCTATGGATGAGAAGAGTAGGTTTGTGACCGGTGTAGTTGACCTTGTGAAAGAAGAGTGTCATACGGCAATGCTACATAATGACATGACTCAATTTATGATTATTGTGTATGCTCAATCCATTGAGGAGTCTAATCCTTAAAGGAGGGGTAGATGTGTTAAGAGATAAAGAACCAATGGGAAAAATCAACCTAGGTTTAAGAACAGGGAACCAAACCAAGATGTCCCTAATTCGCCTAAGGTTAACCATGAGAGGGGTGGTGGTTTTAAAATTGTTAAACCTACTTGCTCCACTTGTAGAAAGAATCATTTTGTGAAGTATTTATCCGGTACTAGTTGTCACATCCGGGAACAGACCCTAGAAATAACCAGCGTCGTCGTCCTCTTTGAGGACTAAGACTAGCCTCTTATCTTACATCATTACATTCGTAGGTCAAAATTTAGCGGAAAATTTAAAGCTTTTCATTGCATCTACTCGGAGTTTTACATAGACCTCTACATACACATAGTGTATATATATATATATATATATATATCAATT
>NC_028643.1:34416159-34447805 GCF_001406875.1 Solanum pennellii
TATATATATATATATATAGTTTACATAAACCCTTCGTATAGGAAGATTACTTAGTCTTCTACTTTTATTGCACAAAAGTATATAAAATATAATATAGTCATAATAGTCGTCTCATCTCATAACCATCTAATAAGAGTGTAATAACTTGGGAATTGCCCATAAATCTAATTAAGAAGGCCTCACATGGGCTATACAACATTTCATACTAAATGGAAGAGAAACAACATAATAGTCTTAAACTCAAAACAGCTCAATTAGCTATATAGTGGCATCGCCAACGGAAAGTGAGGACCTACCCTACTTGGATGAATAAGAGATCCAAGCCTTCTTCATGTCGTCTTCAAATGCACTTCAATGATCGGAACCTAACTTGTTAGGGAAAATGAAGAAATGGGGGTTAGTGCACCACTTGTACTAAGTATGAGACCATATGCGCACATACTTGAAATCATGCTAAGAAAAGGGACATGTCATAAAGCTATGCAATTTACGTTGAAAACCCTATGCATATTCAACAAGGCCATACCAAAACACTTAGGCATATTCATTGGGTCATAGGCATGTACATCACAAGACCAACAACATCAAACTAGTCAATTCGACATGCATATCATGTAATTAGACATATAGTCAAAGAAACTCTACCATCAACTCATAACCACAACTAGCATGAATAAGAATTAATTATAACATAACCAAAAGCAAGAAAATTACATTAAGTCAACAAGTGCAATGACCTAGCAAATCTCCATAACCTTAATCAATCAAGTAACCCAATAAGAATCATGAGTAACATCCTACTTCACATATCATAGCATTTATTAGTACATATCATCTTACATTAACCATATATACTAGGGCATATCCATAATTGACACCAATCAACATATAGTATCAACAATGTGTAGGTTCATCATATACATGTCATATATCATTATAAACATTTTCATACATAAGAACATCCTCCTAAGACTCCCTTCAACACTATCTAGTGCATTGTTTAGGTAGAATCCCATACCCCTACCTAGACTAAGGTAAACCCCTTAGGACATCTTAATTAGAGTTCAATCATTTAGTTCATTTTACCTTTTGGGAACATCTTACCCTAACAAACATAGACCACATGAGCTAATGTGTAATACGGTGTTACGAAACCCTAAATCGAAAGAAGGCGGACTACTTGCCAAGGTAGTACCAAAACATGAACATAACAACTACGTGGATCCACTAGCTAGTATTCCTACAGGAGCAACATAATTCAAGAACTACGAGATATAATTGGGACCCTCTTTATGCTACATGCATTGTAGTCTCTAATCTCAAGAGTACATTAGTGATCCTACCTTCACTATGTGGGAAGGCACACTCCTCACTCTAGTTCACTCGGTGCTAAGCTAGAGTCCCTTTTTGAAATGTCTTTAGTGTCTCTATTAATCATCATAGCTTATTCTAGGTCATAAGGTCTAACCCTTGTATAACATCATCATCATCATAGTTCAATAAGAGTTGCATGAGTATTGTACTTTTATTACAATTCTTATAGATGAGGTTAGGACATTACCATTCAAATATCACGATAAGGCAAATTGGTAAATCATTCACCATCCTTATAACATTTACATCTTAAGCCAACATCTCACAATCATAGTCAAGAAATTCAATTTAACATCATACCACCCTATCAATCTTAATCCAACACATACTCCAATACAACATCGTGACATAATCACAATTAACCTTAATTTGAAGTAAAGGATAGGGATAATAAGACTTACCAAGTCTCCTTCATAGTTCATCATCAAGGTTTTACCACAAACCCTCAATTCAACCCAATTTGGGTATACATCATCATATATCAATAACCAACGTAATAAAAAGGTTTGAAGAATCACTACATCACAATTCAATACTAGATCATAGCTTAAGACAAGATACGTAGGTCAATTCACGACATACTTCATAACCTAGATTTATAAATTACCCTAATTCTTTCACTATTAGTGTAACAACATAATCTAGTAGTAATTCAACCAATAACCAACACAATTGAACCAATACAACCTAATTCATAACAAGATCAAAATCTAGGGTTAAGGGTTAAGGGTCATCTTCTACAAACTAGACCAAACCATCAAGACACATCATAATTGGGTTAAAAGACATGTTAACCTATTCATAAAATCCAAATTAAATCATAAAAAATCAATTAATAACATAAATTTCATATTGGATTAAAACCCATTTGAAAACTTAACTTTGGAAAACAATTTGATGGAACCCTTTGAGGAAAGAGGTCTCAATGGTGAATTAGATCCCATTCCTTGTTAATTGATCAAGTTTGATGGATAAAAATGGTATTTTCACACCTAAAACCCTCCCCTAGCTTTCTCTTAAATGGAGTCTTCGCTAGGAAGAGAAAGAAGAGAGAAGGAAGAGAGGTTGGGTTTGTGAGTTGTGATTAGTTTAATGGGGTTGGGGTCTTTATATGGCGTGTTAATTAACTTAATTAGGCTTACCTAAAACCCTAACTAATTAATTCAACCCATATTTAATTAAATTAACCCAAATAAAAAGGAGAAGCAAAAAAGGTCACTCACCACGATACCCCGTCGACGCCTCGTGTGTCAATCGATGGACCGACCCCCCTTTTGTGTTGTACATTCGTCTATGAGTTCATAAACTGTACAAAAGAGTCCCTTCAAGGATTTGGCTAAGTGTTGGTCGATGGATGGCATCGACTCCTCGTCGATCCACACATGTTTCGTCATGGACTTTTGTGGACGTTTTGGTTTCTACACTTCCTAAATTACTTATATTCATCAAAAGGGACCTTAAAAGGTGTTTAAGCCTCAGGGCACTTATGTTAGTCTCTAGAACATGCCTTGGCTTTTCGAAATGTTACATTATCCCCCCCCCTTTAGGAACATTTGTCCCGAATGACACTAAAAATCTTTTGAAGGAAGGAATAGACTCAAGACTAGCAGTCAAACCAACAATCAATTACATAACAACATCAGTCATAACATAAATTATATCACTTTACTCAAGGCAATTCAAAACCTCATTGCCACACATAAGGCTCAACATAACATTATGAGGAACACCCTTCTCACAATAACAAGAGGTCAACATAGCATTATTGAATCAATTATTCTAAAGTTCGACTTACTCACATTCCACATATAATTTCATAAGACTTACCATGAAAAAATTCACAACATAACTCAAGACAAGCCAAAATTTGCAATATTGACAATTTTCAAGTTAATTAAGCATATTTCACTATAACTTCACTGTAACAATATGAAAAATGCACATTTTGCAACATTTCACCAAAAATCAAGAAACTTCAATTTTTAGTCATTATTTTCATTATTAGTTCGAAATACTAACCTTATTTATAAAATAGATGAGGGTAACGGGGCTTCATATCGGCCTCGGACTCCCATGTTGAACCCTCAACTAGGTGATTCTTCCATAATACCTTTACGGAAGCTCCTTATTCCTAAATCTCTTTACTTTCCTATTAAAGATTTTAATCGGAACCTCCTCATATGAGAGGTTATCTTTCACGCCAAGACCCTCAATAGGAAGAATAGACTCAGGTTCACCGATACACTTCTTAAGCATGGAAACATAGAAAATCGGATGAATCGAAGTTAATTCACTATGAAGAATCAATTGATAAGCAACTTTACCAACTCTTTGCAAGATTTCATAGGAACCCGCATAACGAGGACTCAACATCCCTTTCTTTCCAAATTTAACCACTCCTTTCATAGGCGAAATTTTCAAATACACCTTATCACTTTCTTCAAACTCTAAATCCCTTCTCCTATGATCGGCATAAGACTTTTTCCGACTATACACCATTTGCAAGCGATTCCTTATGATATGAACTTTCTCCAAATTCATATAAATCAAGTCAGGACAAAGAAGCGAATGTTCACCCACTTCAAACAATCGAATAGGAGACCTACACCTCCTACCATACAAGCTTCATAAGGAACCATGGATAAGGATGAATGGAAACTATTATTGTAAGCGGACACCACCAAAGGAAAGGCTTACCCAAATTTACCTTGAAATTAATAATACAAGCTCTAAACATATATTCAAGGGTTTGAATAGTAGGCTCCGCTTGACCATCCGTTTGGGGATGAAAAGCAGTGCTTAGCTTCACCTTGGTACCCAACACTTATTGGAATGACCTCCAAAACCTATATGTGAGTTGTGCACCCCGATCCGATATGATGGATAACGAAATACCATGGCGACACACAACACATATAGAGTCATATTGCTTATGAGTTCGAGGAAAACCTACTACAAAATCTATATTGATGTCTTCTAACTTCCAAGTAAGAACTTGGATTTCTTGTAGCAAGACACCCGACTTTTGATCCTCGGCTTTCACTTGTTTGCAATTTGGACACTTAGCAACAAACTCAGCTATGTCCTTTTTCAAACATTCCCACCAAAACACTTCCTTAAGGTCATGGTACATCTTTGTTAAACCCTTATGAATGGATTAACGGGACCCATGAGATTCCTCAAGAATCCGACTCCTCAAACCATCTATTTTGGGAACACATAACCTCCCTTGGTACCTAAAGATGCCATCCCCCCTAAAGAGAATGACTCATTGAGTTTACCAAGAACCAATTCCTTAAACTCCATCATTGCTTGATCAAGGTGTTGTTTGGACTTCACTTTAACTACCAAAGATGACTCAGAGTTATGATGGACCATAAACCACCATTTAGAGAATCTTTCAACCGCACACCCAATCTAGATAACCTATGAACATCTCTCACTAGGTCTTTATTGGCTTCATCTCTGTGAGACACACTACCCATGGTCATACGACTTAGAGCATCCGCAACCACATTCGCTTTGCCAGGGTGATAGAGAACACTCATGTCATAATCTTTCAACAATTCTAACCACCTTCTTTGTCAGAGTTTCAACTTCTTTTGGGTAAAACGTATTGGAGACTCTTATGATCGGTAAACACATCAACATGGACTCCATACAAGTAATGCCTCCATATTTTTAAGGCAAATTCCACGACCACTAGCTCAAGATAATGAGTTGGATTGTTTCTCTCATGCACCTTAAGTTTCCCAGAAGCATAGGCTATTCCATCCAATGTTGCATAAGCACACACCTTAAACACACTCGGGATGTGTCAAAATACACAACGTTTGTACCCTCTTGTAAAGTCAACACGGAGCGGAAGTAAGCCTATCTTTCATGATTTGGAAGATTCTCTCACATGTCTCTGATCACTCAAATTTCTTACTCTTTTTGGTCAAACAAGTCAAGGGATGCAATGGACACAAAACCATCCACAAAGCTCCGATAATAACTCGCTAGACCCAAGAAACTCCTAATGTCGGTTGGAGTCAATTGTCTAGGCCAATTTTTCACTGCCTTGGTTTTCCTTGGATAAATCTCAACTCCCTCACTAAAGATGATATTACCAAGAAATGTCACCGACCTCAATAAAAAACACACACTTGGTATACTTAGCAAATAATTAGTTCTCCTTAAGCACTTGTAACACCACCCTCAAATGGTTCATGTGATCAACCTCATTTTTTGAATATACCAAGATGTCGTCAATGAAGACAATGACAAATGAATCTGGGTAACTTCGGAACACCTTATTCATGAGATCCATAAATTCCACCTGGACATTCGTGAGACCAAAGGACATTACTAAGAACTTATAGTGACCATATCTAATATGAAATACCGTTTTCGTATGTCCTCACCTCTGACACTAAGTTGTTGATATCCTATCACAAGTCAATCTTAGAAAAGTAGCTTGCCCTTTGGAGTTGATGTCACACCCAGATTCTGTAATCTGAATGCAACCGGCGTCGTTAACCTCTCAGAGGTCACAGACAAACCTCTTCTTAGATCTCATCACAATCATATAGTTAAATTTGAGGAGTATTTAAAATTTTTAAAACATAGTGAAGTATACATAGACTTCATATGATTACTATATAGAATAATATTATAATGAACTCAAACTAAACAACTATCTATGATTGATTAAACAATTCAAATGAAAGAATCAATATATCATAATAGTTTTCTAAATTGCCTTAATACAATGCTTTGAATAAAACGTCAAAAAAAAATGGTAGGGACAACATCCACTAGCTATATCTAAAGTTCTAAGCTAGAATGATAGATGTTGCATCCTCGAACTCAAGAGGACCTACAAAAGTTTGGAGATCGCTAATCCTAACCGCTTCAATAAGTCTTCAATCTTTTTTAGAACCTGCGACTATAAAAATAGTAATAGTATAGGGTTCGTACACACTTGTACTAAGTATGGGTGTATGCACATATACATGTAAGTACTATGCATGATCAAGGAAAGCTTTTCCTGCAACAACATGCCATTTCTGGAAAGTTAAGTCACTTTACTTTCTTAAATCGTTATTTCTGATTCATGGTATGAATATGACATGTTCTCATGCAATTAAGTCACACAACTCATTTTCTATATGAACATCATTCCTTGGAATCATGAACATAATTTTAGAACAACTTAAACAAAACTTGAAAAACATGCTCCCTTAGGCCGAGGGCTATTCCCTACATCATTAGTTTATTTTTCATTCTTTTTCTTCTTCCTGTTGTATAGTTCAATGATGTCCTTTGATCTTATGTTTTACTTACAAGTGCAATAATTTATTGTAGTCCTACGCCTACAATGAATAGAGTAAATAATCCAAAAGACTAAGGAAATGATTTGCTACCTTACAAATTATATTTTCCATTCTTGTTAAATTGGGCATGAAATATTTATAAGCCAATGTTTATTTGCTAGGTCACTTATTTCATCATTTTCCTATTATGAAGATTATGGCGCATTGATTAGCCATTATGTTTTACTACCCTTTATTGGCATAATATAAGAAGTCATTATAAGCCAATTTTCATTGCACTATGCCCATTATTTAATAATTTGCATAATGTGAAGATATTGGAGCATCTATCTTGTTTTGGCAAAAGCCAATAACTTGTTTAAACTTCATTCTTAAAAACCACTGATGATTTGACATACTTAAGATCTTTCTTTCTTAGCTCACTTTGAACTTACATTTCTTCTTCTGTTTTTCTTACTTTTATAAAGAAATCATTAGCATTAAGATCATGCGAGCAAACATGAAATCCAGTGTCTGCCCCACACCAAAAAGGAGTGGTTCACTGATAAAAGTGAACCTAGATCATATGAGCTAAACATGAAATCCAGTGTCTGCCCCACACCTAAAAGGGGTAGTTCATCGGCTAAATTAAGTCCAGTATCTTCCCCATACCGAAAAGAGGTGGTTCACGGGTAAAGTTAACCGAATACTTTCTTGAGTATTTAACCGACATAGATCATGTGAGCTAAACATGAAATCCAGTGTCTTCCCCACACTGAAAAGGGGTGGTTTCAACGGCCAAAATGAAACTGCATCATACCCTAGATCTCTTAGGTGGAATCCACTGGCTAGCTCCTACACTGGCAACATAGTTCGAAGACTAGGGGATTTTCGGAGACTCTTAACCACGTTAGTGGAGCCTCATCTCATTAGTCTTACATGTGTTGGCACAAGCTCATTGCTAGTCTATCGGTGCTTTGCTTAATTTCTTTTTATTTTTAACTTTTAGGGTTTAGTCAAACATTATGGAAGCTTGCTTATAGTTATGAGGTTTATTTAACTCTTTGGATAACCGTTCATCCCTTTCTTTACTTGATGAAATGTGAATTTAACCTTACATTAACATCTTGGTGTTAATGAAATTTGTCTCACGATGATTAACACCCTCTTATGTGAATATCTTAAAAATAATAGTCTAGGTGTGAGTAATATTTGTCTCACTTCTTTTAACACCTCATTCGGTCACTCTCATAATTCTTTAACTTTTAATTATGTAATTACTCACCTTATGTTGTTCAATGACATTTGGTAGCTTTATACCACTCTTTATTAACGTTATAAACTTTGTTCAATGTACTTACTTATATTCATAGTTCATTTGGAAAGGGTATGTTGGGACTTGTCGTAACGATTAGCATACCCTTGGTTATGAATTCATTAAGTTACAATGGTCATGCTTAATTTGGTATAACTTAGTCATTAGCCAATTTTGTATCATATTTTTGAAATACATTGTAAGCCAATTTATTGGCATAAGCCAAACTTTCAAATATTATGGTAATCTAGGATATTGTTAGCCAATTTATTGTCATTAGACAAACTTTCACTAGACAATGGTCATGAGAATATCATTAGCCAAGTCAATCAACTTCATGAATATACTATAGTGATTTCATCATCTTAAGGAGCAAACTTTTTGCATTGGATTAGCTTATAGAACAACTTAGTGCTTAATTTGGCTAAGCTAATAAGTTAATTTGGCATTTAAGGTTCATGAACTAGCATTGATTCTCATTCTTATTTTTCCTGGAAACATTATATTCCAAACACTTACAAACATATCTACTGTAGAACACAAATAGAAATTCGAAATCTTCATCTTTATCAACAATAAATTGAATTTCATAAACAACTTATAACAATTTCATCTTCTCAAACATAATTGAGAAATTATTATATGCATCTAACCTATAGGTATCATTAGACATTATTAAATCATAGAAACCTACACATAATGATCAGATTGAACCACATTCCAACAACATGTTCGAGATTACATCTACATACTATAAGGATCGAAAACAAGGATAACTAAGGAGATGGATGTTCAATAATGTCATTGGGAACAACCCTAGTTTCGATATTCTTGAATTCATAAAACATTTCAAAAACCTATTGGGGAAATAAAACCAAGAGATAAAACCCATACCTTATGTAGAATTGAATCTGCGAAGATCATCTTGAACAAAAAAATTGAAGAATACCATGAAATCGCCTAAGAAATTTTCTGTTTTTCTCCTGATTGCGTACTATTTTGAGTCGTAATTTTATAGTATTTAATCGTGAGTCTAAGTCTTAGGAACTGATTATTTATTAATTTAACTTAGAATAATTAACTTAATTAATAAATCCATTAGATAATTTACTAAAAAGCCCCTCCTAAATTGACTACAATTAGAAGAACATTTGACTTAACCGAAATCTGGAAATTGCTAAGTGGTTTCGGTTTTGGCCAATCAAAGTAATTAATTAAGTTTCTAATTTACTTTATTAGGTAACCTTGGCTAATTAATAAAGTACCCCTAAGTTGTTAGGACCATAACCAAACCTTTGGACCATCCTAGGTTAGGTACTAGGATGTTTCTTAGTTAGTTCTTTGTCTAGTGTAAGGATTTTTGTTTGACCATTTAAATTAATTAATTAAGTTGTTAATTTAATTAATTAAATGACCTAGAGTAATTACTAAATTACCCCTAAGTCACTAGGACCGTAACCAACCCTTTTGGACAATCCTAGGTAAGGTACTAGGATGTTTCTTGAATTAGTAAATAGGTTAGTGTCACTCGGTTAGGTCTTAGGTTGTTGGGTGAACTAGGTAGTTTATTTCGGTTAATACTAGGTTAGTTAGATAGTTAGGTAAGTTAGTTAGATCCTAGAGTTGGTAAGGGATCTCAGATCCACATGGCTTGACCCCCACATGTGAGCTTGCCCCTAACCGCCCGAACCGAATTCGGTTGGGCTTGTCTCTTGGCCGGTTAGCACATGTTCTTGCACATGTGTTGTTGCTAATATTATGGTTGTCCCAAGGATCCTCACTATATCCTTGGGCACTGCTTACCATACACGATCATTTTAATTGATTATGTGCTATTGTACCTAGGCTTGACACTTGGATGTCTAGTACCTAATGTGTGTGAGCGATGAACACAAAAATTTTAGCTTAGGGTCTTCATTGTAGGCACAATTCCTAAAATAACTTGGATTGGGGCATGTTAACCAAATTGTATTTTAATACATAGAAATTGGCTAACATCCTCAAGCCAATATTCTATTATATTGGGATGCCTATGTACGCTAATACCTATTCTTAAAACTTAATAGGCTCTTCACTAGACATGTACATTCTCCAGAATGTTCCGTTATCCCCCTCTTAGGAACATTCTTCCCCGAATGACACCACACATCATTTAAATCAAAGAGGGTATTTTCGAGAAAAAAAACATCAGCATACTTGAAATTTTACTCTTTGTGAATATCTGATTAATACCTTACTCTTGATGATGCACATCACTGAAAGCTTATCTGAAGCTTCATATCTGAGATTGAGGAACATCCTTCTCAATTCTACTTTAACTTAATGCACATCTCACTCATGCAATACATAAATCGCGCATACGCTATACAAAAACAGCAACATGAATGCAAGCATGAACTCATATTAACTCATATAGTGCAAGTATAAAACACACAGTTATGGACTTAGAACACAGACACGGCCTAATGCACTAAGATTTATAGTCTCATTAATGAAATTGGACTAAGGAAGAGTATATCTACCCTCAAGAACTGAATAAGTACGGGTAACGGGATCTCATATCAGCCTCGGCTCCCATGTTGCTCCCTCAACAAGGTGGTTCCTCCATAGCACCTTAACGGTGGTAAAATCCTTGTTTCTCAACACTTTGACTTGGCGACCTATAATTTCAATAGAAACCTCTTCGTAAGAAAGGTTCTCATAGGCTCCTAACCCCTTAGATAACATCTTGTTGACTTTAAGATTGGAAACTATTTGGCTTGTTTTACTTGAACCACGTTGTTCCCATTTTAGCTCTAATTTATTTTGAAAGTGAAACTTTTCTACCTTGTTTCGACAGTCTATGGTAGCTTAGCATTAATGGAGCCAATCCATACCCAAAATTATATCAAAATCAACCATGGTTAATTCTATTAGGTCCACATTACTAAATCTATCAAGAAAAGTTATTGGGCAATCTCTATAGACCCTTTTGACCCTGATGTTGTCTCATATAGGAGTACTAACGAGAAATTACTCATGTAAGATCTCAGAAAGCAAGTTAAATTTACTAGCTACTAATGGAGTAACAAAAGACAAGTTGGATTCTATATCTAACGATGCATACACAGGAAAAGAAAAGACATGCATGGTACTAGTGACCACATCAGCGGACTTCTCCGGCTCCCCTCTATCTTTCAAAGAATAGAACCTTAATTTTGCGCCTTAGAACAACTCGTCCATCTCAATATCTTGGTGAAATCTCTCAGTCTGCTAGCCATGGTGCTAGCATGTGGGCTCTCCCTGTAAGCACCCTCTCTTGTGGCCTGGGCTGTGATAGCCTGTGTTTGAGCAGTAATGGCTTGGGTACTCTGAACCAGTACCGCTCTCACTTCTCCATCCGTCAATGCAGCTGGGTTTGACAGGCACTTGCACTTCACCATCTGTGGCTTGAAGGGGATCTTGGTTTCCTCCAGCAGCTGCTTCTCCAACTCTCCTGCCTGTGTTTCTTAATGTGTTCATTTTCTACATGCACGCACAAGAAGGAAGTTCGATGCTAGAAGGACACAAAATGTCAAAGATCTACACAGAATGATAAAGAGTAGAAGAAGGGAAGATTCATAACATCACCTAGACTCTAAATCATGATTGTGGTTCACTTCACAACCATAAGTTAGAAGCTGCGCAACGTGGTTGTTTTGAGCCTTAGTTCCTAGGTAAAGTATCCTCATGCTCTGATACCAAGTTTGTAACACCCGGATTCTGTAATTCGAATGCTATCGGCGTCGTTAACCTGTCAGAGGTCGTAGACAAGACTCTTCTTAGCTTTCATCACAATCATATAGTTAAATTGCAAAAAAGTTAAAACATTTAAACATAGTGAAGTATACATAGACTGCACATGATTACTAATAAGTTCAAACTAAACAACTATCTATAATCGATTAAACAATTCAAATGAAAGAATCAATATATAATAAAGTTTGCCAAATGGACTTAATACAAAGCTTTGAAATAAACGTCTGAAATGAAACGCTAGGAACAACATTCACTAGATATGCCTAAAGTGCTAATCTAGAATGATAGATGTAGCATCCTTAAAATCAAGAGGACCTACCTAAGTCAGGAGATCGCTAATCCAAACTGCGTCAATGAGTCTTCAATCTTCTTTAGAACCCGCGCCTATAAAAATATTAATAGTATAGGGTCAGTATACACTTGTACTAAGTATGGGTGTATGAACATATACACGTAAGGACTATGCATGATCAAGGAAATCTCTTCCTACAACAATATGCCGTTTCTGGAAAGTTAAGTCACTTTACTTTCTTAAATAATTATTTCTGATTCATGCTATGAATATGACATGTTCTCATGTAATTAAGGTATAAAACTCATTTTCTATATGAACATAAGACCTTGGAATCATGAATATAATATTATAACAACTTAAACAAAACTTGAGAAACTTGCTCCCTTACGCCAAAGGCTCTTCCCTCCAGCATTAGTTTATTTTTTAGTCTTTTTCTTCTTTCTGTTGTGTAGTTCAATGATGTCCTTTGATATTATTTTTTTACTTACAAGTGTAATGATTCATTGTAGTCCCATACCTACAATTAATCGAGTAAGTAATCCAAAAGACTACGGAAATGATTTGGCTACCTTACATACAAATTATATTTTCCATTCTAATTAAATTGGACATGATATCTTTATTAGTCAATCTTTATTGGCTAGGTCACTTATTTAATAATTTTCATATTATGAAGATTATGGGGCATTGATTAGCCATTATGTTTTACTCCCCTTTATTGGCATAATATAAGAAGTCATTATAAGCCAATTTTTATTTGTCTATGCCCATTATTTAGTCATCGCATAATGTGAAGATATTGGAGCAAATATCTTGATTTAGCATAAGCCAATAACTTGTTAAAACTTCATTCTTGTCAACCACTGATGATTTGACATGCTTAAGCTCTTGCTTTCTTAGCTCACATTGAACTTACATTTCTTCTTTTTTATTTTCTTACTTTCTTAAAGAAATCTTTAGTATTAAGATCTAGAGAGATAACATTAAATCCAGTGTCTGCCCCACACCAAAAAGGGGTGGTTCACCGATCAAAGTGAACCTAGATCATGTGATCTAAACATGAAATCCAGTGTCTGCCCCACACCAAAAAGGGGTGGTTCACTATCTAAAGTGAAACCAAGCCCAGTGTCTTCCCCACATCGAAAAGAGGTGGTTCACGGCTAAAGTGAACTGAATACTTTCTTGAGCATTTAACCGACATAGATCATGTGAGCTAAACATAAAATCTAGTGTCTGCCACACACCGAAAAGGGGTGGTTCACCGATTCAAAGTGAACCTAGATCATGTAATCTAAACATGAAATCCAGTGTCTGTCCCACACCGAAAAGGGGTGGTTCACCGGCTAAAGTGAAACGAAGTCCAGTATCTTCCGCACACCAAAAAGAGGTGGTTCACGGCTAAACTAAACCAAATACTTTTTTGATCATTTAACCGACATAGATCATGTGAGATAAACATGAAATCCAGTGTCTACCCCACACCGAAAAGGGGTGGTTTCACCGGCCAAAGTGAAACCGCATCATACATAGCTCTCTTAGGTGGAATCCAATGGCTAGTTCCTATGCTGGCAACATAGTTCGAAGACTAGGAGATTTTCGGAGACTCTTATGCACCTTGGTGGAGCCTCATCTCATGAGGCTTACATCTGATGGAACAAGCTCATTGATAGTCTATCGGTGCTTTGCTCAACTTCTTTTTCATTTTAACTTTTAGAGTTGACTCAAACATTATGCAGGCTTGCTTCTAGTTATGAGGTTTACCTAAATCTTTGGATAATCGTTCATCCCTTTATTTACTTGATGAAATGTAAATTTAACCTTACATTAACATCTTGGTGTTAATGAGACTTGTCTCACGATTATTAACATCCTCTTATGTGAATATCTTTAACATAATAGTCTAGGAGTGAGTGAGACTTGTCTCACTTCTTTTACCACCTCATTCTGGTTATTTTCATAATTCTTAAACTATTAAATATGTCATTACTCACCTTATCTTGTTCAATGACATTTGGTAGCTTTATACCACTCTTTATGAACGTTATAAACTTTGTTCAATGTACTTACATATATTCATAGTTCATTTGGAAAGGGTATGTTGGGACTTGTCCTTAGGATTGGCATACCCTTGGTTATGAATTCATTGAGTTACATTGGTTAGTCTTATTTTTTTTATAACTTAGTCATTAGCCAATTCTGTATCATATTTTGGAAATACATTGTAAACCAATTTATTGGCATAAGCCAAACTTTCACATATTATGGTAATCTAGGATATTGTTAGCCAATTTATTGGCATAAGCCAAACATTCACTAGACAATGGTCATGAGAATATCATTAGCCAAGTCAATCAACTTCATAATATAATATAGTGATTTCATCATGTAAAGCAGACAACTTTTTGCATTTGATTAGCTTATTGAACAACTCAGTGTTTAATTTTGCTTAGCTAATAAGTTAATTTGGCATGAAGGTTCATGAACTAGCTTTGATTCTTATTCTTATTTTTCTTGGAAACATTACATTCCAGACACTTACAAATATATCTACTGTAAAACACAAATAGAAATTCGAAATCTTCATCTTTATCCACAATAAATTGAATTTCATAAACAACTTATAACAATTTCATCTTCTCAAACACAATTGGGCATTTATTATATGGATGTAGCCTATAGGTCTAATAAGACATTATTAGATCATAGAAACCTACACATAATTATGAGATTACACCACATACAAAAAACATGTTTGAGATTACATCTACATACTATTAGGATCGAAAACAAGGATAACTAAGGAGATAGACATTCAACAATGTCATTGGGAACAACCCTAGTATAGATATTCTTGAAATCATAAAACGTTTCAAAAGCCTATTGGGGAAAGATAACCAAGAGAGAAAACTCATACCTCATGTAGAATTGAATCTACGAAGATCACCTTGCATGAAAACCTAGAAGAATACCTTGAAATCGCCTAAGATATCTTCTCTTTTTCTCCCGATTGTGTACTATTTTGAGTCGTGAGTTTCTAGTGTTTAATCGTGATTTTAAGTCTCAGGAACTGAATATTAAGAAATTTAAATTAGACTAATTAACTTATATAATAAATAAACTAGCTAATTTACTAAAACGCCCCTCTTAAATTGACTAGAATTAGAAGAACACTTGACTTAACCCGAAATCAGGAAATTGCTTAGTGGTTTCGGTTTTTGCCAATTAAATTAATTAATTAAGTTTATAATTTAATTAATTAGGTAACCCTGGGTAATTACTAAAGCACACCTATGTTTTTAGGACAATAACCAACCTTTGGACCATCCTAGATTAGCTACTAGGATGCTTCTTAGTTAGTTACTTGTCTAGTGTAAGGATTTCGGTTTGACTAATTAAATAAATTAATTAAGTTTTTAATTTAATTAATTAAGACACCTAGGGTAATTACTAAAGTACTCCTAATTCACTAGGACCATAACCAACCCTTTTGGACCATCCTAGGTTTGGTACTAGGACGTTTAGTGTCACCCGGTTAGGTCTTAGGTTGTCGGGTGCACTATTTTGTTTATTTGGATTTGTCCTAGGTTAGCTAGATAGTTAGGTAAGTTAGTTATAGCCTAGAGTTTTTTAGGAAGATCAAACCCACATGGAATGATCCCCACATGTGTGTCTGCCCCTAACCGCCATAACCGAATTCGGTTGGGCTTGTCTTTTAGCCAGTTAGCATATGTGCTTGCACATGTGTTGCTGCTCATTTTTTTTTAATCCCAAGGATCCTCACTATATCCTTGTGCACTTCTTACTCTACAGAATTATTTTTTATGGTACCTAGGCTTGACACTTGTATACCTAGTACCTAATGTGTGTGAGCGATGAATTCAAAATTTTTAGCTTAAGGTCTTCATTGCAGGTACAATTCCTAAAAAAGCTTGGATTGGGGCATGTGAACCAAATTGTATTTTAATACATAGAAATTGGCTAACATCCTTAAGACAATATTCTATGATATGCCCAATATTTCTCAATATTGGTCATTGGGATGCCTTTGTACCCCAATACCTATTCATAAATCTAAATAGGCTCTTCACTAGACATGCACATTTTCCGGAATGTTACAATTGATCAAAAAAGTCGTCAATCCGCGGGAGAGAAAACTTGTTCTTTGTAGTGACTTTATTGAGTTGGCGGAAATCAATTCACATCCTAAGAGACCCATCCTTCTTCTTCACAAACAAAACTGGAGCACCCCATGGAGAAATACTAGGCCTAATGAAGCCTCTGTCTAGTAAATATTTGAGCTGAGCCTTCAAATCTATCAATTTGGCCAGAGCCATCCGATAAGGAGGAATTGAATGGGATTTGTATCCAGTAACAAGTCGATACAAAAATCAATTTCCCATTCTGGAGGAATACTCAGAAAATTATTAGGAAAGACATTCGGAAATTCATTCACTATGGGGAAACATCTCAAAGGGAGGAATTTTGGAGTATAAATCTTGGACTCTTACTATATGGTATAAACACCCTTTAGAGATAATTTTTCATGCTTTCAAGCAAGGAATGATATAACCTATATGGATAGAATTTCCCCCCTTCAACATTGAAACGAGCTCATTTGGAAAGTTAAACTACACCACCCTCATTCTACAATCAATAGAGGCAAAGCAAGAATGCAACCAATTCATACCCAAAATAACATCAAAATCAAGCATATCAAGTTCTACTAGTTCTACATAAAAAACTCTACTGGTCGACACTATAGGACAATTTCTATACACCCTTTTTCTAACAAACGACTCACCCACCGGGGTAGACACTATAAAGGTTCATGCAAGATATAGGGCATAATGTCAAACTTTTTAGCTACTAGAGGAGTAACAAATGATAAGGTAGCAGTGGGATAAAGTAAGTCATATACCTCAATAGAGAAGACTCTCAATATACCAGTCACCACGTCAGGAGAAATATCTTGCTCACCCCTAGAGCGGAGAGCATGGAAGCGGTTCTTCTGTGAAGCCTCATTTGAACCACTTTCTTGAGCTTGAACACTACGCTTGTCTTGAACCCTCACATTACGGAAATCGCTAACTTTGTTCCCACTTTTACAACAACCAAAACAATTATCCATCCCCTTAAGTCAATCAAAGAGTGCTTCTTGCCACCCTTTCCACAAGTTGGCTTTTCAGTTAGAGAACTAGTTCCCAATCCCTACTTAGGATTAGGGTTAGACACCCTATCATACCTTTCCTTAGG
The DNA here is from genome assembly GCF_001406875.1 of Solanum pennellii. Taxonomy (NCBI): domain Eukaryota; kingdom Viridiplantae; phylum Streptophyta; class Magnoliopsida; order Solanales; family Solanaceae; genus Solanum; species Solanum pennellii. Next base: position 34,433,471 of record NC_028643.1, read on the forward strand.
GAACTTATAAGGAACTTGATTAGAAACCCGCTTCTTGAACCTAGTCTTGTCTTGTATCTCAAGCCTTCTCTTTAAAGAACCTCCCTCAAATGATCTTGCCTTCTTGGCATCCTTGCTCTACCTCTTATCCCGTTCCTCCTCTACATGTTGGGAATGAACAATCATATGAGAAATGTTCATGTTGTCTTGTAGCATAGCCGAATGACATTCCTCTTGAAAATCATCCGACACCCCCATCACAAAACTGCTCATTTCATCTCTAGGATCGAAAATCAAAGAAGAAGCATATTGTGACAACTTAGTGAATTTCAAAGAGTATTCATGAACACGCATACCTCCTTGGAAAAGGTTGATGAACTCCACCACTTTAGTTTCCCTCTTATCCCTAGTAAAGAACCGATCAAGAAAATCCTTCTTGAACAATTCCCATGTCACGGGTCCACCTATTAAAGGCCTATTGTCCCTCCATTGGACATACCAAGCTTGAGCCACATCCTTGAGTTGATAGGTGGCTAACTCGGCCTTCTAACTAGTAGACAACCCCATAACATAAAGGATCTTGTAGATTTCATCAATGAACTCTTGGGGCTCTTCTTTAACCTTGGATACATAAGAAGTAGGAGGGTTCATCCTAGTGAAATCCCTTAGATGGGAGGCCATGGTAGAAACTTGTTGATGAGCTTGGGGTACAACCTCCCAATTAGCATAGGTCATCATGGCTTGGGCTTGAGTAGTGGAGGCTTGTGCTGGGTAGTAATGGGTTGGTCCATTTGGAGGAGAGCATCCCTTCTGTTCTCATCCGTCAAAGGAGGAGGATTCACCGAGGCTTGGTCATTATTTACATCTTCCTCATGAGGAGGAACTTGATCACCACGGGCAAGAAATCCCGCATTGGCCATTTCTTATTACAGTCTTCGTGCGGCATTCCTTCGAGTATTCATTTCATATAGTCATAGTATTAGGATTAGACGTAAAAGAAAATAGAGCTAACACTCCAAAGCCATTATATTGGATTTCCAAGAAAGTGAGGGTTTCCTAAGCATCAGGTAGGTCCTATCCATAAGTATGGTGCACTTCACAATTATGGATACGAACTTATATAGACGTGGTTGAGAGAGACATCGACTCAAATATATTTCACCTCATGCTCTTATATAAAGTTTTTCACATCCGGGAACAACCCCTAGACGTAACTGGCGTCGTCGTCCTTTTTGAGGACTAAGACTAGCCTCTTAGCTTAATCATTACATTCATAGGTGAAATTTTCATTGAATCTACTCCAAGGTTTACATAGATCTCTACATACACATAGTATATATATATATATATATCGAGTATACATAGATTCTTCATATAGGAAGATTACTTATTCTTCTACTTTTATTGCACATAAGAATATAGAATATAACAAAGTCATAATAGTCATCTCATCTCATAACCATCTAATAAGTGTGTAATAACATGGGAATTGCCCATACATCAAAGTAAGAATGCTTCACATGAGCTATACAACATTTCATACTAAATGGAAAAGAAAGAACATAATAATCTCAAACGCAAGACAACTCCATTAGCTAGATAGTGGCACCGCCCTCGGAAAGTGAGGACCTACCCTATTTGGATGAATAAGAGATCCAAGCCTACTTGGTCGTCTTCAAAAGCACTTCAATGACCGGAACCTAACATATTGGGGAAAAGGAAGAAATGGGTGTTAGTACACCACTTTTACTAAGTATTAGACGATATGCACACATACTTGAAATTATGCTAAGAAAAGGGACATTTCATAAAGACATTCAATTAACTTTGAAAACACCTATGCATATTCAACAAGGCCATATCAAATCACTTAGGCATATTCATTAAGTCATAGGCATGTACATCACAAGACCAACAACATCAAAACTAGTCAGGTAAACATGTATATCATGCAATTAGACATATATTCAAAGCAACTCTACCATCAAGTCATAAACACAACTAGCATGAATAAGAGTTCATTATAAAATAACCAAAGCAAGTCAATTAGCTATCACCCCTATCAAGTCAACAAGTGAAATGACCCAACAAAGCCCCATAATCTTACTCAATCAACTAACCCAACAAGAATCATGACTAACATCCTACTTCACATAGCATAGCTTTAAGAGTACATATTGTCTTACTTTAACCATATAGACTAACATATATTCATAAGATAAACTAATCAACAATGTGCAAGTTCATCATATACATGTCATATAGCATTATAAACATTTACATACGTAAGAACATCCTACTAAGACTCCCGTCAAGGCTAACTAGTGAAATGTTCAAGTAGAGTCCCATACCCCTACCTAGACTAAGCTAAACCCCTTAGCTCATCTTAATTAGAGTTCAATTCTTTAGTTCATTTTAACTTTTGGTAACTTCTTTCCCTAACAGACATAGACCACATGAGCTAATGTGGAATCCGCTGTCATGGAACCGTACACCGAAATAAGGCGGACTACTTGCCAAGGTTGTACCAAAACATGAAGATAGCAACTACGTGGATCCACTAGCTAGTATTTCTATAGGAACAACATAGTTTAAGAACTAGGAGATATAATTGGTACCTTCTTTATGCTACATGCATTGTAGTCTCTAATATCAAGAGTACATTAGTGATCCTACCTTCCCTATGTGGGAAGGGACACTCCTCACTCAAGCTAGAGTCCTTTTTTGAAATGTCTTGAGTGTCTCGATTAATAATCATACCTTATTGTAGGTCATACGGTCTAACCCTTATATAACATCATCATCATCATAGCTCAATAAGAGTTGCACGAGTTTTTTCCTTTCATTACAATTAAAATCGGTGAGGTTAGCACATTAACATTCGCATATCACGATAAGGCATATTGGTAAATCATTCACCATCCATATAACATTTACATCTTAAGTCAACATCTCATAATCATAGTCAATGCATTTCAATTTAACATCATACCACCCTATCAATCCTAATACAAGTCATACTTCAAGACAACATCATGACTTAATCACAATTAACCATAATTTCAAGTAAAGGATAGAGATCATAAGACTTACCAAGTCTCCTTCATAGTTCATCATCAAGATTTTACCTCAAACCCTAAATTCAACCCAATTTGGGTATACACCATCATAAATCAATAACGAACGTAATAAAAAGGCTAGAAGAATCACTACATCACAATTCAATACTAGATCATAGCTTAAGAAAAGATACGTAGGTCAATTCACAACATACTTCATAACCTAGATAATCTTCTCAAGAACTAGCATGAAAGACTATTAATCACCTTAATTCTTTCATGATTAGTGTAACAACATCATCTAGTAGTAATTCAACAAATAACCAAGTCAATTTAGATAATACAACCTCATTCATATCAAGATCAAAAGCTAGGATTAAGAATTAAAGGTCATCTTCTACAAACTAGACCAAACCATCAAGATACATCATAATTAAGGTATAAATACATGTTAATATATTCATAATATCCAAAAGAAATCATACACAAATCAATTCATAACATCAATTTCGTATTGGATGAAAACCCACTTGAGAACTTAATTTTGGAAATCAATTTGATGGAACCCTTTGAGAAAAGAGGTCTAATAGGTGAATTACATACCATACATTGTTAATTAAGGAATATTGATGGATAAACCTTGGTATTTGAAGCCCTAAAACCATCCACTAGCTTGGTCTTCAATGGAGTCTTCACTAGAGAGAGAAAGAAGAGAGAAGGAAGAGAGTTTGGGTTTGTGAGTTGTGATTAGTCTAATGGGCTTGGTATTTTTATATGGGGTGTAAATTTAATTAATATTATGCTTCCCTAAACCTCTAAACAAATAAATAATACCCTATTTGATTAAATTAACCCAACTACAACTGAGCAGCAAAAACAAATAACGCACCCACCTCGTCGATGGCTCGTGTGACTATCGAAGGAACAACCCCCCTTCCGTGCAGAATCCATCGATGAGTTTATAGAGTTTGAAAAATTGACCCTTCAAGGATTTTACTAAGTGTTTGTCGACGGATGGCATCGATGTCACGACCCACAACTACACCCGAGAAGTTAGAGCATCCTTGTGTTGTCACACAACAAATAAGACTTCAAGAAGTCTCATTTAAGCCTCTCATATCATTCAATTGCATAATAAACATACTATAATGAGTAAGAATTTAAAATTTTCTTCACACACGAAGAACTCTTTCATAAACATTACACAATCGGAAGACTTTCATATAAAACATTATATCTTTACAACATCTACTTGAACCATCTAAACTTGAGAGTATACAACACTTGGGACTAATCCCATACAAGGATATAAAATAAAAACTACGACATAAAGAACATGTGGATATTGTCCTCGAATCGATGTGGACTCACCAATACTTCATCTTCAAGCCTTAGAAACCTATCCATCCTCAATGGCACATCAAAACTTCCAATTTTCCTGTACTTTGGTCAAAAGGGAAAAGAAGGGGTTAGCATATTAGATGCACTAATTATGGAAGTCATGCAAAAACCATGAAAAAGGGATATTTAGCAAATAACAGCTTTTCATTAATTTCTATGAAAACATTATACTATAGGCATAAGAAAAACTTTTAACAAATTAGAAACATATAAGAAATCATTTAAGAAAATTATCACATTTTAGGAAATATTACTGTGAATTCAATTCACTGTACAGTGAACTCACTTCACTATTACAGTGAAGTTCCTTCACTTCACTTTACACACCTTTTACATATAATTCCCTCACTAAAAGTTATCCTAAGACTCACTTAAATACGAAAAACAGAGACCTCCCATACACCCTATCTAAGCACACCTAAATGATCCTTAAGGCAACCTATAATGAGATCAACATACATTCACAAGACATCAAACATATAAACATGAGATCCTCCTAACAAAGGTGATTCTAAGGTTCACTTGAGTGAGTTGTGAAGTGACCGCCCATACAACCCCTTAAACACACCTTTAAGAGATCCAATAGACTACCTAATCTAGAACCGTTCTCACTTAATACATTAGCATACATATAAAATGGCATTCTCCCCTACAAAGGTTATCAAAAAACTTACTTAAGTAAATAAGGAAGATAACGCCCACTATTGTCCACTTCAAAACTACCTAAGTAATTCTTAAGAATATCTACGTTTTGATCATGTCCACATAAACAACCATCTTCCCTTACTAGAGTCGTTCTTAACAATCTAGGTAAGATAAGAAGAAACCATTCCTATGCCCCTTTCAAACCTTAACTTGATAACCCTTAAATACTCTAGATAAGTACTTATCCAGTTAACATACTTTCTTAAGTTACCTCATTACATTCATTAGTCAATTTAAGAGACATTCAACACATAAAGGACATTCAAGGAATAGTCTTGGACAAGAACTAGGGACTCACACTAACACCTTCAGAGCCTATTGTGCAATATTTAGATAGCGTCCAATACCACTACCTAAACATCATAGAACTTCTCTAATGCTAGTAAGTATCCCATATGATGAGAATAGGCAATAACCGACATAGAACATGGTAGAAAATCACGGAATCCGGAGTTCTAACCTACTCCGATGAGGGTGTTCTACTTGCCAATGGTAGAACTTGGACACATCCCATTAAGTCACATGGTTAAGGAATATTAAGGGCATGCTTTGTAATTTAGTCTCATTCTTTAACTAGAACTACTTCCCTTCTATACTCAATCGGTGCTAGCCTTCATTCTCATAGAGTAATTTACATTTAAGGTTCACATAAGAGGGTTCCGTATGAGTTAATAACCCGATCACATTTACCCTACCAAAGAAAGGTCCACTACGGCTACCTCACAATGGCGACAAGAAGCTTATGATAACCTTCCTAAGGTTTGATATGATGCCGGTCCAGCCAATCAACCTTAAGTCCATCATTCCTTTACTTTGAAGGATACCATTACGGCTTTCAACTTAAAAATTCATAACCTTACCACTAGGTTCAAGGTTTCACATAAAGGACCCTCTTAGCATCATTCAAGGTCTCACATATCATTCATACTTTCACGACTAAGAGTATTTACAATCCTATGTAAAAACATCACATATTCACATTCATACATACATCAAGAAAGGGACACAAGTCAACCAAGACAAGACACAACACACTTCACTCTAACACATAACACATGTCATTCTTTAAGTCACTTAGGAATAACCCTTATCATTTTTAAGTCATCCTATACATTACCATATCATATTCAATATAACCAATGTAGATTCATATAGTCAAGTAGGAACAATCATGCATTAACCCAAAGACTACACATAGAAGCACGTAGTCATAGTCTACATGATTTCGTACCATACATAGAAAGAACACATATTTTCACATTACTTCACATATACATATATATCATCATATTTTACATAAAATAAACCACACAAATCATAATGATACTTTAAGTAGTGCCGACAATGCCATGATCATCATATTGCATAATTTAACGCCGACAAGGCCACATCAATTCACATAGCACCACCACCATAAGTTGACAATACCAATCACAAGATAATTGAAGTCTTATAATCATAAACTAAAGGAAATAGGGAAGCTTACCACCACTCCATTCTGAATACTTCAAACCCATGTCAAATCACCAATTTCGATATCACAAGGCCCTTGCCCAGGGCCATAACCAACAATTCAACATAAATATAACAATATTCATGAATTAGGTCAATTTAACACATCTTCATCAGTCTAATGCAACCTATATATCAATTTGCTATAATAATTACATCAAGCCTATGTAAAAATTACATTAGAATTCATAAACCATAAGTCAATATCAATTCAACAAGCTTAATATTCAATAGATCTAAGAATATACAATATTCAATTGATTAAATTGGAACAACCTATAAACCAATTACCATAATCTATACATGAATAAAAATACCATAAAGATCTACGCATGAAATCATCAATAACAAAGCATGATCACATAAACCATATTTTAGTCAAATTGAGATATTTGTGAAGGTCAAGGGTTCATGGATAATTTCATTGGAAAACATCGATTATATTATCAATATCATATATTAACCTTTGAAAACCGTTCATGCAAGAACCCAAGGTGATAGCAAGCCTTATATTAAGAACTTATATACCTTATTAGAATAACGCAATGATGATTAAAGAAGAAACTCCATTGAAGAGCCATCTTGAAGCTCCATCTTTACATTGAACTCTCGTGGAGGTTTTTGAAGAAACTTTGGGAGGGAATGTGTTTTAATTTAGGTGTTTGGGTTATAATGAGAGTTTAATGACTTATATACTCTTAAGATACCCATAAACACTAAAAACAACCGTCCAATGACTTATTGGGACGTGGAGTGAATTTACAAGTTCACCCCTCAACTTAACAATAAAGTTGCACGCACGACAGCACCATCGATGGTTGCCCATCGACGGTCCATCTCTTGACCAACGGACCGTCATGTTGGTCCGTGGTCTAGGAAAGAGACATGTCATTGTCTTATCTCCCACACGCCTAAGTGTCCATCGATGAGGCACCACCAATGGGCCGTCGACTAACCCACTGGGCGTCGATTGCCAAAGTTGGTTGGGCATCCTTGGACAGTGGCACCAACTTTGGGTCCTACCTCAAGGAATCTTGGGTGGTTATTGGGAGTGTTTGCCCGGACGATTCCAACCCAAATATGTTTGCATATGATTTTAGGACGTACCACATGACTTTCATCCAAAACGAACATGTAAAACTAGACGATACATGCATAGATACACAGGATTATTTCAAGGCAAACTTTTCAAACATCATGAACTTTATTGGACGTTTCACCTCCAAACTTAAAAAAACTCGACACACTTCATATATACACTATACTACCTTATTTAGGGACCAGATAATCTCATGAATAACACATAAAACACATAAAACCACATATGAGGCATATAGGTGACTTAGTCATCGAACATCATGGTCGTCCTTTGACGTTTAACTTCCAATGCACCTGAACTCTTAGACGCTGCCTCAAACCCACATTATGAACCATTGTCTGACTTTAGACCATCATGAAAATCATGTCAGGCTTTAGCTTCACTTCATTCTTTTTTGGGGTCTTAAATTCTCCCCCACTTAGACAAAATTCGTCCTCGAATGACTCTATCCACTCTCCGAACACTTCAAAGAATAGAGACTCAACTTAACAGCTCATGACTATACCATATAACATCTCATAAAAAAAACATCCAAGAAACATCAATTTCTCATAGTTAAGAGAATCACAACACAACAAGATACTAGAAAACATTCTATAACTCATCACGCTACAAAACTCACATGCTTCATTCCAAATAGCAAAAAACACCTTTTATATTTAATATCATTCTCATATACATAAAATATAACCATATTACGACAATTTTCAACCAAATAATGAATAAGTCTATTTTAGCAAAATGTTACATTTAACAGAAATCCCTGACAACCTCACAGTGAAAGATACTCCACAATCTAACAATGCAACACTTAAGAAATTTCTTACAATTGTTCAAGAAATCAATCTCATATAATTATTTAGACATGCTACACATTCAACTGTATAAAAAAATTAGCAACCTACACTAGATGCACATGAATCATGAGGAAGATACTATGCATGAAAAGTCATTCTTTTTCTCATTCAACAAAACTTCAATCATACATGCATATCATAAGGAGAATAATTGGAACTCACCTTCCACAAAATATTCCTAAAAAACCAAGTTACTAGGAACTCTTTCTTTTAGACATGAATAAACAGATAAAGAAGACTTAAGGGTACTTCACTCCTATAAACAATCATATATTCACCATACTCCCCACTTAGAAGAAACCCATTCTAAGGTCAACATAACATCCACTACAAGGAACTCCCTCAAGGCACCTTAAACCTTACTAATAGTTTCTTATCAAGGTCTACCTCATAGAGACTAAAAGCTCTCAAAAGTCTCATCATCTAATCATGATATGTCCATTACTAGGAGAACTCACCTTTACTCTTTAAAATCTCATCACCTATCTTTCTATGGTTGGCTTATAAACAAATTCAAACTATCTCAACAACCAACACTTCACATTTCTAACAATATACCTTACCATTCTTTCCATCTTAACTACCCTACAAAAGATAACTAAACCAACCTAAGGTCATCAACGCCATCTATCACACCTCATATAAAAAGTCTTATCTCATATTTTCTCTCCCTCAACCCAACTTCATAAAGTCACCCTCAAGGGACCAACGCATAAGGGAAACAAGGGAAAGAAACCATATACAAAGCTCTTAGACACGATTAGATGAATAAAGAAGTGAAACTTTTCCTAGTACCCAAAAGCCTCCTATTTATAATGTGGCACGCTTCACATTATAAACAAGACTCTACTAGATGTGGTTCGTGAGACAACTAAGACACTCCCTAAACATATGCTCTGATACCAAGTTTGTCACGACCCACAAGTACACCCTAGAAGTTAGAGCATCCCTGTGTTGTTACACAGCAAATAGGACTTCAAGAAGTCTCATCTAAGCCTCTCGTATCATTTAATTGCATAATAAACAGACTAATATGTGTAAGTATTTAAAACTTTCTTCACACAGGAAGAACTCTTTCATAAACATTATACAAGCGAAATATTTTCTTTTAAAACATTAAATATTTACAACATCTACTTGAACAGTATAAACTTTAATGTATACAACACTTGGGACTAATCCTATACAAGAAAATAAAATAAAGACTATACATAAGGGACATGTGGATATTGTCCTCGAATCGATAAGGACTCAACAATACTTCATCTTCAAGCCTTAGAAACCTATCCATACTCCATGGCACATCAAGACTTCAAATTTCCCTACACTTTAGTCAAAAGGGAAAGAAGGGGTTAGCATATTAGATGCACTAAGTATCGAAGCCATGCAAAAACCATGAAAAAGGGACATTTAGTAAATAACATGCTTTTCATGAATTTCGATTAAAACATTATACAATAAGCATAAGAACAACATTTAACAACTTAGAGCCTCATAAAAAATCATCTAAGAATATCATCACATTTTAGGAAATATTACAGTGAATTCAATTCACTACACAGTGGACTCACTTCACTGTTAAAGTGAAGTTCCTTCACTTCTCTTTACACACCTTTTAGCATATAATTCCCTCACTAAAAGCTATCCTAAGACTCACTTTAGTAAGTCAAAGAGAGACCGCCCATACACCCTCTCTAAGAACATCTAAATGATCATTAAGACAACCCATAATGGGATCTACATACATTTACATGACATCAAACATATAAACATGAGATCCTCCTACCAAAGGTGATTCTAATGTTCACTTGAGTGAGTTGTGAAGCGACCTCCCATATAACCGCTTACACACACACTTAAGATATCCTATAGACTACCTAAGCTAGAATCATTCTCACTTAATACATTAGCATACATGTAACATAACATTCTCCCTTACAAAGGTTATTAAAAGACTTAGTTAAGTAAATGAAGAGGATAATGTTCATGATTGACCTCTTCAAGACTACATAAGTAATCCTTAAGAATCCCTAAGTTTGGATCATTTCCACATAAACAACCATCTTCCCTAACTAGAGTCATTCATATGAATCTAGGTAATATAAGAAGTGACCATTCCTATGCCCCCATCATACTTAACTAGTTAACCCTTAACTACTCTAGATAAGTACTTATTCATTTAACATACTTTCTTAACTTATGTCATTACATTCATTAGTTCATTTGAGAGACATTCAACACATAAAGGACATTAAAGTAATGGTCTTGGACAAGAGCTCGGGACTCTCACTAGCACCCTCAAAGCAAATTGTGCAATGTCTAGATAGCGTCCTATAACACAAGCTAAATTTCAAAGAACTTCTCTAATGCTAGAAAGTATCCCATATGATGAGAATAGGCAATAACCAACATAGACCATGGTAGCAAAGCATTGAATCTGGACTTCTAACCTACTCCGATGAGGGTGTTCTACTTGCCAGTTGGTAGAACTTGGACACATCTCATGTAGGCACATGGTTAAGGAATATGAAGGGCATGCTTTGTAATCAAATCTGATTCTTTAACTAGAACTACTTCCGTTACCATAGTCAATAAGTTCTAGCCTTCGTCCCATAGAGTAATTTACATTTACGGTTCACATAAGAGAGTTCCATTTCAAGTTCATAACCTAATCACATTTACCCTACCAAAGAAAGATCAACTTAGGCTACCTCACAGTGGCGAAAAGAAGATCATGATGACATTCCTAAGGTTTGATATGATGTCATTCCATCCAATCAACCTTAAGTCCATCATTCCTTTACTTTGAAGGATACCATTACGGCTTCCAATTTCAACATTCATAACCCTACCACTAGGTTCAAGGTTTTACAAAAAGGACCCTCTTAACATCATTTAAGGTCTAACATATCATTCATACTTTCACGACTAAGAGTATTTAGCATCCTATGTAAAGACATCACATATTCACATTCATACATACATCAAGAAAGGGACACAAGTCAATAAAGACACGACACAACATACTTCACTCTAACACATAATACATGTCTTTGATTAAGTCACTTAGGAATAACCCATATAATATTTAAGTCATCATATAAATTACCATATCATCATCAATATAACAAATATAGATTCATATAGTCAAGTATGAACAACCATGCATCAACCCTAAGACTACACATAAAAGCACATAGTTATAGTCTACATGATTTCATAACATACATAGAAAGAACACATACTTTCACATTACTTCACATATAAATATATATCATCATATTTTACATAATATCAACCACAGAAATCATCATGATACTTCAAGTAGTGCCGATAAGGCCATGATCATCATATTGCATAGAGTAACACCGACAAGGCCACATCAATTCACATAGCTCCGCCACCATAAGTGGACCATAAAAATCACAAGATCATTGAAGTCTAGTAATCATAAAATAAAGGAAATAGGGAAGATTACCACCACCTCCTTCTATATACTTCAAACCCATGTCAAATCACCAATTTCGTTATCACAAGGACCTTACCCATGGCCATAACCAACAATTCAACATAACTATAACAATATTCATGAACTAGGTCAATTTACCACATATTCATCCTTCTAATGAAACTTTGATATCAATTTACAATAATCATCACATCAATAAAAAGCCTATTTAAAACTACAGTACAATTCATAAACCTTAAGTCAATATCAATTCAACAAGCTTAATATTCAATAGATCTAAGAATATATAATATTCAATTGATAAAATTGAAACAACCTATAAGCCAATTAACCATAATATATACATGAATCAAAATCCCATAACGATCTACACATGAATTCATCAATGTAAAAGCATGATCACAAAACCCATATTTTAGTCAAATTGAGAGATTTGTGAAGGTCAAGGGTTCATGGAGAATTTCATTGGAAAACATCAAATATGAATCAATTACATCATATATTAACGTTTGAAACCATTCATGCAAGAATCCAAGACTTAGAGTAGAAATTGGACTTTTCATTTTATTTTGAAATCTTTGAATATCATCTTTGAGATTGGATCTAAGGTGATAGAAAGCCTTAGATGAATAACTCCCATTCCTTATTAGAAAAAACCAATGATAAATAAAGTATAAACTCCATTGAATAACCATCTCCAAGCTCCATCTTCACCTCGAACTCTCATGGAGGTTTTTGAAAAAAGTTTTGAAGAGAATGTGTTTTGATTAAGGTGTTAGGGTTATAATGAGTGTTTAATGACTTATATACTCTTAAAATACCCATAGACTCTCAAAACAGCCGTCCAATGACTTATTTGGACGTAGGACGAATTTACAACTTCACCCCTCAACTTAACAGTAAATCTAAGCGCAGGACAGCACCACTGACAGCCCGTCCCTTGACCAACAGACCGTCCTGTTTGTCCATCGTCTCGGACAGAGATTTGTCCATGTATTCCTCTCCCACACTCCTAAGTGTCCATCGACGTGTCACCAACAACGGGGCGTCGACTGACCTACTAGGCACCGATTGCCAACCGTTTGTTAGGCTGCCTTTGACAGTTTTGGCATCAACTTTAGGTTCTTTCTCAAGGACCCTTGGATGGTCATAAGGGAGGTTTTCCAAGACGTTTCCAACCCAAATATGTTTTCATACGAGTTTAGGACCTACCACATGCCCTTTATCAAAAACGAACACATAAAACTCAACTAAACAATGCATAGACACACAAGGTAATTTCAAGGCAAACCATTCAAACGTCATGAACTTTCATGGACGTTTCACATCCAAACTTAAAGAAAATCGACACACTTCCTATATACACTATACTAACTCATTTAGGGACCATATAACACCTATTGTGTCGGAACGTGACACTCTGATCCCCTAATACTACGTGTCGGTTCGTGACACCCGATCCCCTAATACTACGTGTCGGTTCGTGACACCCGATCCATTAACCTCATTCTTCTAGTTCATCAAGCCTTCCTTTATACCAAGGCATCATCATTAATAGAGTGAATTTAAGGTTTTTAAGATTCCACAGTATCATCATTAAAATCCATCAGAATTACAAAATCACATCATGCAACCACACAATTAAGCATATAGAAGACTTTACAATATCACCCAATACATATCATTCACTATTTAGAGTTTACTATCACATAGCATAAACCATAACCTACCTCCACCGAATAATCGTGATCAAGCAAGCTATCTCCCCAATGTCCTCGCTGTCTCTTCGTTCTTCTCTCTCTCTCGCTCGTTCCCTCTTCTTTTTCTTTTTTAAATTTTCTCTTCTTCCAACCCTTTTTCTTTTACCCTAATTATCAAATAATTAAGTATAAAAGATGGTAAAAGTAACCCACTATCTATTTCAAGGTTATCTCCTTTAACCCCCAAGTAATTAGATTATTACCATTAACCCACTAATTTTATAATTATAATCAGGAATAGTCAAAAACACCCCTTTAAAACTTTAGCAGAAATCCGACCCAGGTGGAATTACGCCACTCGTGACGGCCCGTCGTACCTGCGATGGTCCGTCCTGCACGTCCGTCACAGAGTTCAGAGACTCAATTTCAGTAAAAGGTCTGTGACGGTCCGTCGTGTCAACGACGGTCCGTACTGCAGTTCCGTCGTGAATTTCAGAGAGTTGATCCCAGTACCCAGATTTTCAGAGTTTAAGTGTTTTGGAACGATGACCCCC
>NC_028643.1:34448143-34541793 GCF_001406875.1 Solanum pennellii
AAGAACTGAATCCCAACGAATAATGTAGTTTCCATCTCCATGGTACTTCTTCAGCATAGACATATGAAATACCGGGTGCACTCCTGAGAGGCCTGGAGGCAACGCCAATTCATAAGCCACCTCCCCCACACGCTTCAAGACTTCAAATGGCCCAATATACCTTGGACTAAGTTTACCTCGCTTACCAAACCGCATCACCCCTTTCATGGGTGAAACCTTCAGCAAGACTTGTGTCACGACCCAAAACGAGCCGCGAGTGGCACCCACACTTATCCTACTATGTGAGCGAACCAACAAATCTAAACCCCAACATAATGCGGAAGACTCAAAATATTGTTAATAAAACCAATGAATAAACATTTTAAAATTTATCAACTATTATCCCCAAAATCTTGAAGTCATCACATCAAGAACATCTATCCTCAAATTTCTAAGTCTAAGAGTAATTAAGAACTAAAATAAAGAATAAAACGATAGTCCATGTCCGAGCTTCAAGGACATCAAGACGTGAATGAGAGAATCCAGTCCGAGCTAGGAACAATATCTCACCCTCATAAAATCACATATGAGGCACATAGGTGACTTAGTCGTCGAACGTCATTGTCGTCCTTTGACGTTAGACTTCCAATGCACCTAAACTCTTAGACACTACCTCAAACCCACATTATGAACAATTTTGGGACTTAGATCATCACGACAATCATGTCAGGCTTTAGCTTCACCTAATTTATTTTTGGGGTCTAAATTCTCCCCCACTTAGACAACATTTGCCCTCGAATGACTCTAGCCACTCTCCGAACACTTCAAAGAATAGAGACTCAACTTAACAGCTCATGACAATAACATATAACATCTCATAAAAAAAACATCCAAGAAACATCAATTTAACATAATTAAGATAATCACAACACAACAAGAAACTAGAAAACATTCTATAACTCATCATGCTACAAAACTCACATGCTTCATTCCAAATAGAAAAAAACTCATTTTATATTCAATATCATGCTCATATAAATAAATTATAACCATATTACAATAATTTTCCACCAAATAATAAATTAGTCCATTTTTGCAAAAAGTTACAGTGAACAAAAATCCCTGGCAACCTCACAGTGAAAAATGCTCCACAATCTAACAATGCAACACTTAAGAAATTTCTTACAATTATTCAACAAATAAATCTCATATAATCATTTATACATGCTCAACATTCAACTATATGAAACAATTAGAAACCTACACTAGATGCACATTAATCATGAGGAAGATACAATGCATGAAAACTCTTTTTTTTCTCAATCAACAAAACTTCAATCAAACATGCATGTCATAAGGAGAATAATTGGAACTCACCTTCAACAAAAGACTCCTATAAAATCAAGTTACTAGTAACTCTTTGTTTTACGGTTGAATAAACACATAAACAAAAGTTAAGTGTACTTCACTCCCATCAACAATCATACCTTCACCATACTCCCCCACTTAGGAGAAACCCATTGTAAGGTCAACATAGCATCCACTACAAGGAACTCCCTCAAGGCACATTAGACCATACTAATACTTTCTTACCAAGGTCTACCTCATAGAGACTAAAGGATCTTAAAGGTCTCATCATCTAACCAATATTTCCCCTTTACTAGGATAAATCACCTTTGCTCTTTCAAATCTGATCACCTACCTTTCTATGGTTGGGTTTCAAAAAAATTCAAACTATCTCAACAACCACTCCTTCACATTTCTAAAAATATACTTACAATTCTTTCAAACTTAACTACCCTTCAAAAGATAATTAAACCAACCTAAGGTCATTAACGCCATCTATCACACCTCATCTAAAAAGTCATATCTCTTATTTTCTCTCCCTCAACCCAACTTCATAAAGTCACCCTCAAGGGACCAACACATAAGGAAAACAAGGGAAAGACACCATATACAAAGCTCTTAGGCATGATTAGATGAACGAAGAAGTAAAACTTTTACTAGCACCCAATAGCCTCCTCTTTATAATGTGTCACACTTCACATTATAAACAAGACTCTACTAGATATGGTTTGTGAGACAACTAACACACTCCCTAAACTTATGCTCTGATACCAAGCTTGTCATGACCCATAAGTACACCCTAGAAGTTAGAGAATCCTTGTGTCGTCACACGGCGAATAGGATTTCAAGAAGTCTCATCTAAGCCTCTCATATCATTCAACTACATAATAAACATAATAAAATAAGTAATCATTTAAAACATTCTTCACACACGAAAAACTATTTCATAAACATTACACAAGCGGAAGACTTCCATTTAAAACATTAAATATATACAACATCTACTTGAACCATATAAATTTTAAAGTATACCACACTTGGGACTAATCCCACACAAGACCATAAAATAAAGACTAACATATGGTACATGTGGATATTGTCCTCAAATCAGTGAGGACTCACCAATACTTCATATTCAAGCCTTAGAAACTTATCCATCCTCCATGATACATCATGACTTCCAATTTCCCTACCCTTTAGTCAAATGGAAAAAGAAGGGTTTAGCACATTAGATGCACTAATTATGGAAGTCATGCAAAAACCATGAAAAAGGGACATTTAGTAAATAACCTTCTTTTCATGAATTTGTATTAAAACATTATACAATAAACACAAGAACAACATTTAACAACTTAGAAACACATTAGAAATAATTTAAGCAAATCATCACATTTTAGGAAATATTACAGTGAATTCACTTCACTTTGCACACCTTATAGCATAAAATTCCCTCACAAAAGATATTCTAAAAATCACTTAAGTAAGACAAAGAGAGACCGCCCATGCACCTTCTCTAATAACACCTAAATGATCCTGAAGACAACCCATAATGATATCAACATACATTTACAAGACATCAAACATATAAACATGAGATCCTCTTACCAAAGGTTATTCTAAGGTTCACTTGAGTAAGTTGTCAAGCGACCGCTCATACAACCACTTACACACACACTTAAGAGATCCTATAGAGTACCTAAGCTAGAATAAGTTTCACTTAATACATTAGCATATATATAACATGACATTCTCCCCTACAAAAGATATCAAAAGACTTACTTAAGTAAATCAAGAATATAACGTCTACTATTGACCTCTTCAAGACTACCTAAGTAATCCTTAAGAATATCGATGTTTGGATCATGTCCACATAAACAACCATCTTGCCGTACTAGAGTTATTCTTAAGAATCTAGGTAAGATAAGAAGTGACCATTCCTATGCCCCCTTCACACCTTAACTAGATAAAAACGTTAACTACTATCGATAAGTATTTATCCATTGAACATACTTTCTTAGTTACGTCATTACATTCATTAGTTCATATAAGAGACATTCAACACATAAAGGACATCCAAGTAATGGTCTTGGACAAGACCTGGGGACTCTCACTAACACCTTCAAAGCCTATTGTTCAATGTCTAGATAGCGTTCTATACCACCACTTAAACATTATAGAACTTCTCTAATGCTAGTAAGTATCTCATATTATGAGAATAGTAAATAACCGGCTTAGACCATGGTAGAAAAGTATGGAATCCGGAGTTCTAACCTACTCCGATGACGGTGTTCTACTTGCCGATGGTAGAACTTGGACACATCCCATGTAGGCACATGGTTAAGGAATATGAAGGGCATGCTTTGTAATCTAGTCTCATTCTTTAACTAGAACTACTTCCCTCACCATACTCACTCGGTGCTAGCATTCGTTCTTATAGAGTAATTTACATTTATGGTTCACATAAGAGGGTTCCATATCAAGTTCATAACCTAATCACATTTACCCTACCAACGAAAGGTCAACTTAGGATACCTCACAATGGAGACAAGAATCTCATGATGACATTCCTAAGGTTTCGTATGATGTCGTTGCATCCAGTAAACCCTAAGTCCAGCAATCCTTTACGTTGAAGGATACCATTACGACTTTCGACTTCAACATTCATAACCCAACCACTAGGTTCAAGGTTTCACATAAAGGACCCTTTTAACATCATTCAAGGTCTCACATATCATTCATACATTAACGACTAAGAGTCTTTATCATACTAAGTCAAGACATCACATATTCCTTTCATACATACATCACGCAAGGAACACAAGTCAACCAAGACAAGGCACACATGTTTCACTCTAACAAATAACACATGTCATTCTTTAAGTCACTTAGGAATAACCCTTATCATCTTTAAGTCATCCTATACATTACCATATCATACTAAATATAACCATTATAGATTCATATAGTCAAGTAGGAACAACCATGCATCAACCCTAAGACTACACATAGAAGCACATAGTTATAGTCTACATGATTTCCTAACATGCATAGAAAGAACACATACTTTAACATTACTTCATATATAGATAGATAATTATCATATTTCACATAATATAAACCACACAAATCATCATGATACTTCAAGTAGTGCCGACAAGACCACGATCATCATTTTGTATAAACAAACTCCGACAAGGCAACATCAATTCACATAGCACCGCCACCATAAGTGGACCATACCTATCACAAGATAATTGAAGTCTAATAATCATAAAATTAAGTAAATAGGGAAGCTTACCACCACTCCCTTCTCAATACTTCAAACCCATGTCAAATAACCAATTTCTATATCACAAGGCCCTTACCCATGGCCATAACCAACAATTCAACATAACTGTAACAATAATCATGAACTAGGTCAATTTACCACATATTCATCAGTCTAATCCAACCTAGATATTAATTTACTAGAATCATTACATCAATCAAAAGCCTATGCAAAATTACATTAGAATTCATTAACCTTAAGTCAATATCAAATCAGCAAGCTTAATATTCAATAGATCAAGAATATACAATTTTAAAATGATAAAATTGAAACACCTTACAAACCAATTAACAATAATATATACATGAATTAAAATCCCATAACAATCTACACATGAATTTATCAGTATCAAAGCAAGATCACATAACCCGTATTTTAGTCAAATTGAGAGATTTGTGAAGGTCAAGGGTTCACGGAGAATTTCATTGGAAAAGATCAATTATACATCAACTACATCATATATTAACGTTTTAAAACCTTTCATGCATGAACCCAAGACTTACAGTAGAAATTGGACTTTTTATCAATTTGAAATATTTGAAAATCATCTTTGAAATTGGCTATAAGGTGCTAGCAAGCCTTAGATGAAGAAATGTCATACCTTATTATCAGAAACCAATGATATTTGATTAAGAAACTCCATTGAAGAACCATCTTCAAGCTCCATTTTCACCTTGAACTCTCATGGAGGTTTTTGAAGATACTTTGGGAGCGAATGTGTTTTGATTTAGGTGTTAGGGTTATAATGAGAGTTTAATGACTTATATACTCTTTAAATACACATACACTCAAATAAATCGTCCAAATACTTATTGTGACGTGTGGTGAATTTATAACTTCACCCCTCAACTTAACAGTAAAGTTGCGCGCAGGATAGCACCATTGACGGTCCCTCCCTTGACCAACAGACTGTCCTATTGGTCCGTGGTCGGGGACAGAGAACTGTTATTGGCTTCCACTCCCACACTATTAAGTGTCCATCGACGAGTCACCACCAATGGGGTGTCAACTGACCCACTGGGTGTCGATTTCCAACCTTTGGTTGGGATGCCTTGGACAGTTTTGGCACCAACTTTGGGTCCTTCTTCAAGGACCCTTGGATGGTCCTTGGGGATGTTTGTCATGAAGGTTCTAACCCAAATACGATATCATACGTGTTAGGACCTATCACAAGAGTTTCATCAAAAACGAACACGTAAAACTCGACGAAACATGCATAGACACTCAAGGTCGTTTCAAGGCAAACCTTTCGAACATCATGGACGTTTAGGATGTTTCACCTACAAACTTAACGAAACTTGACACACATCCTATATACACTATACTAACTCATTTAAGTACCTTATAACCTCATGAATCAAACATAAACATATAAAACCACATATGCGGCACATATATGACTTAGTCGTCGAATGTCTTGGTCGTCCTTTGACGTTTGACTTCCAATGAACCTAAACTCTTAGACATTGTCTCAAACCCACATTATAAACTATTTTAGGACCTTAGACGATCACAAAAAACTATGTTAGGCTCTAGCTTCACCTAAGTAATTTTTTAGGGTTTTATAATCGATGTCCTATCGATCCACACACGTTTCATCGATTGCCTTCGTGGGTGCACACCGCCTACGCAGTGTTTGACTCAAACGTGCAAGGGTCCTCATTAAGGTTCCTTTTTTTATCCTTAGGGAGTCATACCCAGAAGATTCGACTATGAATCAACTCTAATACGTGGTAGACACTCTTCCATAAATTTTCATGAATTTTTGACTCCTAAAAGGTAGTCAAATAGGCTATGGCACGCTAGGACCTCATTGAACTAGTTTCCACATTTCATGGATGTTCTTGGACATTTTAGTTTCTATACTTCCAAAATGACTTATATTCATTAAAAGGGACCTTAAAATAGTGTTTAAACCTTAGGGCACTTATGTTAGTCTCTAGGAAACATCTTGGCTTTTCGAAATGTTACACTATTAGGTGATATAATTGTGGAAAGAGTGATCACAAGGTGAGAGATTTCCCTACTATTTCTACTAGAAAAAGATATGTCAATCAACCTCCTTATAATTGTCCGGATGTGGGAGAACAAAGTAAGTCTTGCTTATATGCTCTCAAAGATAATACGGAAGCAAATCTAGATGAAGGTGCCAGTAAATTATAGTTTCCCTTTTATGTAGTTCATGATAGAGTTGTTGGGTTTCTATCAAGTGGGGGAGTATGGTTACTAGTTGGGTTGATGAATTTTGTCTCTTCACTCCTATTTTATTCAAGCTTGAGATTTAGAATTCCTTAATAGCATGATTCATGTTTTGGGAATTTCTTTTGAAAATGAGAGTTTTCATCATTCCCTATGGCTCTTCATATTCTCATAAGTTTATGTTTATATGGGTAAATGAGTTTAATGAATTGGTCTCTCATGATGATGTGCATCTTTAGTAAATTGCCTAAATGTTGCATGAGTAGAATTATGAGCATGTCTAAATGTGACCTTAAAAAATGTTGCATAATTGTGATTTTATTAGAAATAGGCATGATGTTCTTGGAAATGTTCTAATTATAATTATGATTGGTGGATAAGGGAGTTCCTCCAATGTAAAATGAGAAATGTGGAGTCCTAATGCACCATGAGTCATAGATGTTGTTCCTACTTTCTTGTTGTGTTTTGAGTTTATTGTATATGGATTTGATGTTCCTCCTAGATATATGTATTTTTGTATTGATGTGATTTGTTTTTAAGATGCTAGTCTTGAGTCCCTAAATTTAGAAAATGTTTAAATTGTTTTGGTGTCATTCAAGGATCATTATTTTTCAAGTGGGGGAGATTGTTACAGCTCTCAAAATGAAATATGGTGAAATAGAGCCTCGCATGGGTTTTATGAGTCAATTAACTTGTTAAAACTATGAAGAATATCTTTAGAATTTAGTTTTAATGAGTTTTGAAGTGGAACGTCAAAGGACGACCAAGACGTTCGGAAACTAGTCTTTTGTGTGCTAGTGTGTCCTTGTTTGTTGTGCATGTTTTTATATGTTATTTGGAGTCTAAAATTAGTGTGGATTACCATATAACTTATAGAGACATGTTTAGGGTCAAAACGTCTGAGTCAGCTCCCCAAGGACCAACCTAAGGGTCCATGAGGTGGAGCCAAACATTGAGGGAAGAAGTTGCCAAGGCATCTTGTAGCAGAACTTTGAGGGAGACACTCCGCGTCACGGACTTGCTCCTCCAAGGAAAAATTAGTTTGTTCGTGTCTCGAAACTAATCACGGAACCTTCTGTGGAAAAATTGATTTCCAGAAACTTGTGGGAACACCTCCGTGGCGCGACTTGTTCCCTGACGATAATTCCGAAAATAAAAGTTTAGGTTTGACTTGTTTAAAAGGTCCCATTAATGTATGTGAGTTTTGGGTGTTTTGGGGTGTATTATACATTAATTTTATGTCATTTTATACCCATTCCCCCAATCGAAAACCCCAATACTCAATTAGAAATCAAAAAAAATAGAAATTCTCTCTTATCTCAAAATTCTCTCTGTAGTCAAATTTTCTATTGAAAAACCTTCAAGCCACATGGAAAAGGATCAAATGCTCAAAGTTTTCAACCTAAATTTTGTGGATAGGTCTTTAATAAGGAATGGTGATTTCACTTGATTCTTCTCTCATTCAAAGAGTCAATTTCAAAGGCTTTTCAAAAGATTTCAAAAACCCTAAAACTCTATTTCGAATTCTAAAGCATGTTTTCTTGCATTAAAAGGTTTAAATTGATGATTTATGAACTAATCAGTGTTAATTGATGATTTATGATAAAAAATTTCATGAACCATGCATTCCTTGGATCCTAATTTTTGCTCTAAAGTGGGTGTATTGATTATGACCTAATTATGTTAGATTCATGTTTAGATCGTTATGGGCTATTGAATAATATGTTGATCATTGTTGGAATTGTTCATAGTTTGCTTTATAGTATTTATATCTATCTTGGGTTCTGTTTAATTATTAATATGGATGAATTGGTGGTCTTAGCCTTATGGGCATTGAAATTTTTAAGTTCTCTTGTTGTGTGGAATTTTTAGAGATATTAAGGAATGGTGATTGTGGCTATTGGAAGGTGTTAAGTTGACCTAATTCCCTTATTTACTATGGAATTGATATCGAATTTCTATATATTGGTATGGTACACTTATGGTGGCGGTGCTTAATTTTTATAAATGCTATGAACATGGCCTTAACGGCATTATTATGTGAATTAAGGTATTATCATGTTATGGTATACGTGAATGTATATGGTGAAGGTGTTCATGTGATGTCTATGATCTTGTATGGGCGCTATAATGGTATGATTGAAAGTACTCTTCTCGAATTGTTGATATTTGGTGATGAATGACTAAGAAGAGTCTCTATAGAATTATGTTGTATCTTGTGTTGGTAGACTTAGTTTTCCTACCTGGTACTTCAATTGTATTGAATGAGTATATGAATTAAAGCCTAGGAACGGTCGACCTAAAGTAGGTACCCTTCTATGAAATAATAATGTGAAACCTTGAATATGAAAAAAAGCTAAGAATGTTAAACCTTGAATATGAAAAGAAGGTTAATAAAGAAGAATTGAAGTGGTAGACCGAAATAGTGCCTCCTTCGTGAGTGGAATGATTGACTTAGACGTAGGTTGGTTGGAACGTCATGAAGCCATCTCTAAGAAAGTCATAAGAGCTATCCAAATGAACCTTGATCGCCAGCCTGTGTTGACCTCTTCTTGGAAATGGTATTATGAGTTGGTAAGGCTTAGTGATGGTACCTTCTCTAAAAAACTTATATAAATGAACTTACTCTATGAGAACAAAGGCAAAGCACCGAGTTGATATTCTTAAGTGAGTACCTCTAATTGAGTATGATATTAGAGTACAGAGAAACCTTTTAATATCCCCTAAACCATGTGTCAACATAGGATGTGTCCTAGTTCTACCCTTGGCAAGTAGAATACCTTCCACGGTGTGGGGTTTTGATGACACTGGATTCCATACCTAGATAGTGTGGTCTATGTCGGTTAAGTTCTATTCTCATCATGTTAGATGTAAACTTTATCTATTGATAGGTTCTAAAACGTGTAGGTAGTGGAAAGGGACGCTACCTACACATGGCACGAGTAGGCTTTGATGATACTAGAGTGAGTTCCCTAGGACTTCCAACACCATTATGTGAAGTCCCCTATTTGTTTAGTTGTCTCCTAAAGGGTTTAAATGAATAATGTTCACTTAGTAAAGGTGTATTAATTTAGAAAGGTTTTTACCTAGGATTGCTTGATGAACACTTAGGTGTGTATTGAAGAGGTTGTATGGGAGTTCTCTTCATGTCGTACCTAGGTGGGTTACTTAATGATTGTGGTCTTACCTTTTATGTGAATATTGACTTGAAGATGTTTCTTATTCTTCTTTTTATGAGATTTTTATGAAAATAGCATTAAGAACATATTTCAACTAAAGTGTCCCTGTTTGCATGGTTTTCTTGCATTTTCATCATACTGAGTGCATTAACTGTGCTAATTCCATACGTTTCTTTATGTCTACAAGTTTAGGTGGTGGCAAGTGAGTATTCCTAAAGTTGAAGCTTGAGAATTAGATTTCTCTCAAGATTGGTATGTCCTCATATGTTTGAGAACATGGACTATGTTTCTAGTTTTCTTTCATTAAAGAAAATTGTATTATACTAAAGTCTTTAAATTAATGTAAGGGTCGTGACCCTAATTTGATATTCTTAATGTTCGAGTTTATGATGGCTTATGATGAGACTTAATTTCTTTCTTATGGTTTTTTGAAGAATCTTATTATTGACTTTATTGTGAAAAGTTTTAAATTCCGCACTAATTTTCATACTTACATAATGAATGAATGCTAAAAGGCTCGTATAAGACCTCCAAGATGTCGATTACACCGTGTGGAAACTTGGGGGTGTTCTCGGGTCATGACACGTACCTTGATGTTTAATCCCTAAACCCCTCATTCTTTGTACGGGAAGACATTTTACAACGTTAACCCACACATCAAACTCTAAAACTCTCACTTAAGGCTCTAGTTTAAGCTACTAGTTTTCCGGGTGTTACATTTTGTACCACTTGGGAGAATTCGTCTTCGAATGACAATATATACACCTTACAGAATTAAAGACTCGATACTAGCAGCCTATCATGCATGAAACATTAAATAATGTACAATTAAAAGAAGTATACATCAGCTCCACCCCAATATACTCAATGAAACACAAGGGAAGTAGGAACTACATCTAACCACCATTATGCATTAAAACTTCAACATTGCTCAATTCATAGGAGGAACTATCTTCTCCAACTCAAAGTATGCTCATCATAACATAATGAAGCAAATAATGCAATTACTCTCAAAGCACATCAAAGCATGCATAACAATTCATCTCATGAAGCATATTGGCATTTCACACTTAATGCACAATAACATGAGAAACATAAATCATGAAAACTCATTTTCTCATTAAACATGAATTTCATCAAGAGTCTGCATAACATAAGGATATCACGGAAACCCATAAATGACACATGACTGCAAAACATGAAACAAGAAACAAGGAAATCTTTCTCTCAAGCTTGAATAGGAATAGCAGAAAGAGATAAGGATATAAAAACTCTCAACAATATTGCCTTCTAAGAATACCATCTCCGCATTGGGAATAAACCCCTACTAAATCTAACATGAAAATCTAACAAATAGCATAGGTATCTTAATAAAACATTTACATCTATATGGAATTATGAACATATTGGTGCCATTTTGGAAGTGCTCCTTTATTTTCTATAGATTGGGGTACATAAAAGCGACCATAATTTGGAGTCGTGCCATTAAGAGAATCTTTCTTGTCCTATCTACCTTTTATCGAGACTGTAGGGAAATTTTTCAATTGATGATCACTCTTCCACAACCATAGAAACCATCATTACCGTCTAGGAACTTCCCATGGTGCGTTTTTCCACATTTGGTGAGAGTAGGCTTAAGAAATGGAGACCCAATAACTTTCTTTTTGTTAAACCGAGGTTGGAAGGATCTTCTACAGAATACCTTTGTTTAGACTTAGCCCTACCTAGACCATCAGACTTATCATTAGAGAAACTCCCATCCCCGGTTCTATCCTTTTGTTCCTCCCTATTCTTTCCCTCGAGTTTGGACTCCTTAATTTGTTGGGCATACATCATAATCCTAGAGATATTCATGTTATCATGGAGCATTGTTTTACAACATTCTTATCCAACTAAGTCAAATACACTCGACACAAATCTACTCATCTCATCCCTCGGATCCGCTACCATAGGTGGAGCATACCCGGATAGTAGGGTAAATTTAAAAGCACACTCTTGAACACTCATGCTACCTTAACTTCCCTCAACTGAAGGGAAATAACATATCAATGAATGTTTTCTTAAAGAACTCCCAATCTATGGGAACCACTCCTACCATCCTATTTCTCTTCTATAGAGTATACCAAACTTGAGAAACATCCTTCAATTGGTAATCGACCAGCTCCACTTTTTCTACCCAAGTCACCCTATATCATCAACCACCTTGTATACCTAATCCACAAATTCTTGAGGAACATCTCCCACTTTGGAACCAAGAAACTCGGGAGGGCTCATTCAGAAAAAATCCCTCAATCTAGAAGCCATGAGTTCATGTGAGGGTTCATATAAGTCCTAACTTCTCTATTGTCTTGGGCCATCATAGCATGGGCCTGAGTTTTCACGACTTGAGCTAATATTGGAAGAGCCTACCTAACTTCCATATCTGACATAGCTATAGGTTTAGTCGGAGCATGATTAGCTTGAGTAGGTTGATTCTCTTGAGGAGATTCTTCACTGACGTTGTTACCCTCTATTATTCTTTCTTTATCCCTTCGTATATTCATTTCCTTAAGACCTAAGAGAAGGGTTAGGAGAGGGACTTTATAAATCTAAACTCTATGCAACGACTTAAAAGTAATGAAAGAAGTATAGTTTCCTAACATCTTATAGCCTCTCATTTATAGATATGATGTGCTTTACACTCAAGAATAAGACTCTACTAGACGTGGCTTATGAGACATCATGCAAAAATAATCCCAAAATTTTGTGCTTTGATACAAAGTTTGTCATGATCTAGGTGTACCCTCTAGATGTGATACGACGTACAAGACACCACAAAGCCTCATACAAGTCTCTTAGCATATTATGATATAAGATAATATAAAAAATGGTGCGGAATTTAAAAACTTTATCCTTACAATTAAAGTCTTTTATAAAAGCTAGCGGAAGTCTAACTTGTCTTTATTAGCCATCTAATACAATCTTTGGAAAAAAAATAGTGTTACAACCCTTCAACATAATCCAAAATATAAACTGACTTACAAAAAAAACTACTAATAAACCATGTGTCCTTGAATCTTGAGGACTCACCACAAACAAGGAGAATAGTTGATCCAAGCTTTAACCAATAGAGAATCACCCTAGTCTTATTTACCATTATTTGATCCCATCTTTAGTTGATACTCATAGACAAGAAACATTTACATTTAATAAGTCATGTCCAGGAAAGCAACTCATAGCAATAATCTAATTTAATCATTCATCATTTTATAAGTCATTAAACATTTGAGGAACACACCATAATTACTCTCAAATACTACTCATGCAATGCATGGATGAAGTCTCAAACCTCAACTCATACTTCATAGAGCCTCTTGAGTAACCATAGTACATAACTAACATGATGTGATACGACCTAACCAATATAAACCATGTGAGAAAATCAAGGAATTCAGTGTCCTGTCCCACAACGAAAACAGTTGTTCTACTTACGTAAGATAGAACCAGTAATATTTTAGCTTAGATGGATCCACTAGCTAATAATGTATGCGGGCACAGAGTTATGGGATAAGGAGGTTATTGCTAGAAACCCGACCTTACATGGTAAAGCTCCCACCTCACAATATTCACTTGGTGCTAAGAATGAAATTCCCATGGACTAGCTAATTCTCTTTTAAAATTATTACACATGAAAGGGATGCCATTGCCCTACCGATTCAAGGAACATTATTATACACATAAAAAGGATGTCACTAGCCTACAGATTCAAGGTTAATTTTTAAACACATGAAAGGGATGCCATAAGCCTACATATTAAAGTTACATCATTAGGATACGTCATTGAATCCTCGTGAAAGGGATACCATTGATATACTGCTTCAAGGTTAGTCATTACCATAGTTCATTGACTTATCGTGAAAGGGATACCATCAGTCTATCGATTCAATACAATGCCTTTGAATATTTTATTAGTCATTTATGAAAGGGATGACATTTGCCTGCCGATTCAAGGTTAATTAAGTCAAGATTAACCTTAATTACACATGTAGAGGATGCCCTAAGCCTACAAATTCAAGGTACATCAATTAAGATCACTTTTAATCACACATAAACTGGATGTCCTAACCTACCAATTTAAGGTATATTATTATACGTTGAGAAAACCTTTCACAGCTTGCAATCATCATTAAAAATGTATACTGAAGAATAGCCTCTCAACAACACCACAATTACATCATATCCACGATCACATTACTTTCAAGTATTCACAAAGAATGTACACAAACATCATAATTATATAAAAATCTCATAATTTGCTCTTCAAGGACCATGGATCATAATTTACCAACACACCTAGGATAACTAAATTATTCATGGATGGTAACATGATTCAAATAAATTAACTACTACAAGTACAAATTGCATAGTACTTACCTTACTAGAATTTATCCAAATCACAAAGTCATAAAATAGGGTTATGGGGAATTCATGGATTCATGGGGGAATTTGTCATAAAACCAAAATAATCAATAATTCAATGATAATATGATAATTAAATAATTTAAAATGTTTTGTAAAGAATTCACGACTTTGAGTGAAAACCCTACGTTTTGGAGACTTTTCTACTTTGAGATTGAGAGTTTGAGGGATCCATGGATGCAACAGGTCCATGAAAAAAAAATCTACCATACTTTAGGTGAATAAATCCAACAACAAAAAGCCTCCTTCTTAAAGCCCTAACTTGATCGTCTTCTTTTTCTTCTTTGGAATTCTAGAGAAAAGGTTTTTTGGGGTAAAGTTTGTTATGATTTTGGGGTCTTGGGATTTATGAGGTATATGAGGTGGTTAACGGCTTAAAAAGTCTTATATACATCTAATAAAACAATATAAAATGACTTCACATTTAAATAACATAAATAGGAATTACCTAAACTACACCTCTCATGGTCGAGACTTGGACAGATTTACAAGCATGTCCTATGCCTATGACCAACAGACTATGAGTGGGTCTACTGGACATCTTGCAGGTCTGTAGGTCCATAGTCTGCATATCCCTATTTGGAGTCTTGACCTACGAGACACTGACATGAGCTGTGGATGGAACTATGCCCTGTTGGTTAACACCTTCGGCCAGTTTTGGGAAGATTCAGGGTAAGGCTTTAGGGTCCACCTCAAGGACCCTTGATTGGTCCTTCAGGAATAGTATATTGATGTTTATCCCCTAAAATCCTCATCATAAGTGCGGGAAGCCATTTTACAACATTAACCTACACATCAAACTCTAAAACTATCATGTTAGGATCTAGTTTCACATACTAGTTTTTTGAGTGTAACCCTTTAATAGGATCGAGTTGTTGCATGAGGATATGAAGAAGGTTCAACTTATCAAAGAGAGGTTTAAAATGTCTTAATCTCAACAAAAGTCTTAAGTAAATGTTAGAAGAAGAGAACTAGAATTTTTTATTGATGGTTGGGTTTTCTTGAAAATATAACCTATGAATGATGTGATAAGAATTCAATAGAATGGGACGCTTAGTCCCCATTATATAGGACAAGCAAGGTATCCTATAAGTTTGATTAACCTTCTGAATTGGCGTTGGTGCATCCAATTTTTTATGTTTTGTCGTTGAAAAAGTGTATTAGTGATCCTACTTTGGTCGTTCCTTTAGAGTGTGTTGATGTTGAGCAAAGTCTTTCTTATGAAGGGATTGCAATTGAGATTTTGGATCATCAAGTTACGAAATTGAGAAATTAGAAAGTTTCTTCCGTGAAATTTCTTTGGAGTAATGAATTAGCTGAGGTTGTTACTTGGGAGGTCGAAGCCAACATGATGTCCAAGTACCCCCATCACTTTTCATCCTTCTCAGTTCTAGTTTCAGGAAGTAGTTCCTCATGTTTAGTCTTTTGATTAACTTCTCAAGTACACCTCATTGAATTCTAGGTGTAAATAATTGTTAACTATTTTAAAGCGCAATGAAGAGTTTGGGTCGAACCCATAGGGAGCGGTACATGTCTAAATTTCTGTTATGAAGTTGTAAAGTGTTCTATTAGGTTATATGAATAGAATTTATTTAAAAGACATGTTACAAGTCCAAGGGGATGACACAAATGTCAGATGGGGGTTTGGATTGTCAATTATTAGCTACAACACAATCAAACATGGAGGAAATAAAAACATAGAGAGGAATTCTCGAGATGTGATTGATTATAGGCATATTTCACTATATATGTAATTGAAACTACTAATAAATTGCCAAATATTAGTAGGATATCTCTCGGAAAAGTATTACAATTCAAGTGATTTATTTTGAACATCAGCAAGACTAACAACTAACAACAACCCATGCCTTAAATCATCTTCTCTCTCAAACTAGACAGGTAAACTTGAGATTGGGATTTATTCTCTTGAGCTAAACCCATATCAATCCAATAACTACAATCATCAATTGAAAGCTTTGATTCTAAAACCTCTTTTTCAAGGTAACCCTGAATTCTAAGCTCGAATTGGATTTGCAATTAAAATTCATAGTTTAAAATATATCTATCAACTAAACTCATTTTAATTAAGCATTTAAATAAGTAATTAACAATACCTACAAGATAATTAAACTCATAATCACATGATCACACCCCATGAATTGGGGTTACACATCATAAAAATAGAGAAATATTTACCAAATACATTAGCTATGAACTGGTAAAGGTTCTTTACAGTGGTCCAAATTGAAGAAATTTAGAACCACTTGCAAATCCTGACAATTAAGCATAGAAATCCTGAAAGTCTAAAATAAGAACTAAAAAACTAAGAGAAAACTCTAAACTCTAGAATGAGAACTGGAAAAGGGGGAGAGAACACTCAAGTTTTATTTAAAATTCCAATTTATAGTTGGCAAAAATTTAGCCTGAAAATCCAGTTAGCAGAATAAGTCGGGATTCACCGAGTCATTTGACGATCCGCCTTTCGCTACGTTCCATTGACATTTTGCATTGATCATCACCCTCTCAAGTTCTGTAACTTAGGGCGATCGAACTTATTGTCGTGGCGTGGATCGATCATTCGGCGACTAACCATTTCTATGTACAACTTGGTTTTTTTGTGAAGGCTGGCATGCTTGAACTTTAGGCGAGCTAGAAGAGCCACTCGGCACATCGGCGATGTGCCCAGTGGTCTTGAAGATCAAATCGCTTTTCTTGATTTCTTCAACTTGTTTGCTTATTTTTGCTCAGTAGTGCCCTTTGCCTTGCTCCTTAGCCTTAAATGTTGAAAATAAACGCTTGAACATCAGTTTGGAGCATATATTAGGCATTTGAGGACACTAAAACTATAAAAACAAAGCCCTAAATGAGTCAAAATCTCGGATTCATCAACACCGTAAACTTAAACTTTTGTTTGTCCTCAAGTAAAACTAAAGATCAATCAGTGCAACAAGGATATCAACAAATAGTGTTGCTCAAGATTCAACATAAATTCACATAACAAGGTTCAAACTACATATACAATGCTCAGTTTTGCACTCAAATATTCAATTGTGAGTAACCATAATCAAGTGTTCTTAAGCTTACAATGTTTGCTTCAAATACAAGTTCAAGTTCAACAAAGGTACTCAAATGCTCTAACAACAAAGATGATTCCATAATCACACAAAACTTATCAAAAATTGAATGTACCAGAATAAAATAAAACTCTCACACTCACAAAGATGAACACATGCATGACTCCACCTATAGGCTTGACCTTATTTTCCAATCAACATTCGTTTCAACTCACTAAGATCACAAAGGTCTTTTTAAGTGTTACAACCGTCAAAATGAACTAGGATAAACTAGAGACGCACATGAGTTTCTTGAGTTAATAACTTCCTAAATTAATAAGTAGTATCCAAGGGCAGGATTGAGTGGTTTTGAAGTCAAACGTCAAGGAACAACCACGAAGTTCAAAAACTAGTTTATTGTGTGTTAAGGTGTTGTTCATGTTTTGGTGTGTCGTTTGGAGTATAAAATGATAGGAAGTGATCCTAGAATATAGGTGGTCGTGTATATGGTCAAAAGTTTTTGGGTACGACTCCCCAAGGAACCACAAGGGCCCTTGAGGAGGACCCCATGATTAACAAATCCAATCAACGACCATCAATACATTTATGGAGCGTTAATGGCCTCTATAATATTAAACTTAGAATTTTGGAGATTAAATCCATTTTAACTTCTTATTCACCATTGATGGACTGTCAAGGGGAGCATTAATTGATTGACGGATCATAAATTGTCACCTACAATCTGTCCAAATCTTGGCCAAGCCAATGGTGGTTTCGTAAATTACACCCTTGGATAAAATAAATAAGGTATGGTTATTTTGGGTTATTTATGGTATTTTAAGTATATTAAAATAACTAAAGCCTCTCTTATACTTAAACATCAAAATCAAACCCTTTCCTCCCAAATAGTTTCTCTCAAGAACACCATTGAAGGTCTATGTCAAATTCAAGCTAGGTGACGGGGTTCAAAGTGATTTATTATTAAATTTTCGTGGGCTTATCAATACTAAGGTATTAATGATCCTTTATTCTTGAATAAACTCTCATTCAAGGGGTCCAATTAAAAAATTTCAAAGGTGTATCAATAATCTATTTTCCCAATTTATATTCTATGAATAATTTCATTGTTAAAATGTTTTATAAGTAATGATATTGATGTTATAATGTTGAATTAAGGTTTTTAAGATTATTTTAATGGAATTCTTTGAAGAACCCATGTTTTTTCCCAAATCTCCTAAGTTGGCTTATGAAGCGGTTTTTGTGATTATGGATTCATGTTAATAAAATTGAACCTAAATCGAGTAGTATTGTTGGTTCCTATTGTTATGTATTGATATACATGCCTAATTATGACTAATTCTTTGATTATTGAGAAAGGGTGATCATGGCTTGGATGAAGGGTAAGTTGACCTAAATTGGTCAAGTTCTTATTGAATTGATCTTGTGTGTTATGGTCCACCTATGGTGGTGTTTAGATACTATATATGTATATGCATGTGTATTGTGACTATGGCCTTGAAGGAATTAAATGGTAAATAAAGTGATATTATGATGCATATGTATAGAGATATATTATGAAGTTATAGATGTGATTCTAAAAGACAGTATGACTACTGAAGTATAATGTGAATGTGAAGTATGTTTATGTGCGGATTATGATGAATGTAGTACGATAATGTCTAGAAGA
Organism: Solanum pennellii; assembly: GCF_001406875.1. Taxonomy (NCBI): domain Eukaryota; kingdom Viridiplantae; phylum Streptophyta; class Magnoliopsida; order Solanales; family Solanaceae; genus Solanum; species Solanum pennellii. The sequence continues at coordinate 34,467,374 of NC_028643.1, forward strand.
CAATATCATGAATGATGGCGGTTGTGTGAAAGTATTTCTCACATATACACACACATGGAAGAATGAATGAAGCTAATGATATTGTAATGAATGTGGGTATATTGAAAGGTTTTCTCAATATTTACCCTATGAATAACGGGGGTGTTGAGATGGACACTTTTCCATGAGTAGAGGTGGAGTGTCTAGAATCAATCTCAATATTCATAAGAGTTTTTTCGATGAATGTATTATAGGTTGGGATGAGTATTCTTCCGTGAGTAGAGGTAGAGTACTTAGTAGCAATCCCTGGACATATAGTTAATGAATGTAATGAATGTCTGATACTCATGGGGATTAATACTTAGCACCGAGAGGATATGAAATGGTGTGAATACTCTCTGTGAGTCGAGGTGTAGTATCCAAAAGCAAATTCTTGAGATGGGTACTCTTCATGAATAGAGGTGTATTATCTAGAAGTAATCTCCTATCCCTTAACTATATGTCCACATAGGACTAGCTAGTAGTTTTCCACGTTACGGCTAAACGAATTACCCTACCTTAGACAAGTGTGGATCCCTAATCCTATAGGGGTTAATATCGGGATTCCATGTTAAGCTCTAATGGTCAATGTCGGTTAAAGCTTACCTTTAAAAAGAATGTAATGAACTACATCTTCCTAAGGGTGTACTACTTAGGGTAGGTGGTGGAATGGGACACCATCTATGCATTGCACAAGGAGGCATTTGAATGGATTCTGGTGTGTCCTTGTAATGTTAATGTATGAATGGGTTTTCTATATGATGTTAATGAAGTATGTTGATTGTATGTCTAATGTTAATAAAGCATGTTAGTCTTAGGTCTAATGTTAATGAAGGCTATATGACTTGTATGTCATGTGCCTAGTCTTGGGTGATTCTAAAAGAGCACTAAGTGGGAGTAGTAGAATGGGATACAACTTTCACATTGCACTAGTGTAACTTGAACGTATCCTAGGGTATGGTCATTATGTGATTCCTTAAATTCATGTATGTGTCATCTAGTATCTATAGTCATGATTTTCACTTGTTGAGTTTTGTTGAAAAATTAAATAGCCTTATCTTTGGTAGTCTTAAGGAACACTTAAGTGTGTATTAAATAGGTTGTATGGGCGGTCTATTCATGTCTTACTTAGGTGGGTCTTAGGATTAATTTGTATATAGGGTCTAAATGGTCAAATGGGTTACTTAATGAAATGGTCATATCTTGTGGATTATGGGAGTATTTCCTTGTATGTTGATGATTGACTTGTATGATGTCTTTTACACTTGGTTCGTGAAGTTTTATCAAAATAGCATGAAAAATATATTTCAACTAAAATGTCCTCTTTAAAGCATGTTTTTACATGATTGCCATACTTAGTGCTTAATTGTACTAATTCCATAATTTCCTCTATTTTCTACAAAGTGTAGGTATTGGCAAGTGAAGGGATCTTTAGAGTTAAAGCTTGTCAAGTAGAAATTCTCTCAAGATTTTGGTATGTCCTCATATGTAGAGGACAAGACTCCTTATGGCTAATTTTCATTTATTAAAGACATTTGTATAAAGATTTGTATCTTTCTTTCAATGTAAGGGTCGTGTCCCTATTATAATGAGATGTGTCTAAGATGGATTGTGTCAAGACTTATTTCTTCTTACATTTTATAAAGGAGTTTCCTCATTGATTTTGTTGTGAAATGTTTAAATTCCGCACTAGTTTTCATACCTATGTGATGAATGAATTCAAAGATGCTTGTATAAGACCTTTTCGAAGTCGAATAAGCCGATTGCAACTAGAGGGTGCTCTCAGGTCGTGACATTAAGACTTGAAATGGGGTTCAGTGTAAAGGTATGGTCAGGAAAAAATTCTCTCTCCTTCTCCTTCACATTCAAGCATGTTCAAACCCCAACCCCATTATTCAACTCAACATGAATCACCAGATACCCCATTATTCTTTATTGTTTTCACACACTTTATTTCATAATGTTTTCTCTTAGTCTTTATCCTTTATTTCTTCTTCTCTTCTTTTTTTTTATGTGGAGGGATTCCATATTTTTCAAAACAATCCATCAAAGAGGGAATCTTCAAACGTCTTGAATTTTATTTTCTTTTCTTTTTTCACCACACCCCTAGCTTAGGGTTTTGGACTAAGTTGGCTATCAAACTAACCACTACTTCATGAAGGTTATAGGTGATGGGAAAAGAGGTAAAAGTTGCTCAAGTTTATTGCAAGAAAAAGATCGACTTAAAAGGTGCCTATCAAGGTTCACACATGTCACAAGGTTGGCCACAAAGAGGTACATTGTCAAATTGACTCACTCTTCAAAATTCGTACCTAAGATCATTTCAATTACTCACTTCATTCAATCAATTGGACCGATGAGGGAAGTCCTATGTGTCATCACACACAATGTTCAAGCCATCCTCACCATACAAGGAATTGGTACAATTATCAAACAAGACTCCAGACTTTATATCTAGCAAACAATGTTCATCACAAGACACTGATTCGACAACTGGATAGTCACAATGTGATGCTAAAACTTCACATAATGCGTATGTAACTTTCGTTAAAATAAGAGATCTATTTATGTTATCGGTATTGACTGCAGACGACACTCAAATTATCACAACAATAACAACAACCAAACACACAAGAGGTGGTAAATTTTAAAATTTGGTTCAAAAACGATATTCTATAAAAAAAAATGGGCTACAACACAATTCAACAACAAAGATATATATAAAAATAAATAAGCTCTAATATTCATATCAAAAAAATAATATACTCATAAAACAACCTATAAATGGTAAGTACGGAAATACCTCACTCCATTAAAAAAATGTAGTTGTCCTCAAATGCAACTAAAAACAAAAATAGTCTAAGAAGACCAAATCGAGAGGGATATAAAAAATCATCCTATTGGGCTAGGCTTAGGGTGAAGTCTGCATCTAAGCCACTGCATCTGATGGGGCATCAGTGCCCGGTGTCCCATCATCCTTGTCTCCACTAGAGCCCACCATTGAAGTATCCATAAGTGACGATTTCCTCACAGTTTCGAAAATCGCAACCTCTAGGTCAAGTAAATCATCATAAATAACCTCCTTATGAACACCAAGCTATTCCTTATCAATAATGGTCTAAAACTCTGCAGCAGCATCACCAGCTCTAATCTCATGTCTGGTGGTAGCCGGAGGCATATTAGAATAAAGTTGAACATCGTTGCTCGGGCACCTGAGATCTCTATTGTATGAAAGATCAGGGACATATCAACGGACTTCAGCTGGTCCATTTCCTTCCTCAACTCTATAATACTGGGCTTTAAGGTCGTCACCTTATCAATGCTCATGGTCCTTCTCATACTCACCTACTTTCACCGTCAAGGCATCACGGCCAACTTGTGGCTATCAATGGTGGCTCGGATGGGTGTCAAAGCAGCAACATTTTCCCTCTCTATCATCACATGAATAGCAACCTCTAACCGGGAGGAACACATATCATCCTAATAGGCTAAGTGCCCTATCTTGAACAATATCTCCTTGTGATAGGGGATTGGGATGCACAGCACTAGCAAAAACATATATAGGGGGAGGAGGTGCAATAGAAGTGTTAGGAGTATCAGAAGGAATGGATATAGAAGTTACTAAGGGCCTAGCGGCCGGGGTATGTATGCCTGTCTCTGAAGGTATCATATCAATATCAACCTTCGGGGATGTGTCCACCAGGCTTGCCCTCGTCCTATCAGCCTTATCTCAATGCTACTCAGCCTTTATACGTTGGATGTCAATAGAAGAAGTAGGTGTAACCTTGACATTCTCTTCTCATCTCATGGAGCTCTCGCCTATTGACACAAGTCGGTGATCAACATGAGAAATATGAGAGACGTTTGGCGCTGCTTGGACCTCATGGTCATCTTCTTATTAATGATCAATCCCAAATTTGGCCTCTTCTTAGCAATGATACACTCAAGGAAAGCCGTCTATGGGTGGTGAAGTAAGGACTCATTCTAGGATGGCATGATCATGACGCTGATAAAACCAAATAAATATCTCACCGCTATATTAAGATCTTTCTTCCCTATTAACACTCCAGCCTCAATCCACCTTAGGATGTTGTTTGAGAGAAAAGGGACCAGCCAAACTTTTATATCCTTCAGAGTCTTTGTCTGCATTATACTTTTGTAGTCACGTATAAAGTTAGTGGCACGCTCGAATAACAGATTTATATCATTATTGCGGTAGTCAACCTTCTTTTGCTAGGCCATCAGAAAATCCACTGACATGAAGGCACAAATCTTCTTCTTCCCCTGAGGCACCAAATCACTATAAGCTGAGTAGAATTCCTGGAGCCAATTAGGAATGTATGGTCCATGAGGATTGGTGAAGACCTCAAATATGTGGTTCCTGAGAGTGTCCCACACTGTTGGATACTTGTCCACAACCCCATGTGTGGACAATGTCTTCTCCTCTAATATGATCCTAAATCCTTCGGGATTTAGTCTATTGAGAGATCAAAGGGAGGACTTTGTACTGGTGGTGCCTGGACAACAGTCTTTGTTGGAGTTGCAACTTGAGGGGGAGTAGGAGTCTGAGGCATCAGAATCCTAGATGGATAATGCATCACCTTGGAGTGAAGCTCTATTCTCTAGGACTGCAATAGTTGGTCGTTATCAGGCTAACAGATGGAAGCATGAGAATCTTGAGAATCTCCCTCAATGTGTGATAACATAAGATGAGTCACATAGACTCCCTCTCTATCAGATTTGGCCTCTTGTATCTCAACCAGAGAGCTTTACCGCTGCCCTTTAATCCCTTTGGAGGTAGTTTTTTGTCCTTCGCCTTGAAAGAAGTTGTTTTCTCATCTATCATGACTCTCTGTGCCCGCTTTTGAGGTGACATGCCTCTTTCGGAATCTTTGGATCTATCCATTTCTACAAACAACATAGAAAAATATTGCAAAAAGTTCTACAAATAGTGCATAAAATATGTTGCAGGACAACTCGCCAAAACGATCGGTGAGTCGCCGAACCAATCGGTACCACTTCAACGAGCTAAGTCATGCTCGCCGAAAGTTCTAGAACAAATTTTTTTAAAATCAAAGTTGGTCGGTGATGTACAGGGCTTTTTAGTGGATCACCAAAACCAATCAGTGAACTAAAAGTAGCTCTCCGAAAGTTATAGTGTATTTTAAGGATTTAGGGGCGCAAAAGGGTGATCAAGAACGACTTTCAGCGAGTCGTCGAGTGAACTTAAAGATCTATGGCAAATTGTCGAAAGATATAGAACACAAACTCAATATTCAGATAAATAAAGGGCGATCTAGGGGTTATTGTGCGAATCACAGAACCGTCTTGCAAGCTCGATTCAGCTTGCAAAATGGCCCAACTACTAGTTTTTCACCCATTGCTTTAAAATCAAGCACGTATCCCATGAAAGCCAAAGTAAACACAGACACTATTAAATTAAAGTATGAACCATATTACCCATGCCCTAGAGGTACTCAGACATCCCCCAATTTGGCTACAATTGTTTATTTAACGTCTTTAGCCCTTAAGAATGATGTCAACCGCTCTATTATGGGGAAAATATGAGATTTGGCACAATTAAGGGTTACTCAAACTTCACCCTCTATACCTAACAAAAATTTTGCGCAACCCAAAAATTTCATTATGATTTAAACAAGCAACGACATTGGAATCAATCATTTACTGCCAATTAGGCACAAATCCAATTTATTACGGGCAATCAAACAGTTAAGAAACGATTAAACATACTAATCATCATTTATCACAATAATTTACCATATTCATTTGAGTTCAATCACAAATTTAGTTCGGATTTTGGAAAACCAACCTTTATGCCGAAAGAATAGTTAAAAAGTTATGAGGAAAAAAATTTCACAATCCCGAAAAAGATCCAAAGATACAAAAGTGGAAACAAAAAATACGAGAGATATAATATAGGGTGTTAGAGTACGAGAGCTAAAAATGGGAGAAGATAAAGGATTTTAAAAGTTTAAACCGTTTTACATTTAAAATCTTTCATTTCGGCTCCATTCAGCGTAGTAAGTCCCGCCCGCGGAACTACTCGATGATGCACCTAGTATTATTTCTTCTCACCATGTTTTACATAGTTCCTATCAAGATGGTTAGTTCCAACGTAGGTCCTATTAGGGGCTCATCAACCTCTTCGTCTTGTCACCGAGTGGACTTTTGGCTCGCCTTATTGCCCATTTTTCAACAGTGTTCACTTTTTAACCTGCAAAATCAACACCCGTTAATCAAAATCAAAACTAAAGCATCAAAATTTTGACCACCGAAAAGCTCCTTATTTAACGTCGTGGCACATTGTGGATAAGCTCTCAAGGATCATTCTTTGTTTTTTCTAAGGTATCTCTTGGCAGGCACCCTTTTAGTCTTCGGTTCATATGATAAGACACTACTAAAAAAATAGTGTTTAGCGACGACGTATATTCCGTCAATAATAGTGACAGATCAGCAACAAAATAGACATTTTGTTGCAAAAATTAGTAATAATTTTTTGAGTTACAATATAGTGACGGACTGACGATGGAACATTTTTTTGGTTGCTATAAAATAGCGGGAAACTTTGGCGCCCTAATTTTCCCTACGAATTTTGAAACAAAGTGGGTGTGACAAAATTTATTAACTTTTTGTGACGAAATTTGTGATAGAAAATCGTTGCTAAATTAATTAATGTATTTTTATGAATTTTAAATTATACAATGACGAAATTTTCTGTTGCTAAAATCTATTCTAAATAAATATTTATTAGTAGCAACGAATGTCATAATCCGTCACTAAGTTTGTTGCAAATATTTTTTAACTTAGTTGAAACTTTCTTAACTTAGCTCAAAACAAAATGGGAAGAATAAAACATTTTCCCTAAAAATAGGGATTTCTTCCTCAGGTGAACTCCCATCTCAGCTCCCGTCTCAGCTCTCGTCTTCTTCATCCTCAGTCTATATATATTCCCACACTTCTACTACCTCATGTTAAAGTTATTTTATTTTTGTTCATCTATGTTCATCTTCACTATGCAAGGCATGGTTGTGCAGTGATTCTGTTGTCGGGATTCATGGTTGTCGGGATGCATAACCCTTGAAAACCCCTTGAAAGGAGTGGAAGTGATATTTCCAAGGGAAAATCAAATATTTTTCATTTTAAGTGAAATTATTATTTGAGATGGAGTTTTGTTTGGTGATGTTTTTTACAAAATATACTTATGTTCATCTCCTCTATACAAATAAAGTTTCATTTTTTTGGGTGCTTTGTTAGATTTGGATTATTATGGTGCTTATGGTATGGATGTTATTTGGACAAAGTTTAAATTTTTATGGATATTGCTTTACTACCTAGGTGAAAAATTGCAGATTATGTGTTTCTTAGATGAAAACTTGTTGTATCTTTGTTGATGGTGAAGTTTTGGTGGTGTCTATATCATCTGAGCAAACTGTATATGTGTTGTGCTGAGTTGTGGTTTGATATGTTCTTATTTTGGCTCTTTTGGTTCATGAATCAATCAATAATGCCTCAATCCCAATTTTGAGTTGTGGTTTGATATGTGAATCATTGGTAGTCGTTACAGGATTTGTTTTAGTTTAACTATAGTAACATTATTTCTACCTTATAATCAACCCACTGAAATCCTGTGCCTTTATGCCAAGCTTATATAGACAAAGTTGTTGTTTTCTGTTCATCGTCTTAATTAAAAAATGTAGAATGAATATGGAGACAACAATATGTGCATCTAACTTTTTGGAACATTGATTTGGTAGTTCTTAGAAGCGATTGACTTTTTTGTGTATACTTTTCTCTCCTCAAAACTCCACCTGTTTATTTATATGTTGTTCTATCATTTACTGAATTTTACTTTAATTAACTTGCGACTGACATGCGATTGATTTATTTAATTTTTCATCCCTTCTCTTGCTTTTATCTCTTCGAGTTGAGATATTCCATTCCATAGTGTAGTGAATCTGTTAGGTTGTTCGGTACTTGGCGTAGAACAATTGAGATTTCACTTACAATGCGTATTGACTATAGAAATAAATATTGTGTTAATGATACCCTGTGGCAGAAAACAATTGAGATTTCACCCTCTATTTTTCCCTCCCCTTCCCTCTTTTGTCCACACGTGAGTAGAATTTTTGTAATGTGCTAGTTTTATCAAATATGTGAAGGACTCTCTAAACCTGGTGACCAGTTTAAGTAGTTTTGTTCTACACGTATGAGGCATCTGGCGTCCTTTAGGGCTTTGATGGATAACTTAAATACAAAATGCATGATCTTGTTAGCTTGAGTTTACCATTTGGGGTTGATTTTAAATGAATTTTTTAGTAGATTAATTTAATAGTATAGTGTGGTGACTATGTGGATAAACCATTTACTGTAGTTTTATGCACAATTATGTTTCTGCTAAGCATTCCAGTGTCATTTACTGTGTGACAACTTGCCTCTCATGTTGTTCCCTTGTCATGTGCAGTTGGTTGATGATTTTAGTGTTCTGTTTGTTGTGCTTTAGTTTCCTACGTTTTTGAAGGTGAATAGCATCTCCGTGATGTTCCCTTGACTCTCCGCAAACACATATCCATATAATGTGTTTGAATATACATGACTCTTTTCACCTGACCATGGTTATGTAATATGTATTTTTTAATTAATTAAATCATTTGATCTTGGTAAATTGTATTGATTTGATGTGAAAGATGGTAACAGTTCCTTTTAGCTTTTGAAAATGTTATGATCATTTTCGGAACCTGTTTAATTTGTTTATGTGTTAAAATAAGTTTTATGCTTTAAAATCACCTCGAAATGATTTGATTCAATGATATTAGGAAAGATTTGTTGTTTTATCTAACACTTTTGAGTTTGTTAGTGTTGTATAGTTCATTTGTAGAACGAATTTTGTTTGAGTATTTTGGTGTTGACTATACCAATTTAGGTGATTTGGGGTTAAAATTACGGTTTTGATTTAATTTTTTCTCTACCTCGGCTTCTTCGAAGAAAGACATTTCCATTCGATGTATGTGAAATTCGAAGAAACACATTGACATCCAATAAGTGTTCTATTTCCTCTTTTTCTCTGTTTCCTCTTTTTCTTCTTCTTTCCGTCATCATCCTTCTTAATGTTCCCATTTTCTAAAATTGTGAAAAGAATTTATGTCCTTACATTTATACAAAGCCTTTTTAGTATGGTTTGATACTTTGTAATGAGATTATGGATGAAAGTAAGATAAGAGAACTTCTGATTTAGAGAGCCCATAATTTTCCATAAAAAGAAAATTATCTGGAATTTGAATGAAATGTATCTTACTGGAGTGGACTACCCGACTTGTTCTAGAGGGCTCATGATTCACCACTCACTTCATAAGTGTTTATGAAACTCAATACAACAACTCATTTATATAAAGTTTTTAGTTGTTACTTGTTCTGTTATTGTTTCATGTTCTTGATAATATCCCAGACAAGTTGATGTTATTGTTAAATGTTCTTGTTTACAACCAAGACAATCTGATGTTAAAATATTGTAGGCACTACTATTCTAACCTAATATGAGGATCTGGTTGACATTCATTTGAAGTAAGCCTTACTCTTTATTTTTACCCCTAGTTTAGCTCTAATTGAAGGACTTGTTGATCTTTCTATGTGTTTGGTGTTTTCTTATTTGTATGTTTGCACTACTTGTTCCTTATTTATTAAATAAAGTATTGTTATACTCTAAAGTAAGTAGTCTGGACTTAAAATGCTTTAGCATCTTTATTAACATAAGAATACTTCAGTAACTTGATTGGAAATAGAAACTTTATTATTCTGTAAGTTGAGTGGAATTAGAATGAATTCATCAGTAGGGAAAGGTTAATAGATAGTTAAGTTTTGAAAAGCTTGTAAGATTTTTTAAAACTTTCCTACTAAGAAATTTCATAAATTTTTTATGTTAGTTCGATCTGTATATTTTGACTAAATTTAATGAATATGAATTAGAATACCTTTTGGTTAATCAAATTGTACTTTTTTATTAATAGTTCTGTTTGTAAGCATTCATAGGAACATAAGTAATGTAGAGCGTGGTTGGATGTATGAGAGATTAAATGGTCGAGGTGCTATAAACACTAGTTTCGCAACTGGTGTGGACAAATTTATCCAATTCGCATGCTCAAAACAGAATTGGTTGAGTGGTGATAAAGTTAGATGTCCATGTAAAAAATGCCACAACTTTAAATTCATGGATGTTGAAATTGTTAAACATCAACTTATGAAATCCAAATAGAATCAACAAAAGAATATGAAATCGAGGAAACGGAAGAGGAGGAGGAGGATGAAGAGGATCAAGAAGAGAAAGAATTTGAAGAAGACATAGACAGTGAGTAATGCTTGATAATCTGCTTTTTAATCTTCATTGTATTTTTATTCTATTATGTTTTCTACAAATATTCTCATTTTCTTTATTTTATGTTTTTAAATTATGGTGATTAAAATCAGTAACTCTTTAATTTTAACAATGTGTGGTTTGTTTGTTATTCTAACCTTTATTTAAATATACTTGTAGCATAAATTAGTGTTATACATATGAGATAACTGAATATTTCATTTGAATGTGAGGTGTTTTGTGATGCTTTGGATGCCTAGGAAATCTCCACATTAACCTTTTCCCCTTTTTGAGCTTCTATCTTTTCATTATCATTGATGGTCCATCCAAAGAGAGTTTGTGTTCTCTTCCTTGCTACAGGAAACTGAAACAAATGTTATGCTTTGTGGTAATTATACATTAATGTTATACATACCAACTTTGATGAAAGAATGTAACCAACAGGTCTTGGTGTCTTATTAGAAGCATATAATCTATTGGTTGTCTAATATATATATATATATATATATATATATATATATATACACAACATTTTTGTATCTGAAATGTGATCTTTTGTAGATGCTATTGAAAAGGGACGAGATAAACATCGAGCGGATTACATTTGCATGTCCATACCATGGTCATGATGGCAAATCTTTTGTTGGCGAATGCTCTTTAATTATCCATATAAGTTCGAAACATCGAAACCTATATGAATATTAACTTAAAATTTGGTTGAATGTAGTATACAAAGATATGGTTGGCTTATTATCTTGGGATTTCTGTACTCTTTTTCCTTGTTCTCTACTGTTAATTTATCTATTCCAGAGGTGCCTGCTTTATTTTTGTTTCTTTTCTAAGCTTCTTGATCCTTTCTCCGTTGCTATTCATCATCCATTTTCTTGATTGTGCATACATCTACCAAGTGTCCTTGAAGTTTGTGCAATACATACAATAGTCTGATTCGTTGTAGGATCACTAGCCAATAGACATTCTTTAGGTGAGGTTTTGAGTACTTCCATTCTTGGTGAACTTGATAAATTGAATTCAAATTATTTTCTTGGATCAAAAGATATCAAATAAATAAATAAATTTAACTTCAAGGAAAAAGTCTTAGAACAATTTGACATGGCATGAGTAACGTTTTCCAGAGGTTGTTGATTGTTGTCATGACAGATTTGTTGTTTGCCTTTGTTTTTGTGATCATTGTTGTCATCACCCTTATTTTTTACCTGATCATCTTCCCTGTATGTTTTTTTATGAGAAGTAATCTTCCCTGCTGGATTTTGGAAAGCAGAGAAGTTCCAGATCTTCAATGAGTATGACTGACAAATTTCATGTTTGTTCTAGACCATAGTTTTCTAATGTAATTTCATCCAAATTCCAGTGTTTTTCATCTTCTGATGTAACCTTGTGAATCAATAGTAATTTTTTTTTCTATTCAAAGATGATCCAAATTCCATGAGGGTTAATTGCTTTTCTTCACATTTAATTAGGTTAAAAGGTTATGTATGTTTTTGCCTTTTTCTTCCATTATAATTTTATTCCTTATCTTTATTGATCTCTTTATGGTAATTTATTATAGGAAAAATTAAGAAATATTTCGGGAAAAAACAACCTTTCAATCTGATATTGATCAATGTGAAGCATAATATCAAGTTGTCGGGGGAGAAAAGAAGAAAGAATATACGGTCTTGAATTGGAAGGAAAAACTTACTACGGGCAAAATCTTTGTGCCTCATCATCTGTAGAACCTTCAGTTTCTCAATCAACATCAACAAGAAATATGGATGTGTTTGTAAAGGAAATGATTCTACCCTTACTAATCATTTTCTTTAGATTATTATGGATACGGTACAACAAGGGGTTACTCCCATTGACAATCCACTTCTTCTGACACCCATGGTGCCTCCTACTACTACTAATGAGGATGTGGTTGATCCCATAGTTTCAGGTGATGAGGTATCCCTTGATTAGTCTCTAGTACCTTGAATTTTTTATGTTTTTTTCTCTTTTTTAAAAGTACAAATTGTACATAGCTGATGAATTGGGTGCTTTTAAAAACAATTTACAGATTGCTCTTGATATTTTGCACCGTAAGTATGTGATTTGTTGCTATCTACATATTTTGAACCCTGTAAATATTATTTTATATGAAATATTTGTTATTTAGAGGTATTAAGTGATATTTAGCAACATATTTAGTGACGATTTGGTAGTTGCTATAAAAAATATTGATGACGCATTAGCAACGAAACATTTTAGTGACAAATATGCCGGCTCAAATAGCAGAATATTTTGTGACCGATAAGTTATAGAAACTCCGTTGCAAATTTATTTGAAATGACGAAATTAATTATGAAATTAGCAATGAATTTTTTGTGAAAGATTATGACAGAAATTCAGTGGCTTATTTTTTGAAATGACGAAATTAATTATGAAATTAGCAACGAATTATATAAGTATATTTGAAATGACGAAATTAATTATGAAATTAGCAACGAATTATATAAGTATAACGACGGATCAGTCCGTCACTAACAAGTAGCGATGGATATCATTCATCTCTAATTCGTACCGAAATTTGCGATGAAACTAATTTTCGTTGTTAAGCGATTACTAATGAGCGAAATAGCAACAACCAACAATCCGTCGCAAATCCGTCGCTAATCCAGTTTAGCAACGGAAAAACATTGATTAATGACGGATTTCATCAGTCGCTAAATACTTTTTTTTTTGTAGTGAGAAAATAGGGCCATGTGTGCTTCCATTTGCTTGGTTGACACTGAATGGGAGCTGACCATTTGATTAAGTATAGAGATGTTTTCTTTCATTTCTTTCAAAACTTTGTCCGGCCCTTCTACCATATTGAAAATGTGTGAGGGCATATCTATTGTATGGACATTTTCCATTCCTTGGTCTTTCGACGCTCATGGTGTGTTACATATCTCTCCTTCTCACCCTCTCTCTCCTTCCAAGTAACGTTATGGTCACGCCACTCTCTATCACGATCTGCCCATCCATCATCTCTATTCCAACCTCGATTTCCATCCAGCCTTTGATAGTTGGAACAAAAACCTCCTTCTTGATTTGCAAGGAAGTTCGCTTCCTCATTATACAATGCCTCAAAATTTACTTCATCGAGGCTCACTCCACCAACACCCACAATATTAACACTCTTGAAGACATTCCCCATCACATTTTTTTCCAAGATATCCAATTGGGTTATCATTTAGCCATATTTAGTCCTCTATTTATTCTTCTTGATTTGCTCTTTGTCATCCTTAAAGTGATAGGATACATTTGGTCTTCACGAGTACAAGATGCTTTGTTGATTTTGTTCATGCAATCAAGGAGTTGAGATACTTCATAAGGTTGTTGCATTATACCTCCGAGAACAAGTTTATTAGCAACTCCTTTGTTCACAGATTCAAGACTCCTATAGGAGTATTATTGTATCACATTGTTTTGGAAATCCTTCCAAGTGTTTGAAACATTGAATGTTATCTCCGAGTAGCATCATCTTTGATGTGGGGGAGGGGGGTTACTATCACATTAAATGCTTCTCTAAGTTCATCCCAAGAGGTGATGAAATCCCTCGGTATCTCAGATCACCATTTGATTGTTTTGGTCATCAAAGAGAATGGAACCAACATGAGGCGGACTGGTTCTTCTAATAAGTTCTTGAATGAGAATGGACCACACACATCCATGAAGTTTCAAATATGCTAATGGGGTCTTCTTGAGCCATCTCCCCCCCCCCCCAATATAATCCATTCATTTGGAGGAGCTGTAGCATCGTGCTAGTGACAGAGAACACAACATTCCCCTCAACGGCATATTGCACCAAAACCACCCAATTGGATTGGGTGACTCACATCATTAAGGTTTCCAATATCGTCTTGGTGGCCCACTTGGCTACCATTACTCACATCACGCTAATCTTTGCCTCTGTTCAGCACAAACCAACACAAATACAAACCAAAGTAAGTTCATTCAACTATAACACAAAAACCTCACAGTTCAACTTCAATAAAAGAATTCTGAAAAACACATCTCCCCGGAAACAATGCCATTACTATTAATGTCTCAAGTACACCTCATCTAGTTCTAGGTGTAAACAATCTTTAACTAGTATAAAACCCAGCAAAAGTTGGGGTCGAACCCACATGGAGCAGTACGTGTATAAATTTCAATTATGAAGTTACTAAGTGGTCTATTAGGTTACAGGTATATAAGTCATAGAAAAGACATGTAAACAAGTCTAAGGGGATGACGCAAATGTCAGATGGAGTTTGGATTAATAATTATCAGCTACAACACAATCAAACACGAAGGAAATATCAATATAAAGAGGAATTATTGGGATGTGATTGATTATAGAAAATTTCACTATGTGGGTAATTGAAACTACTAATAAATAGCTAAATATCAGTGATAAGTTAGATTATAAGTGAGATAGTTTTCTCTCGAACAACTATCATGATTCAAGTGATTTTCTTAGAATATGAACAAGCTTAGCAAATAAGAATATCACATGATTTAATTAATCTACTCTCTCGAGCTATATAGGTAGAATTGAGATTAGGATTTACTCTCTTGAGTTAAACCCATATCTTGAGTTAAACCCATATCAACCCAATAACTACAATCATCAATTGAAAGCTTTGATTCTAAAACATATTTTACAAGCAAGCCCATAATTCTAAGTTTGAATTGCATTTGCAACTACATTCTTAGATTAAACACATCTATCAATTAAACCCACTTTAATTAAGTATTTAAATCAGTAATTAACAATACTCATAAGCTAAATCAGCCATAATCATATGATCATACCCAAGAATTGGGTTTTCTCTACACATTATAAAAATATAGAGAAACATTTACCAAATACATTGGTCATGATCTGATAAAGGTTCCCAAGTCTTTAAGATGGTCCAAATTTAAGAATTCAGAAACCTACTTGCAAATATTGAAATTAAGCTTCGAAATTCTCTAAGTCTATAGTAAGAAATGAAACACTGAGACAAAACCCTAACTCTAGAATGGGAACTAGAATAAATGGGAGAGAACTCTCAAATTTCATTTAAAATTCCAATTTAAAGTGGCAAAAAATTTAGTCCAGTTGGCGGAATAATTCGGGCCTTGCCGAATAATTCGACAATCCTCTCTTTGGTCCCTTCCATAGCCTTTTTACATTGGTCATCAACCTTCCAGGTTCTGTAACATTGGATGATCCTACTTTTTGTCGCAGCCTGGATCATCGATTCACTGATTGGCCATTTCTGTTGCCAACTTGGGTTTTCCCCAAGATCGGCATGCTGGAACTTTAAGTGAGCTAGAAAATCCAATCGAAGGTGCGCCAAGTGCTCTTAGCAATCAAGGAATGACCTATTCCTATTGTTTTAGAAATGCCAACAGGGAAAGATTGGGGCCGGAAAAAATTTTTAGTAGCATTTGGATTTTTCCAACCTTGTCCAGATTCGGAGGAAATTGAAGTCCTTAAGAGTTTAGGAAATTTGGTAACAGTTGGGTGAATTATTTAACAATTTGATTACTTGAGGTGTTAAATGACTCGTCAACAAACCCATATGACCTTACAAAATTGAATAAGAGAGAGTAGATCTACGGGAATCAAACATAGCGTAAAGGGTATTTTTTGAGCATTGTGGGTTAGAGGTGTGTTATGAAATGGGGTTTCAGAAATTCTTGAGAGAGCTCATTGTTCCGAGAATCCCACCTATGCAGGGGATTTTGCCACCCTGGCACCACTGCTATGATGGGATAGGTGTCGTTGTGGCCGGTAGGACAAGAATTAAAGTCGTTAATAAACCCCTAAGGAACCTTATTTGGCACTTGTCAATTTTTAGAGCTAAGGAATGACCCCAGGAAATTTCTACTTATTTTTTACCATTCTTGAGGCTAAAGGTAAGCTTTTACTCCCAAATCCATTATTCGATCGGTAAAACATAATAGAATGAGTAAATAATGATGGGGAAGTTATTTGTTATGGATTCTATGGTGGAGAAAACATTTTAAATTGGATATTTAGGATCATGGGTTTGATCTACGGTTTGTAGAATTGTTATTGTTTTGGATAACTATTTATTGTTTGTCTATTGATGTATGATTGTGATTGTGTGTAGACCAAGAAAAAGCGGAACGAATTCAAAAAGAGAAGGATCAAGTTTTCTATGGTTTCAAGCTTGTTTCTAGGTAGATGATGGTTGTGATTCTATGTTTTTGTGAAGTATGCATGTTCTTGAATCACTATGATACTTGTATATGTATAAATGTTGTAATATTTATCACACTTGCTGTAAATAAGATAGATGAATGATGTTGTCATGAAATCGTGGTGTAAATGTATGATCTTGATGATATACTGATGATTGTGATTCTGGTG
This sequence comes from Solanum pennellii, assembly GCF_001406875.1. Classification (NCBI taxonomy): domain Eukaryota; kingdom Viridiplantae; phylum Streptophyta; class Magnoliopsida; order Solanales; family Solanaceae; genus Solanum; species Solanum pennellii. The sequence continues at coordinate 34,484,149 of NC_028643.1, forward strand.
TGTGTTTAGGGATCGGATTGTCATGTTCCGAAGATCTAACTAGGATCAGTTTCCACTTTTGCCTTCAAAATAGGATTGGATTGCCACGTTTTGGCAAGCTATCTGGGATCGGTTGCCACATTCTGGCATAAAGATGGGATTGGATTGCCACGTGCCGATACTCTAACAATTTGGATTTGGCTTCCGTGCGAGGAACAATGATGTGATGATAAATGTGAAATGTATTATGGAAATCTCAAGTTGATAGTGTTTTATACGTTAATATATATGCATGTGATGATAATGTTACTTGACTTTTTTATGTTAAACTAGTGGAATAGCCATGTGATCCTAACAGTAGGTGATTATTTACTGATTATGCAGTTGCACTTATTTTTGTTGAGTACAAGGAAACTTCAAGCGGCTATTGACAGACCTCGATTAGGAAATCAATGATTGTTACTCAAATTCAAGGGTGAGCCATTTCTTCCGGGATGCCATGGGATTCTCTTTCGTCTAGGTCCACCATTTCCGAAACTTGACATTTATTCTAGATAGATGAGTAGTTCATAGCTTAGGGATGTACCCACTCTTGTAAGATTTACATATCTTGTTAGATGTTTGGTACATTGACTTTCAGATTCTATGTATTTGAATTCCACAATTTTTGGTTAATTAACTTCCTTCCATAACTTAATTACCTTAGTTTTTGTTTAGTTGCTTAGTTTGGGTTGTAGTAGTAGTTCTCCCACTAGACGGTTAGTGTAAGTGTCAATCACAATAGTCTGGGTCGTGACAAAGTTGGTATCTATCCTAGGTTCATTGATCTTGATATATAGAAATGAGTCTAATAGAGTCTCGCGGAATGGTACGATTATGGCTTTACTTTACTTCGAAAGGCTATAGGACTTCAGGAAATCTCTATATTTTTTTGTTGTCTCCTTTAATGCTATAACTTGGGTCCAATTGGTGTCTAGGTGATAAAAATTTCTATTTAACCTCCTTCATTTTTTTGTCCATAGATGGTTCACACAAGGTTCAATGGTGTTCATCCCGCAGCCCCCGTCAATGATCCATTGAGAGGTTGTGGTCGAGGCAGAGGTAGAGGAAGAGCTAGGGGCAGAGGTCGTGGGAGAGTAGATATTGTTGGGCATGAAGTACCGATTGACAATGATTCTATAAACGAGATCCAGTCAGTCCATAATGAAGAGATAGAAGATAATATTGAGGGTGGACATGTTGAGGAAAATGGACAAGGGAAAGAGGTTTCAGTAGAAATTACGGTTGTTCCCCCCATTTATCTAGTGATAGCTTAACAAATTGTGGCATTCTTAAAAGAGTTCGCTGGTCTTGGAATGCTTCCACCTACTCAAGCTCAAGCTAATCCTCTTGTTTCTAGCACTGTGCCCAAGACGGGTGCGAATGTAGGCTCAGATGCCTTCGTTCATCCTTTGTTCGGTTCCATTATGACCGGTAATGAGCATGGCACGTTGACTAAGTTCTTGAATCTTAAGCCTTCCATTTTTTTGCATTCTGAGACTGGAGATGCTTATGAGTTTATTTTAGAGTGTTATGAGAGGCGACATAAATTGGTTATTGTTCACTAACATGGGATTGAGTTCACATAGTTCCAACTTCATGGTGAGGATAAGCAGTAGTGGAGAGCTTATATGGAGTGCAGATCTTCTACTTTACCTCCGCTCACTTAGATCTAGTTTCATGCTCTATTTTTTTTTTTGAAAAGTATGTGCCTAGAACTTTGAGGGATCATAGGAAGGATGAGTTCATGGCCTTAGAGTAACGCAGTATGTAAGTGGTTGATTATGAGTCAAAGTTCCATGCTCTATCTACATATTCTACGCAACTGGTTACTACGGAGGAGGAGAGGATTCAGTTATTTATGAGAGGTTTGATTTCACAGTTTCAAGTGTTATCTATTCACATGACTTCTATAAGGAGGAGCTTTAACGAGGTAAAAGATTATGTCAACAAAGTGGAGGGGTGAAGCGAGACGGCCAAGCTATGGCGTTGGCCAAGTGATATAAGAATTCTTATAATTTTTCAGGGCTCATATTCTAGAGAATCCAGTCGACCACCGTTGGCAGCCAATCCAATTAAGTTCCCTATGTCTGCCTCTATAGGTAATAATTAAGAACTCCATCTTATAATTTTCAGGATAGCTAGGGAATCACGCTTTCGATGGGAAACAGATCATCATGTGATCGTATTTGCTATAATTATGGGGAACTTGGACAGTAAAGGATAGATTCTTCCATATGCAAGTGCTAAATGTTGGGCAACGACCATCTAGAGTGGTGGTACCCGCGGGAAATAGTAAAAATGGTAGAGGACGTCCACAAGGTGAGCGGGGAGGTAATGAGAGATGCCGTGGAGGTAGAGGAAATAGCGGTGAAGGTAGAAGAGATATGCAACCATGCAGGAAAGTGGATCGTCAAGATGAAGGGCTCACTATTATGCTTTCCCAGGAAAGAATAAGGCGTAGACGTCTGACGCGGTGATCACAAATACTATTTTTGTATATGATCGGATATCTAATATGTGGCTTGATCCGGGTTCTACTTATTGTTATGTATCCGTGAGATTTGCTTCCAAGTTAAATATGATTTGTGATGTACTTGAGGGCCCTATTTATGTTTCTACCCTCGTTGGAGAGCATTTATAGTTACCCATATCTATCGTGTTTGCCCTATTTTATTTATGGGATATAAGACTTGGGATGATTTGGTGATATTGGATATGATTGACTTTGACAAAATCTTAGGCATGACTTGGTTGTCCCTCTATTATGTTGTGCTTATTTGTAATACCAAGTCTGTAACTCTAGAAATTTTGAAAGGAAAAAGTTAGAGTGGGAAGGGGTGTACAATCCTAAGAAAGTCAAGATTATATCCTCCATTCAGGATAGTAAACTAGTAGAGCAGGGATGTTTCACTTATTTGGCTTACATTAGAAATGTTGAGATTGAGCCATCTATTTAGTCTATTTTAGTGGTGTCCAAATTTAGTGATGTGTTCTTAATAACTTGTCTAGAATACCTTCATATAGAGATATAGATTTTTGCATTGATTTAGAGCTCGACACGAGGCCCATGTCCATCCCTCCATATTGCATGGCTTCGACAAATAACAGAGATTAAGGCTCAAATCCAAGAACATCTTGATAAGGATTTATTCATCCTTTTTCTTTCCCACGAGATGCTCCAGTTTTCTTTGTGAAGGAGGATGGTAGCATGACAATATGTATAGATTACCGGCAATTAAATAGATTCACTATTCAGAATAAGTATCCCTTGCCTCGAATAGATAAACTATTTTATATATGAAAGGGGAGGTGGTTTTCTTCAAGATTAAGTTATTATCCAGATACCATCAATTGAAAATTAGGCCTGAGGATGTGCCCAAGACAGAGTTTTGAACTTGTTATGGGAATTATCAATTTTTGGTTATGTCATTCGGGTTGACAGTTCATGAGTTTGATAAACGGGGTGTTCAAGCCATATCTTTACTTATTTATGATAGTATTTATTGATGATATTTTGGTTTATTCAAAAATTGAACTGTAGCGTATCAACCATCTTGGCACTATTTTGGGTATTATTACGAAGCAAAAGTTGTATGCTCAATTTTCTTAGTGCGACTTTTCGTTGAAATTGGTTGAATTCTAGAGGCATGCAATTTTTTAAAAAAAAAAAGAGTAATGGTAGATCCTCAAAAGATTTAGGAGGTTAATAATTAGATTTGACCTAGTTCGGTGACGAAAGTTAGGAGTTTTGTGGGACTCGCTAGATATTATCATTGATTTGTTAAGAATTTTTTCTTCACTGCTACCCACTGGAATACTTTGACTAAGAATGTGATACCATTTGAATGTAATGAAATATGTGATGAGAGATTCCAAAGCTAAATACTCTCTTGACCACCGCACCTATTCTAGCATTATCGGTTGAAGTTAAAGATTTCATCGTTTACTATGATTCTTCTCATTATGGTATGGGTGTTTTGTTGATGTAAAGTAAGAATTCTTAATCTTATGCCTCGCGTCAATTAAAGGTGCATGAGAAGAATTATCCAACCCATAATTTAGAGTTGGCAATGCTAGTGTTTGCTCTTAAAATTTTGAAACATTATCTCTATGGCGTTAAGTGTGAACTGTTTACTGATCATTGCAGTTGTCAGCATGTATTCACTCAGAAGAATCTGAACTTGAGACAACGAAGATGGATGGAGTTACTCAAGGATTATGATGTGATCATTCAATGCCATCACGACAAGGCTAATGTTGGGCTGACGCTTTGAGTCGAAATGCGGTAAGCATGCGTAGCTTCTCTTACTTGAGTGTAACAAAGAAAACTTTAGCCAAAGAAATTTAGACATTAGAGTCCAAGTTCATGTAGATGGGCATCATTGAAAGGAGCGGGTTGTTAGCTGACATTGAAGCTAAGGCCACATTTATTGAGGAGATCAAGTCTAGGAAATTTGAGAATGAAAATTTGAACAAATTCAAGGAGAGGATGGAGAATGTTAAGGAACAAAGGAAACCCTTGATGCGGACAGTGTGCTCAGTTTCAAAGGGAATTGATTCAAAAAATGTTGGCACAATCTCATGGCTCATGATATTCTATTACTTCGGGTGTGACCAAGATGTATTGAGTTCTGAAGCAAATTTATTGGTGGTTGGGTATGAAGAAAGGCGTCACAAAATTTGTGGCGACATGTGAAAATTTTCAACAAGTGAAATATGAGCATCAAACGCCAGCAGATTTCCTTCAAAAGATGCCAATTCCGGAATGGAAGTGGGAAAGACTATCTATGGACTTTGTGGTTGGTCTTCCCAAGATGTAACACACTTAAAAATGAAGTAGGTTAAACTAGATCCTAAAAGGTGTTTCATGAGTTGGTAAGGTCTAAAAAATTATGAATATAAGTGTTAGAAATCAGTTTGAGGAGTTTGGAAGAGTTTGGATGTGAAACGTCCAAGACGTTCGGAAGATAGCCTTGGTGTGTGCTAGTGTGTTCTAGTGTACCTTTGCATGTTTTAAGTGTTGTTTGGAGTTAAAATTGACAGGAGAGGTTCCTAACAAATAGATGAACATGTTAAAGGTTGAAACATCTGGGTACAACTCTCCAAGGACCACCTTAAGTGTCCTTGAGGAGGACCAAAACTTTGCCATGAAACTTCCCAAGGTAGTCCCAAACCACGACCTTGAACAACCCCTCATCAATCAGTCTACGCCCCGTCGATGGGGGGCGTTGCTCCACACTTAGGTGTGGGAGATTAAGGCCCCAAAGACCAGTCTCTGACCAAAACAATGGACCAGCAGGATGGCCCGTTGGTTTGTTGACATTCAGTCGATGCAAACGTCGATTAACACCTGCAATTTTCTCCATGTGTCTTGGCCAAGCTTGGGTCATTTCGAGAAATTCACCTAACGTCCTAATTAAGTCATGGACAGTTATTTTGGATCTTTACTGGTATAATAATTTAGTTACAACTTTAAACCATAGACTTAGACCTCATTATTAAAAAGAAACCCCAAGACCAAAAGAGTTCTCTCTAGATTCCATTGAAGCTAGGAGCAAAGTTGAATCTACGAGCTTGATATTTCCATTTATTTTCCATAAATTTCGTGGATTATCTTCAATATAGGTATGTTGTTTCATTCTTGAATCTTCTTCCATTCAAGGAGTCAAATTCCAAAGGCTTTTTAAGACTTTCTAAAACTATTAACTTCAATTTTAAATTCTAGCCATGGGTTCTTGCATGAAAGGATTTGAATCAATGTTTTATGATATAATTGAATGTTTTAAGATCAAAAACTATATGAACCCATGCATTACGTGAATTTCTATATTTGGATCTAACGTGGGTGAATTGATCATGGCTTGATCTTAGTAAATTCATGTGTAGATTGTGTTGGGCTATTGAATTGTGTATAGATCATGATAGAATTGTCTATGACCTACATTATAATGATGATATTCATATTGTATGTTATTTTGTCATTGATATGTATTGGTTGTTGGTTTAGTCTTGTGTATACGGCTATTGGTAAGAGCCTTTATAAATTGAATTGACTGAAAAGACTAAGGAATGGTGGTGATGATGATGGGAAGGTGGTGAATTGACCTAATATCTCTATATTTTGTAGAATTGATATTGAATTGTATTGATTGGTATGGTCCACTTATGGTGGCGGTGTTTATGTGTTATAATTGAACATGGCCTTGTCAGCATTCTTATGTGAATTATGTTACTATCAAATTGTAGCTTGTGTAGATGATCAAGGTGAATGATGATAATGTGTATATGGATGTGTTAGGTTAAAGTATGATTTCCTCTAAATGATTATATGTGACTATAGTAGACTATGATGTGTTTCTATTTGTGTTGATAGGTTATCTTGTTAGGTAGACTTAGTGTTCCCTATATGGTAATTGAATGTTATTGAATACATAATATGATGATGTCGTGTCTTGATTGGTAGACTTAGGTCCCTCTACTTTATACATGAAATCTATGTGAATGTGAACTCTTGAGTTTGTAGTCTTAAGCATCTTTGTCATTTATGTGTGTGAATGAATGATGAATGAAAGTCTAGGATCGGTAGACATAAGATGGTTCCCTTCTAAGGATGAATAATATTGGACCTTGAACATTTAAATAAGGTAAAGAATAGAACCTTGAATATAGAAAAGAAGGTAAATAGAAACCTTTAAGTGAAAGATCGTAATATATCCTTCTTGAATGGAATGATGGACTTAGGGATAGGTTCGCTGGAACGGTATCAAACCATCTCTAAGGAAGTCATATGAGCTATCCTTGTAAACCTTGAGTGGAAGCCCTGGTGGACCCATCCTTGGTAAGGGTATTATGTTTTGGTAAGACTAAGAAATGGTACCTTCTCATATACCTTTATGTAAATGAACTTACTCTATGAGAACAAGGCAAAGCACCGAGTGAATATTCTTGTGGTAGTGGCTCTACTTAAGATAAGACTACAGCATAATGAAACTCTTGATGTTCTTTAACCATGTGCCAACATGTGAAGTGTCCTAGTTCTACCTTTGGCAAGTAGAACACCCTCCATAGAGTAGGGTAGACTTCGGATTCCGTACCTAGCTACTGTGGTCTATGTCAATTAATGCCTATTCTCATCTGTGGGATGCATTCTAGTGTTGGAGAAGTTCTACAAACTGTAGGTAATGGAATGGGATGTTATCTATACGTGAAACGAGTAGGCTTTGAAGATGCTAGCATGAGGTTCCCTAGGTCCTCCAAGACCATTATGTGAAGTTCTCTAATTGTTTAATGTCTCTTAAATGTATAAATGAATATTTTTGACTTAGCTACTATATGATGAATAGAAAGGTTCTCACCTAGTTATATTTGAGGATTGCGTGTACGGGTGGTCTCTTCATGTCTTACATATGTAAGTCTTAGAGTAACTTTAGGTGGAGAGTCTAAATGATGAAAAGGGGTTACTTAATGAATATGGAACTATGTATTAGTGTAATGTGTAGAATAATCTTATTTTGGGTAGTCTTGAGGATCATTTAGTTGTGTATGAAGGGGTTGTATGGGCGGCCGTTTCATATCTTACTTAAGTGGGTCGTAGGATAACCTTTGGCAGGAGGGCTATATGCTTGTATGGTTTCCAAGTGATGATGGTTTTATATTATGGAGTACTTGAAATATGTCTTACGTGTATATTGTCTTGAAAGTGGTTCTTATACTTGTTTTATGATATTTACATCAAAATAGCATAAAAAGCATGTTATGAAGCAAATGTCCATTTTAGCATGGTTTTATTGTATGTCACCGTAATTAGTGCAGTGAATGTGCTAATTAAATAAGTTTTTTATTGTACAAGTTTAGGTGGCAAGTGAGGAGTCTCTTGGAAGTGAAGCTTGGGGATAGCATTCTCTCAAGACGATTGGGTATGTCCTCATATGATTCGAGGACATAGTTATGTTTACTTTCTTTTTTAAAAATACATTGTTATAGACTTCGGTTTTCCATTTTATTGATGTATAGGTTGTGACGCTAAGATTTTCATGTGTCTAAGATGACTATGAACAGACTTAGTGTTTTTTATGTTTCTATAAAAGATATTTGAACTATTGTTGTGAAAATTTTTAATTTTGCACTACTTTACATATATATATGCAATGGATTATGTCTAAGCGCTTGTATAAGACCTCCGATAGGTCGAGTACGCCGTGTGGAGACTTATAGGTGACGTAACTTCTAGGATATACTTTGACAAACTTTGTGTCAAAGCCAGGTTATGAAGTAGTTCTTACCATTCAAAGTTTGATGAAAGCCAGGTCTAGTAGAGTCGTGTTCATTGGTAGTGAGTCGCAACACATCTATGAGCAAGAGGATATAGGACTAGAAGTTTCCCTTTTTTCATAACTCTTGTGTCGTTCCACAAATTTGAGGTTATATAAAAACGACAAGGACGCCCAGAAGGAGAGTTTATAAGGAAGTGATCAATGAGGGATTCCCTCCCCAAGGTGGACAAGTTCCACAAGGTTTTCAAGTTTCTCAAGGTTAACAAGTCCCTATAGTTGATCAGGGGAATGAGGTTCTGGTGGTTCCCCCGCACATGACTAATGGGGAGATTAGAGAGGCTCTCCTTACCCTAGCCCGATCCATGACAACTCAAGTTAATAGGGATGTTGGGCCTAGGATGAATGATTTTTAGAGTACCATGACCCCTAGATTGAGAGACATTGTGAGGATTAATCCTCTTATCTTCCTTGGTTCTAAGGTGGGTGAAGATTCCCAAGAGTTTCTTGATGGTGTGTATAAGTTGTTGAGTGCTATGGGGGTCACTTCTAGGGAGTAGGCGGAGTTAGGTTCATACCAATTGAGGGAAGTTTCTCAAGTATGGTACACATAATAGAAATACAATAGGTTGGTTGAGTCAGATCTTATAGAATGGGTAGAGTTTAAGGAAGCATTTTTAGGAAAATACTTTCCCCATCAGAAGAGGGAGGTGAAAGTTGAGGAGTTTATGAATCTTAGGCAAGGTAACATGACTAAGGATGCTCCATCCTTAGTGTTTAACCCTAGGGATGAGATGAGTAGGTTTTGTGACTGGTGTTGCCGACCTTGAGAAAGAAGAGTGTGGTACGACCATGCTTCATAATGACATGAACCGATCTAGAGTTATGGTGTATGCATCATCCGTTGAAGAGTCCAAACATTGTAGGATTTCAAGGAAATTGAAGAGGGATAGATCCGATGATCAAAACCAACCTAGGTTTAACAAGAGGGCTCCAAATCAAGATGGGTCTAGTGATCCTACGTTCAAGTATGAGAAAGGTGGTGGTTCTCAAAGTGTTAAGCCTACATGTTCCTCTTGTGGGAAGTGTCTAGCCAGAACTAATGTGTGTTTTGGTTGTGGAAAGGATGATCACAAGGTTAGAGATTGTCCTACTATTATGGCTAAAGGAAGAGAGGCCAAGCAAGCTCCTCCTAATGCTCCGAATGTTGGTTCACCAAGGAGGAATCATTTTTATAGCCTCCAAGCAAAAGCAAATCCGGATGAGGATACAGGTAAGTTATAGTTTTCGCTTTTATGTTGGATGAGTTCCTTCTATGTGGGGGAGTATGGTGTATAGTTGGGTTGTGGATTGCTGTCTCTTCTCTTCTATTTTATTCAAGCTTGAGAGTTAAAATTTTATAGTATAATGTTGCATGTGTTTAGGAGTCTAAGTGAAAAAGAGTTCCATTAATCTCCTCGCATTGTGCATTTTCATGAGATTATTTGTATGTGTTAAAATGATTATATATTATTTTGTCTCGCATTCTTTTATAGAGAATTGCTTAAATGTTGCATCAGTGAACTTGTAAGCATGCTTTTCAGTAAGGTCCTTGAAAATGTTGCATAATGGTGTTTTCATGAAAAGTTTGCATTTTTTGCATATAAATGATGTAGATGATCATGATAATATGAGGAGAAAGAATTTTCTTCTATGTGAAATGAAAAGGTAGAGTCTTATTGCATGATAAGTCGTAGATGTTGTTCCTACTTTCTTGGAGTGTGTTGAGTTTCTTGATTATGTGGAGATGATGTTACTCCTAGCTATGGGTACTGAGTAATATGTGGTATGGTTATGAGCTTCTAGTCTTTAGTCTTTATCTCTTGATAGTGTAGGAAGTGTTTTAGTGTCATTTGAGAAAGAATGTTGTCCAAGTGGGGGAGAACCCCTAAAAACGAACTAGGTTAAACTAGATCCTAACATGTGTGTCATGAGTTGGTAAGGTCTAAAAATGATGAATAAATGGTAGAAGTCAGTTTGAGGAGTTTGGAAATGAAACTTCATAGAAATTCCAAGATGTTCAGAAGTTACCCTTGGTGTGTGCTAGAGTGTTTTAGTGTGTATTAACAGGTTTTACGTACTATTTGGAGTTCAAATTTAAGAGGGGCTCTTAGAATCTAGATGAACGTGTTAAGGGTTGAAACATCTAGGAACGACTCCCCAAGGACCATCCTAAGGTTCATTGAGGAAGACCCAAACTTTGGAATGAAACTTCCCAAGGTAGTACCAAACCACAACCTTGAACGACCCCTCGTTAATCAGTCTACGCCCCGTCGATGGGGGAGTGTAAAGTCTATCAAAATTAAGAAATGTGTTTAGAGCCTCACATGTGCCTAAAAAGGTTTAAAATATGTTAATTAAGTGTTTTAAAATATGCATACTTGATTTTAAGAGGTTTGGAGGTCAAACGTCCGAGAACGTTCGGGACGTTCGAAAGTAAGCCTTTGGACGTACTTGAATGTTCTACTGTGACTTTGCATTTTTTATGTGTTGTTTGGAGATCAAATTTATAGGAAAGGTTCCTAACATATATTTAGTCGTATTTAGGGTCTAAACGTTTTGGCACGACTCCCCAAGGACCGCCCTAGGAGTCCTTGAGGAGGACCCAACCTTGGCCAACAACCTGCCAAGGAGCAGCAAGTTGCTCTTAGGAGAAACATGTCCATGTCGTGGACTAGGGTGTCACTAGACCAAAAGTTTGGTCTGTGTCGCGTACTCTACTATCCCATGAATTAATTCCAAAATTATGCGAGAACAGCTCTGCGTTGAAGATTTCAAAAATGAAAGTTGAGTTTGACATGTCTAAAAGTCCAATAAGTGCCGGGGTGTTTTGGTAATATTGGGAGATTGTTATAAACAGTTCTTAAGACGTATTTTAATCCCTTTCCAAGTCAAAACCCCAACACCCAATAAGAAAATCAAAATCCCAAAAGCTCTCTTCTCTCCCAAATTCTCTCAAACCTCCATAGGAGGCAAAACTCAAGTTCAAGCTAAGGGCTGGATTTTCATTGTTTCATGTTAAATTTATCATGGTTATTCAATCAATAAGTTATGGTGATCCCTCATCCTTATTTATCCAATCATATAAGGAGTTCAATCAAGGATTTTCAAAAGTGATTCAAAGACCAAAATTCCCAATTTTCAATCTAGCCATGGGTTCTTTATCAAATTTATTTCCAAAGCATGTTTATGATAAATTGATTATTATATACTGTTTTAAATATGAATATCAATCCAATTTCATGATAAACCCATGATCCTCCAAATTTCTCAAATTGGCCTATAATGTGGGTCTTGTGATCTTGACTCGATGTTGATTGAATTATGTTTCAATTATGTTGAATTTACTATTACTATTGTTATTAATGTGAATTGAATATTATGATGAGCGATCAATGATGATCAAGGTTTAGAGATTGGGTAAATTGATCTATATTCCTCTACTTTCTATAGACTTGGTTAAGTAGTGTACATAATATGATCTTGAAACCATGATGTTTGAAGTATGATTTCATTTAATTAAGGTACTTTCATCTACTGTTTTATACATGTATTGATGTTGAATTATGGTGACTAATCAATGAAGATCAAAGCTTGGAGGAATTGTAAGTTGGCCCTATTCTCTCTACTTTTCTATAGAATTGTTAGCTGCTTGGCCTTGTATGGTGTTGTGTGGTACGGTAAACTTATGGTGGCGGTGTTAACCTTATTCTCATTCTATATGTGATGTGATAATGGCCTTGAAGGCAATTCTGTTATGAAGGTGTGGTTATGATGATCATACAATGTGAAGTTATATGCCTAGTCTTCCAATGCTAGTTCATGATCTAGGTTACATTGATCATGTGATGTCAATTGAATGAAGTTGTTTGGGTTAGGTTTGGTCTATGTTCTTCCATTGATGAAATCCTAACGGTTATTGACCCCTACCTATGCACCCCTATATGAATGTGATATTAGCCAATGTTAGGAGCTTTGAATGCAACTGTTGAAGTGTCTTGTCTCCTATGCTATTATGTGGTGTGTGGTCGATGCTTGAATATGAATTGTGGTCTTAAGAGGTTGGCTGCCTCAATGTGAAGTTCATATCCATTATGTGATTATCTTGACCAATGTACACACACTCACACCTTATGCATGCTTATAAGTGGCATCGGTTCATAGTTTCTAATGAAAGAATAATTCTCATATGCACTAATGTCTAATACTATGCATGTAAAGTACATATGTCCATGAGGCCTGAAATTTATCTTAACAAGTATGACTTGATAGGTGTACTAGTGTAGGCAATGGTATAGGACTTTGCATATACATTGCACATGTCGACCTTGATAGAACCACTCCCAGGGTGATTACTCTATGTACATGAATATGAATGCATGATTAAGGTATGAATATAAAAGTATATGATATGATTAAGTATGCATATGTGTAGTGTTTAAATATGGTATGTGAAATGGTTCCCCATATATGAACATGTACACACACATTAATCCATATAATGAAGTATGTATGATAATCTAGCAAAATAGGGTACCTTGAAAGGTATTCTCAATTGTACTTTAATCTAGATATTGCTAGAATATGCTATGTCCATAAGAAAGGTCTTCTCACATGATTTAGGTTGATGAAAGCACAACTCTCATCTATAACCTATGAGCTAAGCATATGAGGAGTTAATCTCATAGAGCCTATTTTTATGAGGTAAAGTTAATTAAAACTTTTCAATAAAGGGAATATATCTTAGCACCGAGTGAACTTGACAATGAGAGGTGTTGGATTCCCTTGGAGGAAGATTCACCATTGGCTTCACATAAGGTGTTTACTTCCCTTGGAGGAATATTCACCTATGGTTCCACATGAGGTGTTGACTCCCCTTTGAGGGAAATTCACCCATGGAATCTCATGAGATAAGGAATCCAATGCTAATGGTCATGGAGAGGGTCCAATGCATATCTCTTAGTTCCATAACTATGTTGCCCCATGGGACCTAGCTAGTAGATCCACCTAAAATGCTAGATGATGTTAATGTTCTACCTTGGCAAGTAGATCACCTCCTTTCGGTGTGAGGTTCTACAACAATGGATTCCATGTTTAGCTCACATGGTCTTACTGTCGATTAAAGCTAGGATTTCCCTAAAGTAAAATGGACAATGGAAGTAAAGTAATGGACGCCTAACAAGAATAACCTAAGGGAAGTTGTTTAGTGTAGGTGAGGGTATGGGACTTTACCTATTCATTGCACAAGTAGCTCTTGAAGGGAGTTCTAGGAAAGTGCTCTATATGTATATGTATATGTCTCTTATTAATGGCATGTGGTATTAACCTAGTTGTATGATAATATGCATGGTATGAGTCCTAAGGCGTCTATATGATGAGGTTTTACCTTATATGCATAATTGTTCTTGTTGACTATACGATGAAAGCCTTATTTGATATGCATGTGGTTGTCTTTACTTGTCTTGTTGATCTATGATGTAAGTGATATGATTGTGGTCTCTTTTTTAGTTTACTTAGTATGTGCGAGGTTATGGGACTTCACATGGACATTGCACTAGTAGGCTTAGATTGGGATTATGAGTAAGGTCTTGGGATGTCTTTATGAAGTGGAATACTATGCATGTTATTCTTGACTATTGCCAATTATGATCTCATTAGTAGTGTTGACTTGTATCTTATCTTAGAATGAGTCTTCTATTTGGTCCATAAGGTAAGTTGGGTCAATGGTGAAATATGAGTCTTATGATATGCTATGTTATCTTTAGGTTATGCTTGACTGTAGATAGTAAAGTGGGACACAATTCATACATTGCACCAAGCATTACTAATGGGTTACTTGGGGGTAAGAAACTTAGAATAAAGGAAGTGTTATGCTATGAATATGACAGATGTGACTTAAATTAATAATGTGGATATATGTGATGTTATGATTAGTGTACATGCCTATGTGAAGTATATGAGCTATGTTGTGCTTATTATATCAAAGTTTTATGAAGATTCATTTAAAAGGCATGATGTGTAGTTTCTATGAAAAATATCCTATTTAAATTCATGTTTTTCCATGGTTGTCATACTTAGTTCATTCTTTTACTAACACTATTCTTCTTAATTTTTTTACACAAAGTGTAGGTGTTGATAATTCGAGAATGTCTCTAAAAGTGAAGGGCTTGGATAGCTTCCCCAAGTTCAAGGAAAGGGATCCTTATGTCTCAAGGATTTCCTATGTTATGTTGTTAAATAAAGTTATGTAATAGTTTAGATATTATTTTACGTGTTAAAGGGTTGTGTCCCTGTTCTATTCTATGATGTTGAGTCTAAGATGGGAAAAGAGAATTAGAGTATAAATATGTGTTATGACTTATATTTTATATATATATAAAGTGATACTTCAAGCATATCATGTGCTATGAAAAGTTTTAAAATTTTCCGCTAAATTTACTAGGACAACGCGATGAATGATAACTTTGGGTTTGAGATGGTGTACGCCAAACCATATATATATATATGTATATATATATCAAGCAAGGGACACAAGTCAACCAAGACAAGACATCACATACTTCACTTTTAATTCATAATGCAAGTCATTGTAGAAGCACCTATAAACAAACCTAACATCTTCAAGTCATATTATATACTATCATAACATAATCAATATAAACAATATAGACTCATATAGTCAAGTAGGAATAACCAAGACTCAACCCTAACACTATACACATAATGTCAAAGGCATAATCTAACATGGTCACCTAAGACAACATGAATAGGAGAAAACATATATGACTCCACATGTAGATATATATTGTCATGATTCACATAATGAAACTACACAAATAGTAATATTACTTCAATTAGTTGTCAACAAGGCCAAGATCATCATATAGCATAAAGTAACACCGACAAGGCCACATTAATTTCAAGTAAAACACATAACACCGCCACCATAAGTGGACCATACCAATGACAATAGAATCGAAGTATAAATAATATAAAATAAAAGGAAATAGGGCAGCATACCCCCACATCATCCTCAACACTTCAATCCAAAGTCAAATTACTCAATTCGATAACACAAGACCCTTACCCAAGGTCATAAACAACAATTCAACATAAAAACTACAATAATTAATGAACTAGGTCAAATCAATGTTAATTCATCAATCTAATACAACCTGATATTTACTACAATTATTACATCAATGAATATCCGACATAAAACTAAATAAGAATTCATCAACATTAGATCAATATCAAGTAACCCACAACTTAGTCAAAAACTAGGGTTCATCCAAATTCATGGTTTCATAGGTAATTTAGGTTAAAATCATCAATACAGTATCAATATAATCTATAATAGACGTTTAAAAATAATTGATGAAAGAACCCATGGTAGAATCATGAAATTTGACAATTCAACTTTGAAAACTTTAGAGAACATTTTGAGAATTGGGCTCCTTGATGACACGAGTTTCAAGGATAAAAATCCATACCTCAATGATGATAATTCTTCACTTTGATGAAGAATTTCCACTAAGAACGTCACACCAAGCTCTTCCTTGATTTTGGACTTCAATGGAGTCTTTGGGAGTTTTAAGGGATTTTGGGGTTTTGATTTAGAAGGATGAAGTATTCAATGTGTTTTAGGCTTATAAACACATTTAAAATACCCAAAATACCCCTACATAACCGCCAATACATCCATTTATAAGTGGGGTAAAATTACAATATCACTCCTAACTTAACAGTGAAACAGCACGCAGGCCACAGTGACCATCGACGGGGTATAGGTCCACTTACGGGTCGTCCTGGACTTCGTTGATGGGTTCAGAGACTTGAAAATGGGATATTTTATCCCCATTCTAAGTACCAAACTACGCCCACTACCTACGGGGCGTCGACCAGGCCACTGGCCGTCGATTTCCATCCGTAGGTGGACTGCCTTTGGGCAGTTTTGGCCACCAACATAGGTCCTTCCTCAAGGACCCTTGGTTGGTCCTTAGGGGATGTTTTCCCGGAAATTTCAAACCCAATAATTAAAATATATGATTTTATCACCTATCAAATGAATTTCACGTAAAAAGAACACGTAAAACTCAACGAAACATGCTTAGACACACAAGATCATTTCAAGGCACATCTTTCGAATGTCATGGACGTTCTTGAACGTTTGATCTCCAAACTCCACGAAACTTGACATACTACCTATATATGCTATAATAACTCATTTATAGACCTTAAAACCTTATAAATCACACAAAAACACATAACACCAAATATGAGGCACATAGGTGACTTAGTCGTCGAACATCTTGGTCGTCTGTTGACGTTTGACTTCCAATGCACCTAATAATTTTAGATAATGCCTATATAACATATAATAAACCTATTTATAACCTTATACCATCAATAACAACATGTTAGTCTCTACATAACCTAAGTCATTTTCGGGGTCTTACACTTGCGGCATTTTGGGAAATACACCTAAGGTCCTAATTAAGTCATGGATGGTTATTTTGGGTATTTTATGGCATATTAAGTTATTTAAGGTTATAAATCTTAGACTTAGACCTCATTATTGATAAATGAAACCCCAAGAAAAAAAGAGTTCTCTCTAGACTCCATTGAAGTTAGAAGTAAGGTTAAAGCTAGAAGCTTGACATCTCCATTGGATCTCCATCAATTTCATGGATTATATTAAATATAGGTATATTGTTTCATCCTTCAATCTTCTTCCATTCATGGAGTCAAATTCCAAAGGCTTTCTAAGACTTTCTAAACCTATGAACTTCTATTTTGAATTATAGCCATGGGTTCTTGAATGAAAGGATTTGAATCAATGTTTTATAATTAATTAATGTTAAGTGAATGTTTTATGATCAAAAACTTTATGAACCATGAATTACATGAATTCCTATTTTGTCTCTAAGTTGGGTGAATTGATCATGGCTTCATCTTAGTAAATTCATGTGTAGATTGTATTGGGCTATTGAATTGTGTATATATCATGATAGAATTGTCTATGACCTGCCTTATAATGTTTATATTAATATTATATGTTATTGGATCATTAATATGTATTGATTGTTTGCTTAGTCTTGTGTATATGGCTATTAGTAAGTGCCTTTATAAAGTTAATTGATTAAAAAGTATAAGCGATGGTGGTGATGATGATGGGAAGGTGGTGAGTTGGCGAATCTCACTATATTTTGTACAATTGATGTTGAATTGTATTGATTGGTATGATTGACTTATGGTGGCGGTTTTTATGTGTTATAATTGTTATGAACATGGCCATGTCGGCATTCCTATGTGAATTGTGATAATACTATGTTGTAGCTTGCATAGATGTTCAAGGTGAAGGATGATAATGTGTATATGGGTGTGTGAGGTTAAAGTTTGATTTCCTCTTAATGGTTATATGTGACGATGATAGACTATGATGTGTTTCCATATGTGTTGATAGGGTATCTTGTTACATAGACTTAGTTTTCCCTATATGGTATTTGAATGTTAGTGAATACGTGATATGATGATGTTGAGTCTTGATTGGTAAACATAGGTCCCTCTACTTGATAAATGAAATCTATGTGAATGTGAACTCTTGACTTACTAGCATTAAGTACCTTTGTCATGTATGTGTGTGAATGAATGATGAATGAAAGTCTAGGATAGGTAGACCAAGATTGTTACCTTCTAAGGATGACTAATATATGATCTTGAAAATTTAAAGAAGTTCAAGAACATATAACCTTGAATATAGAAAAGAAGGTAAATATAAACCTTGAAGTTAAAGACCGTAATGGTATCCTTCTTGAGTGGAATATTGGACTTAGGGATAGGTTGGCTGGAACGGCATGAAACCATCTCTAAGGAATTCATATGAGATATCCTTATATACATTGAGTGGCAGCTCTAGTTGACCCATCCTTGTAGGGGTATTATGTTTTGGTAAGACTAAGAAATGGCACTTTCTCATATACCTTTATGTGACTGAACTTACTCTATGACAACAAGGCAAATCACCGAGTTAATACTCTTTTTTTGTGGCTCTACTTAAGATGAGACTAGAGCAAAAAGAAACCCTTGATAATCCTTAACCATGTGCCAACATGGGATGTGTCCTAGTTCTACACTTGGCAAGTAAAACACCCTCCACAGAGTAGGGTGACTTCAGATTCCATACCTAGATACTATGGTCTAAGTTGTTTAATGTCTATTCTCATCATGTGGCATGCATTATAGTGTTGGGGAAGTTCTACAACGTGTAGGTAGTGGAATGGGACGTTATCTATACATGGAACGAGTAGGCTTTGAAGATGCTAGGATGAGGTTCCGTAGGTTCTCCAAGACCATTATATGAAGTCCTCTAATTGTTAAATCTCTTAAATGTCTAAATGAATATTGTTGACTTAGATAATGTATGATGAATAAAAGGTTCTCAACTAGGTAGAATTCAGGATTGCTTAAGTAGGCTTGAAGAGAGTGTATGGGCGGTCTCTTCATGTATATCTTAGGTGAGTCCTAGAGTAACTTTATGTGGAATGTCTAAATGATGAAAAGGGGTTACTGAATATGGGTATGTGTATTATTGTAACGTGTAAAATAATCTTACTTTGGATAGTCTTGAGGATCACTTAGGTATGTTTAAAGGGGTTTATGGGTGGTCCCTTCATATCTTACTTAAGTGGGTCTTAGGATAACCTTTTGTAGGAGGTGTTTATGCTTGTATTGTTCCAAGTAATGATGGTTGTAAATTATGGATTACTTGAAATAAGTCTTATATGTGTATGTTGTCTTGAAAGTGGTTCTTATACTTGTTTTATGAGATTTATATCAAAAGAGCATAAAAAGCATGTTATAAAGAAAATGTACAGTTAAGCATAGTTGTATTGAATGTAACCATACTTAGTGCATTCAATATTCTAATTACATATGTTGTTTATTCTATAAATGTATGTGGCAACTGAGTAGTCTCTTGGAAGTGAAGTTTGGGAATAGCATTCTCTCAAGCCAATTGGGTATGTCCTCATATGATTCGAGGACATTGTTATTTTTAGTTTCCTTTTTCAAAAAGACATTGTAATTGACTTTGGTTTTACATTTTATTGATGTATGGGTTATGACCCTATGATTTTCATGTGTCTAAGATGTCTATGAAGAGACTTAGTCTTTCTTATGTTTCTATAAAAGATATTTGAACTATTGTTGTGAAAAGTTTTAATTATGCACTATTTTTATATATATGTGATGGATGATGTCTAAGGGCTTGTGTAAGACCTCCAAGAGGATGAGTATGCCATGTGGTGACTTAAAGGTGACCTAACTTCTAAGGTGTACTTTTGGTCGTTACACAAGACTTTGGGGAAGTTCGACTATATTTAAGTAGTGGTTTATTCATTGACTAAGTCAACCCATTTTATTCCGGTGAGAATGGATTATAGTGTTGAACAATTGGCTAAGGTGTGTGTTTAACAAATAGTGAGGCTGCATTGAGTTCCCCTTTTTATCATCTATGGATCGTGGTACCCAATTCACTTCCATGTTTTTGAGGAAATTACATGATAAATTGGGAACCTAACTCACTTTTAGTACAACCTTTCATCCACAAGTGGATGGAAAATCAGAGAGGATCATTAAGTGTAGGAAGACATGTTGAGAGTGTGCGACTTTGGAAGGCATTAGGATAAGTTCATACCTTTGTGTGAATTCTCTTATAATATTAGTTATCACTCCAGCATTGAAATGGTACCATTTGAGGCATTGTATAGGAAGGGATGTAGATAACTAATAGGTTGGTTTGAGTCTTGAGATGTGAAACCTTTAGGGTTAGATTTAGAAAACAAACCCCAAAGGCAATTTCTACTTATTTTTAAGCATTCTTGAGGCTAAAGGAAAGCTTTTTGCTCCCCAAATCCATTTTCAATCCGTAGAACGTAATAGAGTGGGTTAATAATGATGGGGAAGTGATTATTTATAGATTTTATGGTGGAGAAAACCCGAAATTTATTAGTTGGGATCATGTGTTTTATCTAGGGTACGTAAAATTATTATAGTTTTAGGTAATTAGTGATTGTTTGTTGATTCTTATATTATTGTGATTGTTTGTAGACCAAGAAAAAGTGGAATGAATCCGAGAAGGGAAGGGTCAAGTTTTCTAGGGTTTTAAGCTTGTTTATGGTTGTGATTCTATGTTTGTGTGATGTATATGTGTTCTTCCTTCATTGTGATACTTGTATATGTATGAATGTTGCAATATTGATCACACTTGTTGTAAATGATATAGATGAATGATGACGTAAATGTATGATCTTGATGATAAACTTGTGATTGTGATCATCGTGTGTATTTAGGGATCGAATTGCCACATTTTGGCAATCTAACTAGGATCAATTTCAATATTCCGGCATAAAAATTGGATCAGATTTACACGTTCTGGCAATCTAACTGGATTGGTTGCCACATTTTTGCAATCTAACTAGGATTGATTGCCATGTTTTGGCATAATGATGGGATCGGATTGCCACGTGGCAGCAAGCTAACATTTGGGTTTGGGTTCCATGAGAGGACTAATTGTATGATGATAAATATGAAATGTATTGTTGAATTTTCATGTTAATAATGTTGTATATGTTGACATATATGCATATGATTATAATGTTGCTTGACTTGTTTATGTTACACCAGTAAGATAGCCTCGTGATCCTACCAGGACACGGTGGTTGTGTAGTGCTTCAAAACTTGCTCATATTTTTGTTGAGTACAGTGTATATTCAAGTGGATATTGACATACCTCCCTTAGGAGATCAGTGATAGGCTCTCGAATAAAAGGGTGAGCCAATTCTTTCGAGCTGACATGTGATTCTCTTTAGTTTATATCCATCATTTTCGGACTTAGACATTTCTTCTAAATGAGTAGTTTATTAGTGTGGGGATGTATCTGTTCTTGATATATTTTAGATATTGTTAGATGTTTTCATACATTGACTTTCAAATTCTAGGTATTTAAATTCCGCATTTGTTTAGTTAATGAACTTCTTCCGTAACTTAATTGTCTTAGTTTTGTCTTAGTTTCTTAGTTTCTTAGTTTGGGTTGTAGTAGTGGCTCTCCAACCGGAGGGTTAGTATGGGTGCGTGATGAAGCTGTGATCAGATTCTAGGTTTGTTGATCTCGATGTACTAAAATAAGTCTAATAGAGTTTCTGTCACGACCGGAGTCTAGACCCCAGACGAGACCAGCATCATTGACCTCTCAGAGGTCGCAGACAAGCCTACTTATGTCTTTCTTACTTCGTCTAGGTTAATTTTAGCGGAAAATTTGAAACTTTTTGTTTCTCAAATTCATAATTGTTCACCATCAACCATCTAACATTAAGATCATCAAATGAAAGAAATAGTTTAATATAGCATTAAATGAATACTTGCTAAAATGGCACCAATACAATTTCTAAACAAAAGTGGAAAGAGATGCTAGTGGAACATACTTCACTAGCTCAATCCTATAACTAATCTAGAATATAATGGGCAAGCATCATCGATATCATGAGGGCCTACCAAGTCCGGATGAATGCTCCACGTCCGGATAGTTTCAGCGTTAACCTGTAGCTCTAGCGTCCACCTGTGCCTGCACCTAGTGTAGAGTTGTATAGGGTTAGTACACACTTGTACTAAGTATGGGCATATGCAAGCACACACCAAGGACATGCATGAGTAAGAATAGCTCTTTCCTAACAACATGATTATGGAAATCCAAGTCAGTGGACTTGACAAATTGAGATTAGGAAAGTTAGTGAACTTTCCAAATTTGGATTAGGAAAGTAAATGAGCTTTCCAAATTTGGATTAGGAAAGTCATGCCATGAGAATAACACGCATCATCATACTTATCATATTGCACACAGCAAATAACATCTTACACTTAGCACATATCATATTGTATATAGAACATAACATCTTTCATATCATTCATTCATAGGTCATAAGACCTTGGAATCATGGACTTAACATTAAGACTTTCCAGAAATGAGGGCTAAACATAAGGGACCTCAACTGGGGAGTCTGCTTTAGCAAACACTGAGTCTGCTTCGTTCATTCATACGTACTCCATTTCATTTCATTAATGGTCCAGTGTAAACACCAGCTATACCTAGGATGTAGCTTAAGACTTTCATCGGGTTCGTTGTGCAATGACCAAGAATGACCGAATGTCATTACTTGAATCTAACTCACCATTTGATTATCCTATCCTAACACCTTTGGTATCATTCATTTCATTATGTGCATGATTTGGGAACTATAACTTTAACCGACATAGATCATATGAGCATCAAGAAATCCAGTGTCATGAAACACCACACCGAGAAGAGGTGGAATCACCGGCCAAAGTGACCCAAAACATCCTAGCGTACATGGGAATAGAACCCCTCCAGATCCCTATATTAGCAGTATAGGTTCGAAGACTAGGAGATATAAAGAGATCCATACCCGGCATGCCGGACAGTCTCATCTCATGAGAGTTACGTGAACCTCTGCCCTTACCAAAAGAAGGCATCACCGCTCATAGCTAGTCAATCGGTGCTCAGTAGAAAGTTCCATTACATTCAACTCATACGTCATGAAAGTTAGTTTCTAGTATGAGGACATCATAGCTCAATAGATGATTTCTCATCTCATCATTAGTATTAAGTGTGTTAATCTGAATACTTTCATTAGAGTGTTCATAGAGACTGGTCTCTTCATTAACTTTACACTCTCATAGGTGAGTACGTTTTAGTAACATTTACTTAGGCTCATTTGAGATTGCTCTCATCTTTTACATTAGCCTCATATCAAGTTGTCACCACATTTATTAACGTTAGCACATTTTCTCTTCATAATTACTCACCCCTTTTTACTTGAATGTTCATTTCATCATATGCCAATGCACTTGGCCATTTAATGTGTTTCACACTCTTACTTAACCCTTCTAGGGTTTCATCATTTCATTGTTCATTTCATTATTCATTTCGTCAAATTCCAATGCACTTGGCCATTTAGTGTATCTTACACTCGTACTTAACCTTTCTAGGGTTTCATCATTTCATTACATACAGCTTAGGTTCAATTATTTTTAATCGTATGCTAGACTTATGGGTCTATACATACAAGCCATGAGACTTCATTCATAGTTTGTTAAATGACTCATATCTTCCTAAGATTATGTAGTACAAGACTTATGTATCTTCTATGTATGCCAAGATCTCGATTTCGATATAGGTAGGTGGCATTATTCTTGAAAATTTAATTCACGTATGATTTATGTATCAATATGGAAATTTGGGCAAGGGAACCCAAGTTTGAACCCCTTGGACAATACTTACATTTTTCCTTGACTTTATTTTAAGTCTTCATGATACTGGGACCCTGAATCGATCCCAAACACCTTCATTTTATTTTTCCCTTAGTTTTTCTCTTCATTTTTGCTCAATGGGATTGAGAGGATGTGGGATCGAATCCCCACAACCTCATCTTCTTTTAATTTCTTTTTCGCTAAACTCTCTCCTTTTGGCCGAGGGTTTGTGGGTTCAAACCCCACAGCCCCTTTTATTTCTTTATTTATTTTTCCTTGACTATCTCGCATTGACAATGAGGTTGTGGGATCGAACCCCCAGAGCCTCACTTTATTTTTATTGTAATTCTCCTTTACTGCCTAGAGGTCGTGGGTTCAATTACCATACCTCACATTTCTTATATCTGTATTTTCAATTCTCCTTAAATTTGCCTAAGAGGTCGTGGGTTCGAATCCCACGCCTCACATTCCTTTTCTTTTCATTTTTTCCTTTCTCCTTTATTGCCTAAGACGTTGTGGGTTCGAATCCCACTCCTCTCATTTATTTTCTTTTTCATTTTTTTTCTTTCTCCTTTACTGTCTGAGAGGTTGTGGGTTCGAATCCCACTTAACTCATTTCTTTTCTTTTCATTTTTCATTTTCCAGCCTAGGTCATAGGTTCGAGTCCACATGCCACATTCCCTTTTTCTCACCTTATTTCATTGATTTTCAACATGGTGAGGTCACAGGTTAAATACCCTGTGATCTCACATATTTTAGTTCATTTTTTTATAGCATTAAATTCTCCTTAGCTTGGCCGAAACTCATTAACAAGCCGCTGGAAATTTTTGCAGCCTATTTTCTCACTTTTTTCACATTAAATATTTAGACGTTTTAAGTAGTTTTTTAGTGAGTTCTTTAGGTGCGTTTTCAAGATTTCATTTGATAAAGAATTGCAATCAAATCAGCAAATCTACATCACTTATAAACATCATGATTTATATAAGTTTGTGCACGTAAGAACACAACCATAACTTGTTATTTTTGAACCTCAAATCAAAGAAGTCACGGCTACATTGTACACACATACACATCTTTTCGGAAAAACGTAGGTTGTCATTCATATGATTCCAAAAAAAATTCATGAACATATTCAACACGAAAAACATAACATGCCTAATATCTACCAGCAAACATACCCAACCTACAATTCAACGGGAGCTAGTGACAGGGACATGCAACCGGAACAATCCTAGTTTTCGGATTAGATTTGACTTAATCTTAAGGGGTATCTTGGGAAACGGACCAAAAAAGAAGATAAATCATACCTTTTTGACGTTCAACCCTTGACTTGATGCCCAAAAACTCCTCCCAAGAACACGTCTAAGCCTCCTCAATGTCAACTCCACTCGAATGACAACCTCCCTTAGCCCAGTGTGCGATTAATGATTGTTTTCTTGTGATTTCGTGTGAGTTCTTCAAGTGTGAAGAACTTGGTTTATTTTTCTGATTTTTTATCTTATTTTGGTGTAGAAATTTCGTGTGAAATAATTAGGGAGATTGAGAGTGAGAGTTGAGAGATAAACGTGAGAGAGTAGGAGTTATATTAGGCTTAGGAGTCTAGTTTAGGACTTAGTCAAATAAGGTTTACTTAATTATTAAAAATCTGATTTTTATTTTATTTTAAATCAGCTAATGAATAATAATTATTAATTAATTATATTAATTCAATAGCTTAAATAAAAATCACATTAATTCATTGTTTCCACCTAGGTTCGAACCCGAGTGAAGCAAGACGTCACTTTTAAGAGCTCAATTTCGGCTCTCTGTCCCCAAATTGCCCCTCCACCTTATTAATTAAATAATTAATTATATATTTAGGGTAATTACGATATTACCCTTAGCCTGGAAAAAGACCATTTTACCCCTAGACCCGCCAAACCTAAAATTTCCTCTTTTTAAGTCCATTAAAGACTCCTTTGAGTAAATCTTCATATTCGAAAGCCCTACATGGTTGGACCCAACATTTTATAGCTCAACCAACTCCCCAAGTTAGTTGGCTTGGACGTAGCAAGGGTTTCGAAGTCTGGTTCTACGCGCATCAATCCGTGTGAACCCTGGTCTAATCATATGCATTCTTTACACATTAAGTATCACTTAGTATATCAATTTTTGGGGTTGTTACAGTTTCGTGAAATGGTATGGGTACAGATTACTTTTCTTCGAGAGGCTATAGGATTTAGTGAATCTCTATATTTTTCTCTTTTCTCCTTTAGTGCTATAACTTGAATTCAATTGGTATCTAGGTGATAGAAATTTATATTTAACCTCCTTCACTCTTCAGTCAGCAGATGGTTAATACAAGATTCAACGGTGTTCATCCCACAGCCCGCGTCCATTCTCCAGCTAAGGAACCTGTTGCAAGAGATCACAGTTGAGGCAGGGGTAGATGAAGAGTTAGGGGTAGAGGTCATGAGAGAGAGAGTAGCGGCTAGTGGGAATAAGGTACTAATTTAAGATGCTTATATAAATGAGATCCGTTAGTCCATAATGAAGAGATAGAAAATGATATTGAGGGTGCAGATGTTAAGGAGAATGGACAAGAGGAAGAGGTGTTGGTAGAGACTATTGTTGTTCCCCGCATCGATTTAGTGTTATCTCAACATATTGTGCATTCTTAGAAGGGTTGGCTCTTATGATAGGTTGCAGAAATTTGGTATTTTTAATCAACATGGGGTTGAGTTCATGTCCTTCAAATTTAAAGGTGAGGCCAAGAAGTGGTGGATAGCTTATATGGAGTGCAAATCTTCTACTTCACCTTCACTTACTTGGACCCAGTTTAATGCTCTGTTTTTGGAAAAGTATGTTCCTAGAATTTTGAGGGATTGCAAGAAGGATGATTTTATGTCCTTATATTATGGTAGTATGTTTGTGGCGGATTATGAGGCCAAGTTCCATGCTCTATCTAGATATGCTGCAGAACTGGTAACTACGGAGGAGGATAGGTGTAACGTCCCTAAAATAAACTAGGTTAAACTAGATACAAGCATGTGTGTGATGAGGTTTTTAAGTCCTTGAACGGTTAATTATGGTGTTAGTAAGAAGTGTGTAAAGTTTGGTTTAATTTGGAAGTCAAACGTCAAGGGACGTCCAAGACAGTAGACGAATAGACGTCTATGTATATAGGTGAGTTCTTGTGTGCCTTGGCATGTTTGGAGTGTTGTTAGGAGTCCTAACTGATGGTGGAGGTTCATAAGACCTAGATAACAATGTATAGGGGTTTAACGTCCAAATATGACTCAACCTAGGATCCACAATGGCCCTAGAAGAGGACGCCAACACCTAGGCAGAATCTGCTAAAACTGTCCCAAACGACGAGCCATGTCTATGGGCCCTGCATGGAACGACGCCCCGTCCACCTGGTGGTAAGTTCATACTCGGTGGTGGGGAGATTTTACCATAATCCTAGCCTCTAAACCAATCGATGCCCAACATCACAGGCCGTCATCCAATCGACGCCCCATTGCTAGGGTTCCTCAATGATGGTCCTGGAAAAGTTGTCCAAAAATCTGCAAGCCTTGTGGTGTTTTAGTAAATTCACCCCAAGTATTTTATGAACCAAGGATAATTATTTCAGGGTCTTTAGGGTATTTTAAGAGGTTTTATACTCTATACCTAGGTTAGACTTCATTTTCAAATATTCTAAAACCCCTCCCTCAAGAAAGAACTCTCGCAAACTCCATGGAAGCAAGAACTCAAGAAAGGGATAAGAGTGAAGGTTTTGGACTTGTCCTTCATCAAATTTCGTGGGTTTCTTCTCATTGAGGTATGGTAGTTCGTCCCTGAATTTTGTTTCATCTAATGAGTCACTTCAAAGAGATTTCAAAAATTGTTTTAAACTCCAACTTCTTATATCTTGGACTCTAAGCATGGGTCTTTGCATGAAAAAGTTTTAAGGATTCAAACATGTTGTTTTTAGTATTATTTGGTGATTTTAATGTCAAAAATTCAATGAAACCATGCTTATTCTTATTATCAACCTTTGGCTTATGAACTAAGTTTGTTGCTTCTATTTATATAATGTTAGAGTTGAGTTTCTTATGCTGCATTTTGGGTTAGCTACTGCTTATATATGTCTATTTATGTTATTTTGGTGAAATATAGGTAAAAGGTGGTGAGAGCTTGGATAAAGGGTAAGTTTTCTATCTTATTTAGTTTCCATTGAAATAATTCTTGAGTGGTATGGTCCACCTTTGGTGGCGGTGTTCACTTGAAGTATATGAATATGTATTTATATGTGTATTGAGTATATCCTTAAAGGCTTGATATAAGAAGTAAAGTTATAATTATGATGTTCTTGTTGATATACTTTATGAATCTTGAATTGTATTTTTCGTAGAGATTATGTCTAACTGAAGTATATGCATATGTGAAGCATGCTAGTGTGTGATGTATGATGAATGAAAGTATGAGTATGCTTAGGGTCAATGTTATGAAAATGGTGATTGTGTGAAAGGCGTGCTCACATGTACTCCCACATACACTTTGAATAAATGAATGAAGTTAATGAATGTGAATGAGGGATTGTAGGGTGGACACTCTTCGTGAGTAGAGATTAAGTTTCTAGACCACCCCTATTATTCCTATAGTAAGAAGAAGGGGAGTTTTGGGGTGGACACTCTTTGTGAGTTGAGATGAAGTGTTTAGTAGCAACCTCACTATTCCCAAGGGATTTCTAATATAGGTTGGACGATGAACACTCTTCGTGAGTTGAGATATGGTATCTAATAGGTATCCCTTAACCTTTAGTAATGAACGTTTAAGCCTTTATGGGGGACTTATGCTTAGCACCGAGAGGATTTGAAAAAGGTGTGGTTACACTTCGTGAGTTGTAATGTTGTACCCAATGTACCTCTTGAGATGAGTACTCCTCGTTAGTAGAGAATGAGTTACTGAGAAGAAATCTCCTTATCCATTAACTATGTGCCCGCATAGAACTAGCTATTGGAGAACCCATGTAACAGATCAAAAATGACCCTACCCTAGGCAAGTGGGGATCCCTCATCCGTTAGGGGCTAATACCAGTATTCCATGTAAAGCTCTCATGGTATATGCCGGTTAAAGCTAGACCCTACAAAAGTATGTAATGAACTAAGTATTCTACGTAGGGTAGGTGGTGGTATGGGACGTTATCTATCCATTGCACAAGTAGGCATTCATAGGGAGTCTTGGTGTGTATTTATACGAATGAAAGAATGGTTCATTATGCAAGGTAAGTGAAATTATATGACTTAGTGTCTAATGTCAAGAAAACATGTTAAGGTTATGTCTTGTATGATGAAGGTTATGAATGATGAATGTGTTGTGCCTAATCTAAGGGAATCTTCAAGGAGCACTTGGTGGGAGTAGTAGTATGGGATTCCACTCTCGCATTTCACTATGTGTAACTTAGGGATTTCCTTGGATAAGGGTTCTTATGTGAAGTCCATAAATGTAAGCATGTTCCTTAGTGTCTTGAGATTGAGTGTCGGCTTTTTACCCGTGTGAAGTAAGCCTATGGTCAGTAGTCTTGTTGATCACTTTGGTGTGTATTGAAGGGATTGTATGGGTGGTTTCTTCATGTCTTACCTTAGTGACTCTTAGGATAACCTTGGTTAGGTAAACTTTAAGGGGAATAAGCTCACTGTAAGTTGTAATGGAAATGAGTTCACTGGAAGATAAAAAAAGTAGGTTCACTGTAAAGATTCTTGAGTTTACTGTAAAATGTAGTTTGGTGCTAAAATTATGGGAGTTTGACTTAATGTGTTAAATGATGATTTATATGTTGTTTCACTACTATATTTAGAAGTTTTTACTTAAATAGCACCAAAGTCTTATTTCAACTAAAATATCCCTTTTACATGTGTATTTGCATAATGTCATACTTGGTAAAATGTTTATACTAACCTCATACTTCTCTATACTTTATAAGTATAGGTTGGAAGCAAATGGAAGTTTAGAAGGCAAGCTTGGAAAGTAGACTCTCTCAAGACTTGGTATGTCCTCATATATTTGAGGACATAGTCTATGTTTCTTTAATTTTTCATTAAGACTTGTATAAGACTTATTATCTATTTTCTTTCAATGTAAAGGGATGTGACCTTAACATATTTAAGTTGTGTCTTTAAGTTGTCTTGTGATGACAAAACTTAATCTTAGTATTTATAAAAGAGTTTCTTATTCTTATTCTTGTGAAAAGTTTTAATTCTGCACTACTTTTCATATCTTATGTAATGAACGATTGTTAAGAGGCTTGTACAAAACCCTGAAAGGTAAAGTGTGCCTTGTGACGACTCAACAGTGCTCCCTTCTATGGGGTACTTATGGGTCGTGACAGTAAGATCCAGTTATTTATTAGAGATTTGAATTTGGAGATTCAAGTGTTATTTGTTCAAGTTACTTCTTTAAGGAGGAGTTTTAACGGGTGCAA
Source organism: Solanum pennellii (assembly GCF_001406875.1). Lineage (NCBI taxonomy): Eukaryota > Viridiplantae > Streptophyta > Magnoliopsida > Solanales > Solanaceae > Solanum > Solanum pennellii. The sequence continues at coordinate 34,514,254 of NC_028643.1, forward strand.
TATTTTGTCAAGAAAGTGGAGGGGTAAGGTGAGACGGTCAGGCTAAGCGTTGTCTAAGAGAGCTAATAATTTCGGTAATTTTCATTCTATAGGATCCTATTGACAAGCGTTGTCAACCAAGCTAATTAAGTTTGTTATGCGTGCCTCCATGGGTAACTATTCGGGAACTACATGTTGTTATTTCCAGGATAGCCGGGGTGTCGTGCTTTCGACGGGCAGCAGACTATCTTGTGATCGTATTTGCTATAATTGTGGAGAACTTGGACATATAAGGAGAGATTTACCCTTTACACAAGTGTTAAACCCCGTGCAGCAACCATCAAGAGTGTGGTACCCACGAGGAATGGTGACAATGGTAGAGGACATCCATAAGATGGGCGAAGCGGTAATCAGAGAGGTCGTAGAGGAAATGGTGCTGGAGGTAGATTCAATGTGCAACCAAGCAGGGATGTAGCTCGTCAAGATTGTAGGGCTCAAAGTTATGCTTTTTCGGGAAAGAATGAGGCAGAGGCATCTGACACGGTGATCATAGGGTTTCTTCTTCTCTATGACCAGATTTCTAATGTGTTGATTGATCCGTGTTCTACTTATTCTTATGTATCTGCGAGATTTGCTTCCAAGTTCAATATTATTTGTGATTTACTTGATGCCCTTATTTATATTTCTACCCAGTTGGAGAGTCAATCATAGTTACCCATGTCTATCGTGTTTGCCCTATTTTGTTTATGGATATTAAACTTGGGTTGATTTTGTGATCTTGGATATGATTGACTTTGTTATAATCTTAGGCATGACTTGGTTGTCCCCCTATTTTGTCATGTTTAATTGTAATACCAAGTCTATAGCTCTAGAAATTCTGGGAAGGAAAAACTTAGAGCGGGAAGGGGTGTATAAGCCCCAAGTTAAGATTATATCCTCCATTTGGGCTAGTAAACTAGTAAAGCAGGGATATTTGGCTTACTTAGATCATATTAGGAATGTTGATATTAAGGCTCCATCTATTGATTTTATTGATGCGGTTTTCAAATTTAGTGAGGTGTTTCCTAATGATTTGCCTGGTACACCTTCGGATAGAGATATAGATTTTTACATTGATTTAGAACCCGGAACGCGCCCCATTTCCATGCCTCCATATCACATGGCTTTGGAACAATTAAGAGAGCTTAAGTCTCAAATACAAGAGCTTCTTGATAAGGGATTTATTCTCCGCAGTGCTTCTTTATTGGGGTTCTTGTGTTTTGTTTGTTCAGAATATGGTAACTTGAGAATGTGTATAGATTACTGAACATTTAATACAGTCACTATTTGGAACAAGTATCCCTTGCCTCAAATAGATTATCTCTTTGACAAATTAGGCAGCGGTTTTCTCTAACATTGATTTAAGATCCGGATACCATCAATTGAAAATAGGCCTGAGGATGTTCCACGGCGGCATTTAGAACTCCTTATGGGCATTATGAATTTTTGGTTATTTTATTCGGGTTGACCAATGCGCCCGTAGATTTCATGAGTTTGATGAATGTGGTGGTCAATCCATTTATTAATTCATTTTTGATAGTATTTATTGATGATATTTCAGTTTATTCGAAAAGTGAAGAGAAAGATAACAACCATCTTCGCACTGTTCTGTGTGTTCTTCGAAAGTAAAAGTTGTATGCCAAAATTTTTAAGTGTGAATTTTGTTTGAAATCGGTTTAATTTGGGGTATGTATTTTCAAAGGAAGGAATAGTAGATCCTCCAAAGATTGAGGCGGTTAAGAATTGGGTTCAGCCTAGTTCGGTGATGGAAGTTAAGGGTTTTGTGGGACTCTCTAGCGATTATCGTCGGTTTGTTAAGAATTGTGCCTCCATTTTTACCCATTTGACAAATTTGACTAAGAAGGAGATGTCATTTGAATGGAATCTAAATTGTGAAGTGATCTTCAAAAATCTCAAGACTCTAGACCACCGCGCTTATCCAAGCATTACAAGTGAATAGTAAAAAATTTATGGTTTGTTGTGATTCTTCTCATTTTGGTTTGGGTGTTCAGTTGATGAAGAGTAAGACTGTTATAGCTTATGCCTCGCATTAATTGAAGTTACATGAGAAAATTATCCCACACATGATTTAGAGTTGGAAGCGGTAGTGTTTGCTCTCAAGATTTGAAAACATTAACTATACGGCATTAAGTGTGAGGTGTTTATCGATTATCGTAGTTTGAAGCATGTATTCACTCAAAGGGTTTTGAATTTTACATAATAAAAATGGATGGAGTTACTCAAGTATTATGAGAGGACCACTCAATACCATATGGGCAAGGCAAATGTTGTGGCAAACGCTTTGAGTTGAAATACGGTAGGCATGGATAGGTTAGCTTACTTTAGTGTAACCAAGTGACCATTATCCAAAATCATTCAGAACTTAGATTCAAATTTCATGCATATGGGAATGTGTAAAAGTGGTTCGGTGTTAGCTAGTATTCAAGTTAGGGTCACCTTCATTGAGGAGATCAAGGCCATGCAATTTGAGGATGAAAATTTGAAAGAACTTGTAACAAAATTGAACTAGGTTAATATAGAAACTATCATGATTTTTATGAGTTAATAAGGTATTAAAATGATGAATTTTATCATTATAAGTCAGTTTGAAGAGTTTGGAAGTGAAACATCGAAGAACGACCAATACGTTCGGAAACTAGTCTTGTGTGCGTACTAGTGTGTCATTGTATGTTCTGAATGTTTTAAGGTATTTTTTGGAGTCTAAAATCAGTGGGGATGACCCTAATACCTAGAGGGACATGTTTTGGATCAAAATGTCTGGACACAACTTCCCAAGGACCAACTAATGGGTCCTTGAGGAGAACCCAAACATGGGCCAAGGAAGCTGCCGAGGCAGCCCATATTTGGAGGCCTGGCGTATTACGCAGCCTACACTTGAAGGGAAAAATGTTTCCCTGCGACGTGGGCTTGAAACGAAATTTTGCGGAACCGAGAATTGAAAGTGTCCCCGCGACCTGCAGCCATGTCCCAGATTTGGTTGCGTCGTTTTTAAGACAAATTAGACTTGGTTAAAAGGTCAATAAGTGCAGGGGTCTTTTTGGTACTTTAGGGATTATATGTTAACGGTTATAGAGTCTTTTTAAACACCAAAATTCTCCCACCAAGCTAAACCCTCAAGACAAAACAAAAACTCTCTATTCCTTCTCTCCAAAACCTCTATTGATGAACCTTTGAAGCTCCAAGGAAGAAGGCTAAATACTCCAAGTTTTTCCACCCAATTTCGTGGGATTTCTACAAATAAGGTATGGTGTTTCATCCTTTATAAATCATCAATTCAAGGAGCCAATTCCAAATGTTTTAAAGGTTCGTCAAAAAATCATAAAGTTCTATTTTGAATTCAAAGCATGGTTCTTGCATGAAAGGATTTAAATCAATGTTTTATGAAGTAATTGATGTTAATTGAATTTTTTAAGATCAAAAACTCTATGAACCCATACATTACACGAATTCCTAGTTTTGGCTCTAAAATGGGTGAATTGATCATTGCTTAATATTATTGAATTCATGTGTAGATTGTATTGGGCTATTGAAATGTGTGTTTATAAATGATAGAATTGTTCATTGTTGCCTTATAATGTTGATATCTATATTGAGTATTGATAGATAATTTATTTAGGTTAATTATTGGCTTAGTCTTATGTATATTGTTGTGGGAAATATCTCTTTTATGTGAATTTGTATTGGAAAGGCTAAAGGATAATGATTATGGCTATGCGAAGGTGGTGAGTTGACCTAATTCCTTCGTTTATCATTGATTGTTTGGTATGGTCAACTTACGGTGGTGGTGTTTACTTGATATAATCGTTATAAACATGGCATTGTCAACATTATATTGTGAAATATGGTATGATCATGATAATGTATATGAAAAGGTATAAAGTGAAGTTTTCATGTGATGTCTATATGATCTTGTAGGAGTCTATAATGCTATGATTTGATATGTTGCCTCTCTAGTTAATGATATATGATTTTAAAGGTCTAGGGAGAGCATTTAGAGAATGATGTGGTATATTGTGTGGTAGAATAGTTGTCCCTACTTGGTACTTGAAAAGGTATCGAGTGAATGAAAGAATGAAAGTCTAGGATCTGTAGACCTAAGTTGATGTCCTTCTTTAAATGATTAAATGAGGTATTCTAGAGCATGTCTTGAACTGGTAGTAAGGCCTTGAATATGTTAAGAAGGTTAAAGAATGTACAACCTTTAATAATGAAAAGAAAATTAAGAATGTGAACCTTGAATATGAAAAGAAGGTTAATAAGAAGCCTTGAAGTAAAAGACCGTAATGGTGTCCTTCTTGAGTGGAATGATGGACTTAACGGTAGGTTGGCTGGAACCGATGAAACCATCTCTAAGGAAGTCATAAGAGCTACCCAAATAGTCCTTGGTTGGCAGCCCTAGTGGACCCATCCTTGGGAGAAAAGGGTATTGTGAGTCGGTCAGGCATAGTGAGGTACTTTCTTTAATACACCTACAGAATGATTTACTCTATGAGAACAAAGGCAAAGCACCGAGTGAATACGCTTGTAGTAGTAGCTCTACTTTAGATGAGACTGAGTAAAAAGAAGCCCATGATATTCCTTAATTATGTGCCAACATGGGATGATTCCTAGTTCTACCTTTGGCAAGTGGAACACCTTCCACGGTGTGGGGTCTTATGACACTGGATTCCATACATATATAGTGTCGTCTATGTTGGTTAATTTCTATTATCATCATATATGATGTGCATTCTAGTATTGAAGAAGTTCTACAACGTGTAGGTAGTGGAATGGGACGCTATCTATACATGGCACGAGTAGGCTTTGAAGGTGCTAGGATGAGTTCCCTATGTCCTCCAAGACCATTATATGAAGTCATCGAGTTTTTACTTGTCTGTTAAATAAATTAATGAATAATGATGACTTAAGGTAATGCATTATGAATAGAAAGGTTCTTATCTAGTGTAGCTTTGAGGATTGCTTAGGTAGTCTTGAAGAGGGTGTATGGGCGGTCTCTTCATGTATTACTCAATTGAGTCTTAGAGAAAACTTAGGTAGAGAGTCTAAACAATGAAAAGGGAATAATCTTACTTTGGTAAGTCTTGAGGAACACTTAGGTGTGTGTGAAGGAGTTGTATGGGCGGCTGCTTCATATCTTACTTAGGTGCGTCTTAGGATAACCTTTGATAGGAGGTCTATACTTTTATATGGTTTCTAAGTGATGATAGTTGTATATTATGGATTACTTGAATATGTCTTATATATGAATATTGAATTGAAGATGGCTCTCATACATGTTTTATGAGTATTTATCAAAAGATCATCAAAAGTATGTTTTTAAGTAAATGTTCGTTTTTGCATGGTTTTCTTGCATGCTAACCATACTTAGTGCATTCAATGTGATAATTCCATATGTTTTTCTATTTCTACAAGTGTAGGTATCAAGTGAGGATATTCTTACAAGTTGAAGCTTGGGAATAGCATTCTCTCAAGATTGGTATGTCCTCATATGTTCGAGGACATGGATATGTTTAGTTTCCTTTTTCTGAAAGACTTTGTAATAGACTATGGTTTCTTTTAAATTGATGTAAGGGTTGTCACCCTATGATATTATATGTTTCTAACATGGATATGACAAGACTTAGTTCAACCTTATGATCATATAAAAGAGTTTGACTATTATGTGAAAAGTTTTAGTTTCGCACTACATTTCATATATATGCGATGAAATGAAAGATGTCTAAGGGCTTGTACAAGACCTCAGAGAGGTCAAGTACACTGTGTAACGACTTGGGGTGCTCTCGGATCATTACAAACTTGGTATCAGAGGATAAGGTTATGAAGTAGTCTTTAGGATTCAAAGTCTCTTAAAAGCCACGTCTAGTCTAGTCTTGTTCATCGATGGTGAGTAACGACACATCTATGAGCGAGAGGCTATAGGACAATAGAAGTTTCCCTTTATTCATTACTCTTGTGTCATGCCATAGAGTTGAGGTAATAAGTATCTTTTTCTAATCTCATCACTTGTGTTTATAGTATATGAATACAAGAAGGATGCCTGCAAGGAGAGTGGATGAGGGAGTGGTGAATGATGGAGTTCCTCCCTAAGGTGGAAAAGATCCCTAAGGTGGAAAATCTCCCCAAGGTGTTCAAGTTCCTCAAGGTGAACAAGTCCCTATAGTTTATCAAGGGAATGATGTTTCGGTGGTTCCCTCGAACATGACTAATGAGGAAATTAGAAAACCTCTTCTTACCCTAGCTAAAGCCATGAAGGATCAAGTGAATAAATATGTAGGGCCTTGAATGAATGCTTTTAATAGTACCATAACCTCTAGGTTGAGAGACTTTGTGAGGATGAAACCTCCTACTTTTCTTGGCTCTTAGGTGGGAGAGGATCACCAAAAGTTTCTAGATGGCGTTTATAAGGTTTTTGAGTGTTTTGGGGATGACTTCTAAGGAAAAAGCAAAGGTGTCTTCATACCAATTGAGGTAAGTTGCTCAAGTGTGGTACACACAATGGAAAGACAATAGGTCGGTTGAATCATTGCTATACAATGGGGTCCTATATAATGGGAAGAGTTTAAGGAAGCCTTCTTAGGAAACTACTCTCGCCGTGAGAAGAGAGAAGTTAAGGTTGAGGAGTTTATAAACCTTAGGCAAGGTAATATGAGGGTTGAGCAGTATTATTTTAAATTTACCCCATTGTCCAAGTATGCTCAAACTTTGGTATCTAACCCTAGAGATGAATGAGTAGGTTTGTGACCGGTGTTTCCGACCTTGTGAAAGAAGAGTGTCGTACGTACATGCTCCATAATGACATGAACCTGTCTAGACTTGAGGTTTATGCACAATCCATTGAAGAATCTACGCTTAGTAGGATAACAAGAAATTTGAAGAGGGGTAGATCCTATGAGCAAAACCAACCTAGGTTTAAGAAGAGGGCTAAAATTCAAGATGCTCCTTGTGCCCCTAAGGCCAACTAGTGGGTGCTATGGTTGTGGAAAAGATGATAATAAGGTGAGATATTTTCCTACTATTGCGGCTAAGGGGAGAGAGAAAAATAAATCTCCTAGTAAAGGTATGGTTCCTATGCCTACAAGTCATGGTCGTTTCTATGCTCTCCAAGCTAACAAGGAAGCAAATCCGAATGAAGGTACCGGTAATTTATAATTTTCCCTCTGGTGTTGTGATGGGTTCCTTCTAAGTGGGGGAGTATGGTGAATGGTTGGGTGGAATCTTGTATGTTCTATTCTATTCTATTCAAGCTTCAGATTTAGAGCTTTTAGTAGCATGTTGCATGTGTTTAGTATTCTATGTCAAATGGGTTTCATTGACCTCCTTGTGTTGTGCATACTTTCATGAGTTAATGTTTATAAGGTATTGAGTTCAAATGATTTTTTCTCTCATGCTGTCATGCATCTATAGTAGATTTCTTAAACATTGCATGAGTTGATAATAAACATGATTAACAATGACCTCTTTAGATTGTTGCATAACTATGATTAATAATATTTTGACATAATGTGCTAAGAAAAATTGATGAGTATGATTATATGCGGAGAAGGAAGTTCCTCCTATGTAAAATGAAAAGGTAGAGTTTTATTGCATGATAAGTTGTAGATGTTGTTCCTACTTTCTTGTTATCTTTTGAGTCTGTTAATTATGTGGAGTTGATGTTCCTCCTAGCTATGTGTATAGTGTAATATGTTCTATGGTTATGAGTGGATGTCTTGAGTCTTTATCTCTTAAAAGTGTTGAAAATGTTTTGGTGTCATTCGAGGACGAATGTTGTCTAAGTGGGGGAGAATGTAGCAACCTTAAAAATGAACTAGGTTACTCTAGAGCCTATAATGAGTTAATAAGGTGTTATAAAATGATGAATATTAGCATTAGAAGTCAGTATGAAGATTTTATAAGTAAAACGTCGAAGAACGACCAAGTCATTCGAAAACTAATCTTATGTGTATGCTAGTGTATCTTTGTATGTTGTGCATGTTTTAAGGTTTTTTTAGTATAAAATCAACCGGTATGACCCTAGTACCTAGATGGACATATTTAGGTTCAAAACTGATGGGCACGACTCCCCAAGGACCAATCAAAGGGTCTTTGAGGAGGACCCAAACATGGGCCAAGGAAGCTGCCGAGGCAGCCCATATTTGGAGGCCATGGCGCGTCACGCAGCCTATTATTGAAGGGGGAAAAATGTTTCCCTACGACATGGGCTCAACACGAACCATTCTGTCTCAAAATTTTTCAGAAAGAAGAATTGAAAGTGTTCAAACAACGCACAGTCATTGTCAAATCCGGGGAGTACCCCCTAGACGTAATCGGCGTCGTCGTCCTTATCGAAGACTATGACTAGCCTCTTATCTAACATCATTACATTCATAGGTTAAAAATTCAGAAAATTTAAAACATTGCTTCTAACTATCATGATGTTTACATAGACCTCTCGCATACACATAATATAGTCATATCGAGTGTATATAGATCCTTCGTACAAGAAGATTACTTAGTCTTCTACTTTTATTGCACATATACATGTATAAGATATAACATAGTCTTAAAACCTGATGTCTCATCTCATAACCATATAAACAAGAGTATAACAATTGGGCATAGCCCATACAACAATACTCTAAAAGCCACGTATCGGCTATACAATCTTTAGTACTCAAATGAAAGGAAATGAATATATTGTCTTTAAGACTAATCAATATCTGAAGCTAGAAAATGGCATTTTCCTCGAAGTAGTGAGGACCTACCCAACTTGGGGAATGAGAATCCAAGTCTTCTTTCAAATGTCGTCACAAGCCCTTCAACGACCGGAACCTAAAATGTTGGGGAAAAAGAAAGAAAATGGGTTTATCACATCACTTGTACTAAGTGAGACCATATGCACACACAACATAAAATCATGCTAAAAAGGGACATTTCATTAAATCATGCAATTTACCTTTAAAATCCTTATGCACATTCAAGAACCAATACAAATCAATAGGTCATATTCATTAAGTCAATACCATATACATCACAAGACTTACAATACTAAGTCTAGTCAAGTCAACATGCATATGCACATAATAGAATACATAATCAAGTCAACCCTATCATCAAGTCGTAACATCAACAAGCATGTATAAGAGTTCATAACATCATAACCAAAGCTAGACCATTACTCATTACCCTCGTTAAGTCCACTAGTTCAATGACTAAGCAAAGCCTCATAACCTTACTCAATCAAGTAAACCCAACAAGAACCATAAATAATGTCCAACTTCACATAGCATATCATTAAGAGTACAAAGCATCATATTAAGCAATAGAGATCAATGACATGTTCATAAGTGAAACCAACATCATGTTATATCATCAACATGTAAGATCATCATATATACATCATTTACATTTATAAGCATATACATATACAAGAACATCCTTCTAACACTTCCTTCAAGGCTAACTAGTGCAATGTATAAGTAGAGTTCCATACTCCTACCTAGACTAAGCTAAACCTCTTAGGTCATCCTAGTTAGGGTTCATTCCTTTACTTCATTTCACCTTTTGTGAACATCTTGCCTGAACCGACATAGACCACATGAGCTAATGTGGAATCCGGTGTAATCGAACCCTACACCGAATGAAGGCGGACTACTAGACGAGGTAGTACCAAAACATGAACATAGTATCTAGGTGGATCCACTAGCTAGTATTCCTATGGGGGAAACATAGTTCAAGAACTAGGAGTTTTAGTTTGGACCCTCTTTATGCAACATGCATTATAGTATCAAGTCTCATGATTACATTAGTTATGCTACCATCTCTATGTGTGAAGGGACACTCCTCACTCTAGTTCAATCGATACTAAGCTAAAGCCCCTTTTGAAATGTCTTTAATACCTTTATTCATCATCATAGCTTAATGTGGTTCATAGGGTCTATCCCTTATATAATAATAATCATAGATCAATAAGAATTGCATGATTATTTTCCTTTCATTACAATTCATACATGTGATTTTAGCATATTTATATAGTCACATCATAATAAGGCATATTGGTAAGTTATCACCATCCTTATAACATTTACATCTTAGCCAAATACTCACAATCTATAGTTCAAGACATTTCAATTAAACATCATACCAACCCTATAAATATAAATATAAGGTATACTTCAATACAACATCATCACTTAATCACAAGAAATCATGATTGAAGTAAAGAATAGAGATCACAGGACTTGCTCCATCTCCTTCACAATGCCACCATCAAGGTCTTACCATCAACCATCCTATTCAACCCAACAATAGTATAATATCATCACTCAATTATAACCAACATGATAATGAAGTCAATTGAATCACTACACAACAATTCATCACTAGTTCATAGCCTAGAATTGGAGAATTAGATCAAGTTCATAGTCTGCTTCACAACCTAGGTCAATTACTCAAGAACTAGCATAATTGGATTACAATATAACACAATATACTCATAATTAGCATAATAACAACATATTATATTAATTCACACACTAACAAAACCAATTGTATCAATACTATACAATTCAATTAAAGATCACAACCTAGGGTTAAGGAGAAAAGGTCATCTTCCACTAACTAGGTTAATGCATCAAGAATTAGTATAATCTAACCATAATACATGTTAATATACTCATAATAACCAAAAGGAATAATAAACAAATCAATTCACAAGATCAATTTCGTATTGGAAGTAAGCCCGGTTGAATTTCATATTTTTGCAATCGATTTGGAGGAGCCCTTTGGGGAAAGAGATCCCAAAGGTGAATGGAATCTCATACCTTACTAACTGATGAAGTTTTATGGATAAACCTTATCCTTATCAGCCCTATAACCCACCTTTTTCTTGATCTTCAATGGGGTTTCTTTGGGTGAGAGAAAGAAGAGAGGAGGAAGAGCAATTTGGGTTTGGGAAATTATGATAGTTAGGTTAGTTTAATTAGGTTAGGGTCTTTATATAGGTCATTCACTAACTTAATTAGACCTCCCTTAACGTATAAATATTTAAATAAACACCTAATTAATTAATTTAGCAAGTCCTAAAACGTGAAGCAAAAATAGTCTCCTTGACTAACGACACCACGTCCACGCCCCGTTTGTCAATCGACGGCCAAGGGACCAACCGTCCTGTTCGTCCGTCGTTTTGGTCAGAGAGTTGTCAAGATGGATTCCCACGAATTTGGATAATTTTTCATCGATGGTGTCCATCGATGCTCTGTCGATTGGACCACGCCCCTTCGATGGCCTTCGTTGGTGACACTGTCCCTTGATAGCTTATGGCCACTTTTGTAAGGGTCCTCCTCAAGGTCCCTAGGTTGATTTTTGGGGAGTCTTATCCGGACGTTTAGACTATAAACTAGATCTAATACGTGTTAGATACCTTACCACAAAATTTCATCAATTCACCGCTCCTAAAACTTAGTCAAATAGGCTAAGGTACACTAGCACCTCATTGAGCTAGTTTCCAAACGTCATGGATGTTATTTGATGTTTTGTCTCCAAAACTTCCCAATGACTTATATACTTTAAAAATGACCTTAAAACAATGACAAAACCCTTAGTAACTCATGTTAGTCTCTAGATTAGGTTTTAGACTTCCGGAGTATTACATTATCTCCCCTTTAGGAATATTCGTCCCCGAACTACACTAAAATTCTTTAAAAGGATGGAATAGACTCAAGAAGCCCAACCAACAACAACATATAAAAACATGAGTCACACTCAAAATCAACATAACTACATGGCCTTTTTCACAATGAAACTCAAAGCATCATTATTCGACTCATAAAGTTCAACTTTCATTTCATGCTTATGCATTATGCCAAGGCTTTCTTCAACACACACCACCATGCTCAATACAATTCATGAAGACACAACATACCAAAATGCACAACATAAACTCAAAACAAGTAAGCATCATTTTCATGTTTAGGCATAAAGTTCACTGTAAAATGCACCTTTTTGCACAACTTCACCAAAAATCAAGGCAATTTCAAATAAACTCATTCTTTTCACTACAAGTAGGAATAACTAACCCTAGTTGTCAAATATATGAGGGTAACGGGATTTCATGTCGGCCTCGGCCTCCCATGTTGCACCCTCAACTAAGTGACTCTTCCATAACACCTTTACGGAAGCCACCTCTTTGTCCATTAACTTCTTTACTTGTCTATCAAGGATTTGAACCGGAACCTCCTCATAAGATAGGTTCTCTTGAACACCTAGACCTTCAATAGGAAGAATAGACTCAAAATCATTGATACACTTCTTAAGCATGGAAACATGGAACACCGGATTAACCGAAGTCAATTCCTTAGACAAATTCAACTTATATGCAACCTTACCAATCTTTTGAAAGATTTTGTAGGGACCCACATAACAAAGACTCAACTTCACGTTCTTGCCAAATCTCACCACCCCTTTCATAGGAAAAATTTTAAGATACACTTTATCACCTTCTTCAAACTCTAATTCTTTTCAATTATGGTCAGAGTAAGACTTTTGCCGGCTATAGACTGTTTTCAAACGATTCCTTATAATATGGACCTTCTCCAAAGTCTTATAGATCAAATCAGGACCCAAAAGTGAAGACTCGCACACTTCAAACCATCCAATTAGAGATCTACATCTTCTGCCATATAAGGCTTCATAAGAGCCATAGATATAGATGAATGGTAACTATTGTTGTAAGCAAACTCAACCAAAGTCAAGTGTTTATCCCAATTTCCCTTGAAATTAATTATACAAGCTCTAAGCATATCCTCAAAATTTTTAATAGTACGCTCCTCTTGGACATCCGTTTGAGGATGAAAAGCGATGCTTAGCTTCACCTTGGTACCCAACCCTTTTTGGAATGACCTCCAAAACCTAGATGTGAATTGTGCACCCCTATCTGATATGATGGATAACAGAATACCATGGCGACACACAATCTCATCTATAAAGATCCTTGCATAATCCGCCGCCTAGTAAGTAGACTGGACGGGAATAAAATGATCAGATTTGGTCAACCTATCTATAACCACCCATATGGAGTCATATTGCTTTTGTGTCCAAGCCAAACCTATCACAAAAGCCATAATAATGTCTTCCCACTTCCAAGTAGGAACTTAGATTTTTTGGAGTAAACCACCCGGCTTTTGGTGTTCGGCTTTAACTTGTTGGCAATTTGGACATTATGCAACAAATTGCGCTATGTCCTTCTTCAAGCCTTCCAACCAAAACACTTCCCTAAGGTCATGGTACATCTTTGTAGATTCCGGATAAATAGAGTAACGGGACCCATGATCTTCCACAAAAATCTGGTTCCTCAAACCATCTACATTGGGAACACTCATCCTTTCTTGATACCTCAAGACAAAATCCCCCTTAAGGAGAATGACTCATTAAGCTTACCAAGAACCGATTTCTTCAACTCTGTCAATGGTTGATCAAGGTATTGTTTGTACTTCACCTCAACCACCAAAGCTGACTTGGAGTTATGATGGACCATAAAACCACCATTCGGAGAATCTTCCAATCTAGCACCTAATATCGCCAACCCATGAACATCATTCACTAGGTCTTTCTTGGCTTCTTCTACATGAGACACACTACCCATGGTCATATGACTTAGAGCATCCGCAACCACATTGGCCTTGTCGGGGTAGTAGAGAACACTCATGTCGTAATCTTTCAAAATTTCCAACCACCTTCTTTGTTTGAGATTCAACTCCTCTTGAGTAAACAGATATTGAAGACTCTTGTGGTTGCTATCCACATCAACATGAACACCATAAAAATAATGTCTCCATATTTTCAAGGCAAATACCACGGCCGCTAACTCAAGATCATGAGATGGATAATTCCTGTCATGCACCTTAATTTTCTATAGTCATAGGATACTATTTTCCCATGTTGCATAAGCACACCCCTAAATCCACTCTGGATGCATCGCAATACACAACGAATCCCTTGGTACCCTCCGGTAAAGTCAACACCAAAGCGGAAGTAAGCTTATCTTTCAAGATTTGGAGGATTCTTTGACATGCCTCTGACAACTCAAATTTCACATTTTTTTGGGTCAAAGTAGTCAAGTGAGAAGCAATGGACACAAAACCATCCACAGACCTCCTAAAATAACCAGCTAGACCCAAGAAACTCCTAATGTCGGTTAGAGTCAATGATCTAGGACAATTCTTCACCGCCTCGGTTTTCCTTGGATAAACCTCAACTCCCTCACTATAGATTATATGACCAAGAAACGCCACCGACCTCAACCAAAACTCACATTTGCTATACTTGGAAAATAATTAGTTCTCCTTAAGCACTTATAACACCACCCTCAAGTGATCCATGTGTTCACCCTTATTCTTCGAATATACCAAGATGTCGTTAATAAAGACAATGAAAAAATAATCTAGGTAACTTCAAAAAATCCTACTCATGAGATCCATAATTGTCGTCAGGGCATTAGTGAGACCAAACGACATCACTAAGAACTCATAGTGACTATATCTATTCGAAAATGTCATTTTTGGTATATCCTCACCTCTCACCCTAAGTTGGTGATACCCCGATCTCAAGTCAATTTTAGAAAAGTAGCTTGCCCCTTGGATTTTAATTAAACAAGTCGTCAATCCGAAGGAGAGGATAATTGTTCTTAATAGTGACTTTATTGAGTTGGCAATAATCGATGCACATTCTAAGGGACCCATCCTTCTTCTTTATAAACATAACCGGAGCATCCCATGGAGAAATACTAGGTATAATGAAGCATTTGTCTAGTAAATCTTTGAGTTGAGCCTTCAAATCTTTCAATTCGGCCGGATCCATCCGATAAGGAGGAATTGAGATGGAATTGGTATCAGGTTGCAATTCAATACTAAAATCAATTTCCTTTTCGGAAGGGATTCCGGGAAGATCACTAGGAAAGACCTCCATAAATTCCCTTACTACGGGGACTAACTCAATGGGAGGATTTTCGGATTATAAATCTTTGACTCTTACAATGTGATATAGACACCCCTTTGAGATCATTTGCAAGCCTTAAGACAAGACATGATACGACCTCTAGGACTAGAATTTCCTCCCTTCCACTCTAAAATGGGTTCATTTGGAAATTTGAATTTGACAATTTAAGTTCTACAATCAATGGAAGCAAAACAATCATGCAACCAATTTGTCCCCAAAATGACATCAAAATCGACCATATTAAATTCTACCAATTCAACATGACTAAGTCTATTAGGTAACATTATAGGACAATTTCTATATTACCCTTTTTGCAACTACCGACTAACCTACTAGGGTAGTTACCATGAAAGGTTCATTTAGAATATCGGGCAAAATATAAAACTTTCTAGATACAAAAGGAGTAATAAAAGATAGTTAGCACCTGGATCAAGTAAGGCATATATATCAATAGAGAAGACTTGTAACATACCGGTCACCACATCGAGAGAACTCTCTTGTTCACCCCTAGAGAGAAGTGCGTAAAGGTGATTTTTTCTTTGGAGGATCCACATTAGAACCACTTGCTTGAGCATGCCCGATACCTTTGTCTTGCCCCTTAACATTTGGGAAATCCCTAACCTTGTGTCCTCTCTTGCCACACCTAAAGCAATTGTCCGTACCAACAATGTAATTACCATAATGATTCTTGCCACACTTTCCACAAGTTGGGTTCTTGTTTGGTGAGCTAGTTTCTCTTCCCTTTTAAGACTCATGATTAGACACCCTATCATCACGAGACTTGGGAAATTTGGAAGGAACTTGATTAGAAGACCTCTTCTTGAACCTAGGCTTGTCTTGGATATCAAGCTGACCCTTGGAAGAACCACCATCAAAACACCTTGCCCTCTTAGCATCTTGCCCTCTTTGAATCTCTACTCATTCTTTCTACCCTTTTCTCTTCCACTTGTTGAGAATGAACCATGAGACAAGAAATTTTCATATTATCATGTCGCATAGTCGAACGACATTTTTTTTTCAAGTCATCCGACACTCCTATCACAGAGTGACTCATTTCATCCCTAGGATCCAAAACCAAAGAAGGAGCATACTTTGACAATTTAGTGAATTGCAAAGAGTAGTCAAGTACATTCCTACCTCCTTGACGAAGGTTGATGAATTCCTCCACTTTGGCTTCCCTTTTCTCCCTAGGAAAGAACCTATCAAGAAAAGTCTTCTTGAAAATCTCCTTAAGTCACCGGTCCACCTCTTAACGGCCTATTGTCTCTCCATTGGACATACCAACTTTGGGCCACATCTTTGAGTTGGTAAGTAGAAAACTCAGCCTTATCACTAGTAGTTAACCCCATAGCATAGAGAATCTTGTAGGTTTCATCAATGAACTCTTGGGGGTCTTCCTCAACTTTGGACCCATAGAAAGTAGGGGGATTCATCTTTATGAAATCCCTCAAACGAGAGGTCATGGTGCCAACATGTTGGTTTGATTAGGGTACAACATCCCAATTAGCTTGGGTCGTCATGGCTTGAGCTTAAGTAGTTAAGGCTTGTGCTTGAGTAGTAATGACTTGGGCCATTTGGAGAAAGGCAGCCTTTATGTCACCATCCGTCAAAGGAGGAGGATTAACTGGAGCTTGGTCATCATTAACAACTTCTTCAAGAAGAGGGACTTGATTTGCCTTGGGGAGGAACTCCCGCATTGGCAATATCATCATCAAGTCTTCGAGTGTTTGTTCTTAGAATATTCATTAACTATAATCACAATAAAAGGATTAGAAGCTAAGGGCACATAGAGTCAAGACTCTAGAGGCACGATATTGGATTTCCAAGAAAAGGAGGATTTTCTAAGCATCTTATAGTTTTCTATTCATAAGCGTGAAGCGCTTCACAATTATGAATAAAAATCTACATTGACGTGGTTAAGTGATACATCAACTCTAAACATATTCAAGCTCATGATCTGATACCAAGTTTGTCACATCCAGGGAGTACCTCCTAGACGTAACCGTTGTTGTCGTCCTCATCGAGGAGTAAGACTAGCCTCTTAGCTTACATCATTACATCCATAGATTAAAAATGCGGAAAATATAAAACTTTTCTTCAAACTATCATGAGGTTTACATAGAACCTTTGTATAAGAAGATTACTTAGTATTCTACTTTTATTGCACATGTACATATATAAGATATAACATAGTCTTAAAACCTGATATCTCATCTAATAACCATCTAAACAAGAATATAATAACTGGGGATAGCCCATACAACTATACCATAATATCCACATATAGACTATACAATCTTTAATACTCAAATGAAAGGAAAAGAACATATTGTCTTTAAGATTAATCAAAATCCGAAGCTAGAAAATGGCATTGTCCTCGAAGTAGTGAGAACCTACCCAACTTGGAGAAAGAGAATCTAAGTTTTCTTTCAAATATCGTCACAAGCCCTTAAACGACCGTAACCTAAAAGTTGGGGGGAAAGGAATAAAATAGGGTTAGCACATCACTTATACTAAAAATGAGAACCATATGCACACACAACATAAAATCATGCTAAAAAGGGACATTTCATTAAAGCATTCAATTTACCTTTAAAAACCTTATGCACATTCAAGAACCAATACAAATCAATAAGACATATTCATTAAGTCAACACCATGTACATCACAAGACCAACAATACTAAGTCTACTCAAGTATACATGCATATCCACATAATAGAACACATAGTCAAGTCAGCCCTATCATCAAGTCATAACATCAACAAGCATGTATAATAGTTCATAACATCATAGCCCAAGATAGACCATTACTCATGACCTCAATCAAGTAAGCCCAACAAGAACAATAAATAATGTCCGATTTCATCATATCATTAAGATCACATAGCATCATTTTTAGCAATAGAGACCAATCACATGTTCATAAGTGAAACCAACATTATATAGTATCATGAACATGTATGATCATCATATACACATCATTTAAATTTATAAGCATATACATATACAAGAACATCCTTCTAAGACTTTCTTCAAGGTTAACTACTGCAATGTATAGGTAGAGTCTCATACCCCTACTTAGACTAAGCTAAACCCCTTAGGTCATCCTAGTTAGAGTTCATTCTTTTACTTCATTTTACCTTTTGGGAATATCTTGCCTTAACCGACATATACCACATGAGCTAATGTGGAATCAGGTGTCATGGAACCCTACACTGAATGAAGGCGGACTACTTCACGAGGTAGAACCAAAACATGAACATAGTGTCTAAGTGGATCCACGAGCTAGTATTCCTATGGGGTCAACATAGTTCAAGAACTTTATAATATGGTTGGGACCCTCTTTATGATACATGCATTATAGTATCCAATCTCATGAGTAAATTAGTGATCCTACCTTATCTATGTGGGAAGGGACACTCCTCACTCTACTTCACTCGGTGCTAAGCTAGTCCCTTTTGAAATGGTTTTAATACCTTTATTCATCATCATAGCTTAATGTAGTTCATATGTTGTATCATTTATATAATCATCATCATAGTTCAATAATAATTGCATGAGTATTTTACTTTCGTTACAATTCATACATGTAAGTTTAGCACATTTACATAGTCACATCATAATAAGGCACATTGATATGTTATCACCATCCTTATAACATTTACATCTTAGCTAAAAACTCATTGTGAAGTTCTAAGACATTTCAATTCAACATCATACCAACCCCATCAATCTTAATATAAGGTATACTTCAATACAACATTATCACTTAATCACAAGAAATCATAATTGAAGTAAAGAATAAAGATCACAAGACTTACTCCATCTCCTTCACAATGCCACCATAAAGGTCTTGCCATAAACCATCCAATTCAAACCAATAATAGTATAATATCATCACCAAGAAATAAACAACATAATAATGAAGTCAATTGAATTACTACACAACAATTCATCACTTGTTCATAGCCTAGAATTACAGACTTGGATCAAGTTCATACTCTACTTCACAATTTAGGTCAATTACTCAAGAACTAGCATAATTAGACTACAATATATCACAATATACTCATAATTATCATAATTACAACATAGTATAGTAATTCACACACTAACCAAACCAATTGTATCAATACTATACAATTCAATTCAAGATCACAACTTAGGGTTAAGGGGAAAGGGTCATCTTCCACAAACTAGTTCAATGCATCAAGAATTAGTATAATGTAACCATAAATAAATTTAAATATACTCATAATAATCAAAATTAATCATGAACAAATCAATTCACAATACAATTTCGTATTATAACTAAACCCACTTGAATTTCATATTTTTGAAATCAATTTGGAGGAGCCCTTTGGGGAAAGATATCCCAAATGTGAAAGGAATCCCATATATTACTAATTTATTAAGTTTTATGGAAAACTTAATCCTTATCAGCCCTATATCCCACCTTTTTCTTGGTCATCAATGGGGTTTCTTTGGGAGAGAGAAAGAAGAGAGAAGGAAGAGCAATTTGGGTTTTGAAAATTATGAGGGTTAGGTTAGGTCTTTATATAGGTCATTAACTAACTTAATTAGACCTCCCTTATTCCTTAATAATTAACCAACAACCGAATTAATTAATTTATCTAGTCCTAAAATGTGTAGCAAAAACAGTCACTTTGACAAAGGACACCACATCCATGCCCCGTTTGTCAATCGACGGCCAAGAGACAAACCGTCCTGCTGGTCCGTCATTTTGGTCAGAGAGTTGTCAAGATGGCTTCCCACGAATTTGTATAAGTGTCCATATACGTTGTCCATTGACGCCCCATCGATTGTACCACACCTCGTTGATGGACTTCGTTAGTCACACTATCCCTTGACAGCTTTTGGCCACTTTTGCAAGGGTCCTCCTCAAGGGACCTTGGTTGGTCCTTGGGGAGTCGTATCCGTACGTTTTGAATATAAACTATCTCTAATACGTGATAGACACATTACCATAAAATTTCATCATTTTCCCACTCCTAAAACTTAGTCAAATATGCTAAGGCACACCATCATTTCATTGAGCTAGTTTTCGAACATCATGGACGTTTTTGACGTTTTGTATCCAAAACTTCCCAAATGATTTATATACATTAAAATGAACTCAAAACAGTTACAAGACCCTTAGGCATTCGTTTTAGCCTCTAGATTAGGCTTTAGGCATCCGGAGTATTACAACTATGTCCAAAATTTGGTCACATCGTTTTTAAGTCAAAATAGACTTGGTTAAAAGGACCAATAAGTGCAAGGGTCTTTTGGGTACTTTGAGGATTATTGGTTGACGTTTATTGAGTCATTTTAAACCCTAAAATTTAAAAATCAACCTAAACCCTCATTCCAAAACAAAAACTCTCTATTCCTTCTCTCAAAAACATCCATTGATGAAACTTTGAAGCTCAAAGGAAGAAGGTCAAACTCTCCATGTTTTTACCCCAATGTTGTGTGACTTATAAAAGTAAGGTATGGTGTTTCATCCTTGATTCTTTTTCCATTCAAGGAGTCAATTCCAAATTTTTTCAAAAAATTCTTCCAAAAACTATAAGGTTCTATATTAAATTCAACGCATGTGTTCTTGCATGACAGGATTTAAATCAATTTTTTATGAATTAATTGATGCTAATTTAATGTTTAATATCAAAAATTCTATGAACCCATGCATTACATAAATTCCTAGTTTTGGCTCTAATACGGGTGAACTGATCACGGCTTAATATTATTGAATTCATGTGTAGATTGTATTAGGCTACTTAATTATGTATTGATCAATGTTAGAATTGTTCATGGATGACTTACAATGTTGATATCATTATTTAGTATTGATGGATCATATATTTAGTTGAATTATTGGCTTAGTCTTAATTATATTGTTATGGGTAATATCTCTATTATGTGAATTTGTATTGGTAAGGATAAAGGATGATTATTATGGATATGGGAAGGTGGTGATTTGAACTAATTCCTTCGTTTAGCATTGAATTGATATTAAATTGTTGTTGTTTGGTATGGTCATCTTATGATGGCGGTGTCAACTTGATATAATCGTTATGAACATGGCCTTGTTGGCATTATATTGTGAAACATGGTATGATCATGATAATGTATACAAAAATTTATAAAGTGATGTTTTAATGTGATGTCAATATGATCTTTTATGAGTCTATAATACTATGATTTAAAATGTGGCCTCTCTAATTCATGACATATGATGTGAAGGACTAGGGAGAGCCATTATAAAATGATGTGGTATATTTTATGGTAGACTAGTTGTCCCTACTTGGTACTTGAAAAGGTATTCAATGAATGAAAGAAAGAAAATCAAGGATCGGTATACCTAAGTTGGTGACCTTCATCGATGACATTGTGTGTCGCCATGGTATTCCGTTATCTATCATATCGGATAGGGGTGCTCAATTCACATCTAGGTTTTGGAGGTCATTCCAAGAAGGGTTGGGTACCAAGGTGAAGTTAAGCACCACTTTTCATCACCAAACGGATGGTCAAGCGGAGCGTACTATTCAAGCCCTTGAGGATATGCTTAGAGCTCGTATCATTGATTTCAAGGGAAATTTGGATAAGCATTTGCCTTTGGTGGAGTTTGCTTACAATCATAGTTTTCATTCATCCATATCCATGGATCCTTATGAAGCCTTGTATGGTAGGTAGTGTATGTCTCCTAATGGATGGTTTGAAGTGGGTGAGTCTTCACTTTTGGGTCCTGATTTCATTTATAAGACTTTTAGAGAAGGTTAATATCATAACGAACCGATTGCAAATAGCCTATAATCAGCAAAATTCTTATGCCAGTCATAGGAGAAGGGATTTAGAGTTTGAACAAGGTGATAAAGTGTACTTGAAAATTTCACCTATGCTTAAGAAGTGTATCGCCGAGTTTATTCTTCCTATTGAGGGTCTTTGTGTGAAGTATAACCTCTCTTATGAGGAGGTTCTGGTTCAAATCATTGATAGGCAAGTAAAGAAGTTAAGTAATAAAGAGGTGGTTTCCATAAAGGTGTTATGGAAGAATCACCTAGTTGAGGGTGCAATATGGGAGGCCAAGGCCGACATGAAGTCCCGTTACCCTCATCTATTTGATAAATAAGGTTATTCATTCCTCTTAACAATGAAAGTGATGACTAAAATTGAAGTTTCTTGATTTTTGGTGAATTTTTGCAAATATATGTATTTTTGATATCATCACAGTGAATATTACAGTGAAATGTGCATTTTGACTTGAAAATTTGCAATTCTTCTTCTTTTGAGTCATGTTGTGCATTTTGATATGGTGAGTTTGTATGAAATGATATGTAACATGTTGGTAACTTGAGTTTTTTTAAAATTGCTCACAGATAATAAGTTGAGCTCTTGTTGTTATGAGAAGGATATTCCTCATAATGTAATATTGAGCCTTATGTGTGGTTATTGAAGTTTTGGATTGCCTTGTGTAAATGTTATGAATGATGTCGTAACTCATGTTGTCATGTATTATTGATTTGTTGAGCTGCTAGTCTTGAGTCTATTGCTTCATCTCAAATGATTTTAGTGTCATTCGGGGATGAATGTTCCTAAGGGGGGCATAATGTATCATTTCAAAAATCTAAGAAGTGTTCTAGATCCTAACATAAGTGTCAAAAGGTATATACACTGTTTTAGGGTCTATTTTAATGAATATTAGTCATTGAGGAAGTCTAGAAACCAAAACGTCCATGACGTCCAAAAACTAGTTCAATGAGGTACTAGTGTGCCTTAGAATATTTGACTAGATATTTGGTGAAGGGTGTCTAACACGTACTATAGTTAGGTCATAGTCGAAACGCCCGGGCATGACTCCCCAAGGACCAACCAAGGGCCCTTGAGGAGGACCCTTGTTTATGGGGTCAAAGGACTACCCAAGACAGTGTGACGCACAACTTGTAGTCGATGATTCGTGTGTTAATTGATGAGGCATCGATTGAATCGTCGATGAACACTTAATCATTTTCATCAAGACTTGTTTTGGACCAGTATCTGACAAAAAAGACGGACAACCAGGACGGAGGGTCCTGTGGCCGTCGTCTCACAGATGGACTGTTGGTTAGGGTCTCGTCTGTGAGGGCCTGAGTTGCTGCATGCTTTAAGTTGATTTCAAATAATTAATTAAGGGGTTATTTAATTAGTTGGGGTTAAGGGAGGTCTAATTAAGTTAGTTAACAACTTATATAAAGCTTCTAACCTAATTAGACTAACCTAATCTCTCATAATTTCCAAACCCAAAACTCTCTTCCTTCTCTCTTCTTTCTCTCTCCCAAAGAAACCCCATTGAAGATCAAGCTAGGGGTTGGTTCAAGGGCTGCAAAGGTCGAACTTATCCATCAATCTTCATCAAACATTAAGGTATGGGATTCGTTTCACCTTTGAGACCTCTTTCCTCAAAGGGTTCCATCAAATTGATTTCAAAAGTTGAGTATTCAAGTGGGTTTTAATTCACTACGAAATTGATGTTATGGATTACTTTGCTTATGATTTATTTTTGATATTATTAATAGATTAAGACGTAACTCAATTATGTTATATCTTGATGTATTGGTCTAGTTTGTGGAATATGACTTATTCCCCTTAACCCTAGGTTGTGATATTGATATGAATTGTATTATGTTGGTTCAATTGAATTAGTTATTGATTGAATTACAACTAGTTGATGTTATTGTATCAATTGTGAATAGATTAGGATGAATTATAGTCCTATCATGCTAGTTCTTGAGTAACTGATCTAGATTATGACTTTGATCTAAGTTTCTTATCTTAAACTATGAACTAGTAATGGATTGTAATGTAGCAATTCAATTAGCCTTTTTATTATGTTGGTTATGGTTATATGATAATACTACACCCTTAATGGGTTGATTTTTAGAGTTGACGGTAAGACCTTGATGAGAATTATGAAGGAGGCTTGGTAAGTCTTGTGATCCCTATTCGTTACTTCAAATTATGGTTAATTGTGATTAAGTCATGATGTTGTATTGGAGTATGTCGTGTATTAAGATTGATAGGGTTGGTATGATGTTGAATTGAAATGTTTTGACTACGCTTTGTGAGGTGTTGGCTAAGATGTAAATGTTATAAGGATGGTGGTGATTACCAATGTGCCTTATTATAAAGTGATATGTAAATGTGCTAACCTCACTTATATGAATTGTAATGAAAGGACTATACGCATTCAATTCTATTTGAGCTATGATGATGAAGATTATACAAGGTTTAGGCCCTATTACCTACATTAAGTTATGATGATTAATAAAGACATTAAATACATTTCGAAAAGGGACTCTAGCTTAGCAACGAGTGAACTAGAGTGAGGAGTGTCCCTTCCCACATAGGGAAGGTAGGGTCACTAATGTACTCTTGAGTTTGAAGACTATAATGCATGTAGCATAAAGATGGTCCCAATTATATCTCCTAGTTCTTGAATTATGTTGCCCCCATAGGAATACTAGCTAGTGGATCCACGTACTTGCTATGTTTCATGTTTCGGTACTACCTTGGCAAGTAGTCCGCCTTCCTTTGGTGTAGTGTTCTATGACACCGGAGTCAACATTAGCTCACGTGGTCTATGTGGGTTAAGGAAATATTTTCCCAAAAGGTAAAATGAATTAAAGGAATGAACTCTAACTAGGACAACCTAAAGGGTTTAGCTTAGTCTAGGTAGGGGTATGGGACTCTACCTAAACATTGCACTATTTAGCCTCGAGGAAAGTCTTAGGATGATGTTCTTATATGTGAATATGCTTATAATGGTACATGATATGTATATAATGATCTTGCACATTGTTGATACTATATGATGATTAGTTTCACTTATGAATATGTGTTGGTCTTCTTTGTTAAAGTATTATGGTATGTGTTCTTAATGATATGTTATGAGAAGTTGGAAGTTGGTCATGATTCTTATTGGGTTACTTGATTGAGTAAGGTTATGGGGATTTGCTTGGTCATTACACTTGTTGACTTAATAGGGGTTCATGGGTAATTGTCATGCTTTGGTTATGTTGTAATGAACTATTATCTATGGTTGTTTCTATTATGACTTGATGAAAGTTTTGCTTTGACTATGTGCCAATTATGTGATATGCATGTTGACTTGACTAGACTTAGCATTGTTGGTCTAGTGATATACATGTTAGGTAAATTATCATGTTTTAATGAAATATCCCTTTTTAGCATGTTTTCATGATATCTGTGCATATGGTATCATACTTAGTACAAGTGGTGTACTAAGTATCATACTTAGTACAAGTGGTGCATAAGTATGATACCATATGCACACATATCATGAAAACATGCTAAAGAGGGATATTTCATTAAAACATGATAATTTACCTAACATGTATATCACTAGACCAACAATGCTAAGTCTAGTCAAGTCAACATGCATATCACATAATTGGCACATAGTCAAAGCAAATCTATCATCAAGTCATAATAGAAACAACCATAGATAATAGTCCATTACAACATAACCAAAGCATGACAATTACCCATGAACCCCTATTAAGTCAACAAGTGCAATGATCAAGCAAAGCCCCATAACCTTACTCAATCAACTAACCCAATAAGAATCATGACCAACTTCCAACTTCTCATAACATATCATTAAGAACACATACCATAATACTTTAACAATGAAGACCAACACATATTCATAAGTGACACCAATCAACATATAGTATCAACAATATGCAAGTTCAATATATACATATAATGTAGCATTATAAGCATATTCATACATAAGAACATTCTCCTAAGACTCCCTTCAAGGCTAACTAGTGCAATGTTTAGGTAGAGTCTCATACCCCTACCTAGACTAAGCTAAACCCCTTAGGTCATCTTAGTTAAAGTGCAATCTTTTAGTTCATTTTACCTTTTCGGAACATCTTGCCCTAGCCTACATATACCACATGAGCTAATGTGGAATCCGGTGTTATGAAACCCTACACCGAAAGAAGGCAGACTACTTGCCAAGGTAGTATCAAAACATGAACATAGCAACTATGTGGATCCACTAGCTAGTATTCCTATGACGGAACCATAGTTCAAGAACTAGGAGATATAGTTGGGACCCTCTTTATTCTACATGCATTATAGTCTCCAATCTCAAGAGTACATTAGTGATCCTACCTTTCATATGGGAAAGGACACTCCTCACTCTAGTTCACTTGGTGCTAAGCTAGAGTCCCTTTTGAAATGTCTTTGACGTCTTTATTAATCATCATAACTTATTGTAGGTCATAGGGTCTAACCCTTGTATAAACATCATCATCATCATATCTCAATAGGATTTTCATGAGTATTATCCTTTCATTACAATTCATATAGGTGAAGTTAACACATTGACATTTTCATATCATGATAAGGCACATTGTTAAATCATTCACCATCCTTATAACATTTACATCTTAAGTCAACACCTCACAAATCATAGTCATGACTTTAAATTCAACATCATACCATCCTATCAACCCTAATACAAGGCATACTCGAATACAACAATATGACTTAATCACAATTAACCATAATTTGAAGTAAAGGATAGGGATCACGAGACTTACCAAGTCTCCTTCATAATTCACCATCAAGGTCTTACAATCAACCCTTAATTAAACCCAATTAGGTTATAACATCATAATTCAATGATCAACATGGTAACAAGGCTAAAAGAATCACTAAATCACAATTCAATACTAGTTCATAGCTTAAGACAGGATACTTATGTCAATTTACAACATACGTCATAACCTAGATCACTTCTCAAGAACGAAAATGAAAAGACTATAAATCACCCTAATTAATTCATGATTAGTATAAAAACATCATCTAGTAGTAACTCAACCAATAACCAAGTCCATTGAACCAATATAGCATAATTCATATCAAGATCACAACCTAGGGTTAAGAGGTAAGGGTCATCTTCTACAAACTAGACTAAACAATAAATATATATCATAATTAATTTAGAATGCATGTTAATATATTCATAATATCCAAATAAGTCATAAACAAATCAACTCATAACATCAATTTCGAGATAGGATGAAACCCACTTGAAAACTCAATTTTGGAAATCAATTTGATAGAACCCTTTGAGGAAAGAGGTCTCAAAGGTGAAATAGATCTCATACCTTACTAATTGATGATGATTGATTGTGAAACTTGAATACTTGAACCCCTAAACCCCTTCCCTAGCTTGGTCTTCAATGGTGTTCTTTATTAGAGAGAGAAAGAAGAGAGAAGGAAGAGAGTTTGGTTTGTGAGTTATGAGAGTTTAGTTAGTCTTAATTAGGTTAGCACTTTATATTGGGTGTTAACAAAGTTAATTTGACCTCTCTAATCCCCCAACTAATTAACTAACCCTTTAATTAATTAATTGGAACTAACTTAAATATGCAGAAAATCTCAGCCCTCACAGACGAGACCTCGACCAACGATCTGTCTGTGAGTCGACGACCTCCCCCCCCCCCCC
>NC_028643.1:34541883-34583264 GCF_001406875.1 Solanum pennellii
CCCCCCCCCCTCTTCTGTGCTGAACATCCGTATGTAAGTTCAGAGACTAGTCCAAATGGAACATTTCCAAAAATTTTAAGTGTGTGTCGACGGATGGCATCGACGCCCCATCGATCCACACGTTCCGTCAACTCCCCTCGTGGGTCCACACTGCCTAGGCAGTCATTCACCCCAAATGCAAGGGTCCTACTCAAGGGACCTTGGTTGATCCTTGGGGAGTCGTACCCAGAAGTTTCGATCATGAATCATCTTAAACACATGTTATACACCCTTCCACCAATTTTGATCAATTTCCAACTTCTAAAAGCTAGTCAAATTGGCTAAGGCATGCTAGTACCTCCTTTAACTAGTTTCCGAACGTTATGGACGTTCTTGGAAGTTTTGGTTTTTAGGCATCCTAAATGACTTATACTAATTAAAATTGACCTTAAAAGTATGTCTAAACCTCATGAAACTCATTTTAGGCTCTATAATACGTCTTAGATTTTCGAAGTGTTACAAAAC
This sequence comes from Solanum pennellii, assembly GCF_001406875.1. Classification (NCBI taxonomy): domain Eukaryota; kingdom Viridiplantae; phylum Streptophyta; class Magnoliopsida; order Solanales; family Solanaceae; genus Solanum; species Solanum pennellii. The sequence goes on from NC_028643.1 coordinate 34,542,388, forward strand.
CTCAAAAACTCTCAAGGTTTTCTCTCAAAAATTTTCTAATGATTCTCTCAAGTGGATTAATTAGGTTTATTAAAACTTTCAAAAATCCTCACCCAATTCCAAATCTTGGTTTCATCAAGGTATGTGAGAAGTTCATCAATGGATCTTTTTTTCATCCATTCAGTTCCAATGATTTCTTTACTTATCACCTCTATTTAAACCCAAATTCTAGGGTTTTGCATGATTTTTCATGTGTTCACTTATTTATGACTAAAATTCTATATTTGATCTTAGTATGCATCATTTGATCACATTTTTACGTTTTTAATTATTTTCATATGAACCCATGCTATAGATTACTTTATGATGATAAACTATGTTTTGAGATTACACGTGCATCATAATGAAGGAATTTACAATCATGGATGCTTTTAGATAATGTATCACCATGTTTTATGAAAAGGTTTCTTTGAAGTGAAGTATTCTCATTATGATAGATGATCATTATTTTTATGCTTGAGATAAGTATATTTATAAATATGTAATGAAATTATGGTTTTGAAAGGAGATATTCTAACATATGAAATTTATGAGTGGATTGGTATTACTAGATTTTTACCCTTCCATGCATTATAATTATGCTTATTTCCATTGGGTGTGTACTTAGCACCGAGAGAACTTTGGGATGGAGATTCTTTTGTTAGTAGAGTCTAGGTCTCTGGTAGAGATTTCCTTATCCATAACTACGTTCCCTCATAGTTACTTGTCCCGATTGGACATAGCTAGTGGATCCCCCTAAGCTTGAAAACATGATCCTTACCTTTTCAAGTAGGACATTCTCTTTTTAGTGTGACAGTACGACACCAAATTTCATTTTATAGCTCACTTGGTCTATGTTGATTAACGGTAAACGTCCCACAAAAGATTTTTCTTCTCAAATGGTTTAAGACTTCCTCAAAGACTATGATATAAGTTTATGTTATGATTTTCAAATGTTGCATTTACCTTGTCCTACTATTTATAGTTTTATCTTATCAAGATTCGATATGGTTTTACTTGGCCATGCATCATCACGTCTTTAAACTTAGCATATTTATGTTTATGTTTATGCATGTTCCTCATATTCAATACATTCCAAGTACTGAAACATATCTCTTGGGCCTATATTGTTTTATAATATCGAACATGATGTTCTTCTATCCGATCGTGGCTAGTTGATTGATTCAACCATGATTAGCTTGTGGTGATTCCTCATGTTTCAAGGTCATCATCACACCGTATGAGTTTATTTTCTATTTTATTCTTTTCAGTTTTCAAACTTACTTCGTGAGCTAATGCTTGTCCTAGTCACACCTATGATATTAGAGGCTTGTTGTCAGACTTAGTAGAATTATGCATTTATATTCTTTGTACTCTGTTTTGGTATCATGTTGAGTTGAAGTTTTGGGACTTATATTTTGTTTATTCTTTAAATATAGTCATATTATACACCCGACTGCTTCAACTGGCATGACATCACATATTGGTCCACATTTACCCAAGATTCTGAATAGAAATAATTTAATATCAAGATACATTTAATTTTTAACTTTTCAGTTTTTATACACAAGTTTGTGATTATGATCCAAGTATTTATGAGTGCATAAGATAACTTTTGAATGTTTTACTAACTTTGAATGTGCTACTAACATAACTTGTGTGCATAATCAATTATGTTGCTTAACTAGTACTTTTAACAAACATGATATTTACCTTATTATAAATCAAAATTTATGTACCTCTTCTATACTTTTTGTCTTTATTTTTTCCTCTACTTTTTTTCACTTTAACCTTTTTATTTTTAACACTTTTTTTTTCTCCTACCCGTTTCTTTTCATTAAAAATATGTCAAATATATTTTCTTAATTCTCTTTTAAACTTCTTAATATAAAGATAAAGTAATCAAAAAATAATATTATCAAGTTTCAACATAAGAAAATAAGATAAAGTATTAAAATAGTGCATAAAACATATTATAGAACATGAAGAAGTATAAATATTATACAGGCGTTATTTATTTCAATTAGTTAGAGAGTATTAAAAGAATCTACAATTGGAATATGAAAAAAACATATATATATATAAAAACTAGAATTTTCTTTTAGTTTATTTATTTTCAAAAACCAGTCTTTCTCTTTAGTGAAAAGTTGTAACTTTTGTGAAGAATTGTGATTTTTATGAAAGGTTATAACATTTTGAAAGGATGTGACCTATTCGAAGAGTTGTAACTTTTCCAAAGAGTTGTGACCATTCCAATATGGCACAATAAGCATTTTTTTACACTACCCTTTGTTGTCTATAAAAGAGGGGTTTCCTCTCATTTTAAAACAACAAAAATTTTAACTTATTCTTCTTCTTTTAAACAGTTAAATATTCGTGTACTTTGAATTTGTTGAGTGGTTCACTGACATCATTATTTTTGTATCAATACACTGGTAAAAAAATCATTTGATCCTGAGAGAATCTATTTTTTTAAACCTCAGGTACTAGAGGGAAATGATTTTTCTTAAGGGGACATTGAAAAATTTAGTGGACTCGATTTTTTCCTATTTGTTTCATTCTATTGTTATAGATCCTGATATCTTTTTTTACCCTCATTAGTCTACTTATGATATTAATGGTTGTTTCTTAGTATATGTTTTAAACTTTGTTGTCTATGTTTCTGCAAAGTTATTGTTAAAAGTATTTATTAGTACAGATTAAATAGCACATGTTAATTGAGTATTCTCTCAAGTTTTCTCTACTGAAATTCTTGAAATCACTATAAAAAATTTCTTAAAGATCTATACTACCATCTCTTGAAGACAAAATTCAACTTTGGTATGTCATTATAAGGACATAAAGACCTTAAAAACTTTATCGCACCTTGATGTGTGAAATAAACAAGAAAAAGAAGACAAGAATTAATAAACTTTTGGATATGGGTTCAAGGATGTGTCGCATGACCTATATAGAAATATGACTAGACTAGTCTCTTTTATCCCAAAGACATAGATAACTACAGAGTTAGTTAATTGCTCGTACTCAATATAAAGTATGGACAGATTTGCAAGTTTATTGCAAGGTGTAGATACTTATTTTGAAGTAATATATGTGTTTCTCAACATTGCAATTGGGATAGAAGTGTAGTTTCAAATTGAACTCCAGCACTCTGGTATGTTGATTTTTGTAAAAAAAAAAAAACACCCAAACAAACTGAATAATTTTGTGTAATATTTTTTTCCTTTCAAATATATATAATAAGTTGAATTGTTGTTCAATATGATACATTTTCCCTTTGATTTCAATTTTAATAATTACTTATAATACATTTAAATAGTAAATTTTAAAATGATGTATGGCTGAATGTTTTACACATTAGAATTTGAATATCGTAAACTTTTCTCAGTCTTTTAAAATTTATTTATCTCTTCACCAACGATTATTTATTTATCAGAAAATTTAATATCTTAGCTTGATGTTCATTTTATTTTCAAAAATATCAAATAGTAACACTTCCCTGCAAGAAAAAGGGTAAATTACAACATCAAATTAAAGATGATTGATTGAAGGAAAAATCATAAGATATTATAATTATCATTTTTCTTTACATTATTAATGTCTGTTACTACGTAATCTTTTATGTAAGATAATATAATTTTTTAGTATTAATGATTGATATGTTTTAAGTATTATTTTATGAAGTTCATAAAATTAAATTACTGAGCGAGGCGCGAGTATTTTACTAATATATATATATACAAAAGAATCTACACATTGTAATCATTTATTTTGTCATTTCAATGAAGATATTTGTATGGAAAACTCAAATAAAATTTACGATTTAGTGTGAAATGATATGAATAACCTTGGATTGTCAAAACAATTACCAAGTGTGGTAGTTCAACGGATAAATTAATATGAATAAGATGTATAGCTTAAATAGATTCAGAATTCAGTGTGAGATTCCAATTGTTATAACAAAAAATAATTAGGAAGCAAAAAAGAAAGTAATTTTCTTAGTTTTTATTTATCGCCACAGAAATATTAATAGGAAATCCTCAAAAAGGATTTAAATTACGTAAACATTTTTCTTTGCTAAGTCATAAGGTTAGTGAGACTAAATACGAAAAGTAAGTGGGTAAATAGCTACTACATACATAAAAAGAAAAAAAATGATTTCTTAAATTCAAATTGACTTAATTAGAAACATAACATAATTTAAGATTTTCTCAAAATCAATATTTTAGCTTTGCTCTCCTATTAAATAAAATTAGAACTTCAACATCTCTTTTAGGAAAAGTTCCAACACTTTTACTAATAGGAGATAGTAATTACAGTAAAAAGCAAAATTCATCAGCATTAATCACAAAAATATACGTTAGATTTTTGTTGTACTTTCGAATAATTGAATTTTATATACAGGTACTCAATTGCAACTGATATAATAAAAAAAGTGTTATAAAAAAACATGAACATAGTATATTGCTCTCCTTGATACCAGATGTCATGTGTGAATTACTGTAGCAACATGAGGTTCAGAAGGACTTTAAAAAAAAAGTGACAGTAAGTTTCAAAATAAATGGGCGGTGCATAAGTCTTAAGTATTGGATATAGGTGACAATTATGTGATTAATGATTAAGGATTGTGGAGTTACACTAAAGTTTATAAGTTGACAGTTTGGTCCATGAAGGGTAAAAGAGTAAATTGACTAAAACCTAATTTAACCAATTTTGGTGGGAATTAAAATTGGGGGAAGCAACCAGCAAGCTGTAGAAAAAGGGAAAATAAAATATTTTTCTCCCACCTCTCGTTGTATTCTTCTTCTTCTTCCTCTTCTTCTTCTTCGTTCTTGCTTGCTTGCTTGTCTTTCTTCCGTTTTCTTATTTTCTTCTTCTTTTCGTACGTTATTGATCTTAGCTGCTTGTCCTTGAGCTTTCTTTTTTTCTTCTTCTAGGATCAGATTTAACTAATTTAATCAGTAGACCTGATTTCGTTTACTATCAGTTGAAATTACTTCATAAATAATTAGGGTCATACATCATTGTTTTGATATGCAAAATTGATAGTTTTTTAAAATCATTTATCATCATCTGGGCACTTACAATTTTTTTAATAATATGCATTCGCGTTTTCAACAGATTGCTATATGTTGCAACAATTGACTATTGAAATAAATTATGGCCATATGTAGCAAAAGAAAGGTTATTTCAATAGCAACAGAATAGACATATGCTGCAACATATAACTTACACAAGCTGCAATATATAAGCTAGACATTGTTAGGTAGTGGAGCCTGATTAATTTTAGGCTTTCCTATTTATTCTCTATTTTAGGTTTTCCTATTTATTTTCTATTTTAGCTTTCCTATTTATTCTCTATTTATTCTCTGTCACCAAAAATACTCTGATTTATTAATATAAATATACCTCACCGCCGTGGAAGTTTACTCACGGGAAGTTACCACGAAATATTGGGTTTTCTCTTTCTCTCTCTAGATCTCTCATCTCTTTCTCTTGAAAGTTCTTGTGTTCTTCATTCATCTAGTGTGTGTGCGTGAATTCGATCCTAACAACTGGTATCAGAGCTAAGGAGATTCAACACAATCACAGAAGATGGATAGTTCGAAGCTTGGAATCGAGAAGTTTGATGGATCCGATTTCAGTTTCTGGAAGATACAGATCGAAGATTATCTGTACCAGAAATATCTTCACGAACCGTTGACCGGGGTGAAGCCGGAATCTATGACGGAGGAGAAGTGGAAACTCAAGGATCGTCAGGCTCTAGGGTTGATCCGGTTGACTTTGTCAAGAAACGTGGCGTTCAACATCGTGAAGGAGAAGACTACGTCCGGTCTGTTGAAGGAACTGTCAAACATGTATGAAAAACCATCGACTATGAACAAGGTATATTTGATGCGTAGATTGTTCAATTTACAGATGTCTGAGAATGGATCCATTTCTGATCATATAAACGAGTTCAATATGATTGTGAGTCAACTCAATTCTGTGGATATTAATTTCGAAGATGAAATTAAGGCGTTCATTTTGATGTCATCTCTGCCCGAGTCTTGGGATACTGTTGTTGCTGCGATTAGCAGTTCCCGTGGATCTGAGAAACAGAAGTTTGATGAAATCTGTGATGTTGTTCTTAGCGAAAGTATTCGCAAACGAGAAGTGGGAGATTCATCGGGCAGTGCTCTCAGCGTTGATCGAAGGGGGAGAAGTAAGACGAAATGTGACTTGTTGGAACTGTGGAGAAAAAGGGCACTTTCGGACGAACTGTACAAAGCCAAAGAAGAAACAGAATCAGAAATTTGGAGATGGCAATGATTCTGTAAATTCAACAGAGGACATTGGGGATTCTCTAATCCTTAGTATGAACAGCCCGGTTGAATCATGGATTTTGGATTCTGGTGCATCTTTCCATTCGTCTCCAAGCAAGGAGTTGTTCCAAAATTTCGAATCCGGAAATTTGGAAAAGTATATCTTGCTGACAATAAAGCCTTAGAGATTGAAGGAAAGGGGGATGTTTGCATAAAGACCACCTCGGGAAACCAGTAGACATTGGAGGATGTCAGATATATTCCTGGGATCAAGAAAAAGCTGATCTCTGTTGGTCAGTTGGATAGCACGGGATATGCAGCAGAGTTTGGGAAAGGTTCGTGGAAGATCGTGAAAGGTGCTATGGTAGTAGCTCGGGGCACCAAATCTGGAACCTTGTACACCACTGCAGGGTGTATAAACATGGTCGCTGTTGCTGAAGGTGCTTTAGTTTCATGTCTGTGGCATAACAGACATGGACACATGAGTACTAAAGGAATGAAGATGTTGGTTGCAAAAGGAGCATTAGAGGGTCTGAAGTCTGTTGATATGGGTCTTTGCGAGAGCTGTGTTATGGGCAAACAGAAAAGAGTAAGCTTCACAAAGACTCCTAGAGAGCCAAAGAAAGTGCGGTTGGAAATGGTCCATACAGATGTTTGGGGACCATCTCCAGTATCATCACTTGGAGGATCCAGATTCTATGTTACCTTCATTGATGATTTCAGCAGGAAGGTATGGGTTTACTTCTTGAAGCATAAGTCAGATGTGTTTGAAACTTTCAAGAAGTGGAAAGCTGAAGTTGAGAATCAGACCGGTTTGAAAGTCAAATGCCTAAGGTCTGACAATGGAGGAGAGTATGACAAATCAGAGTTCAAGGCATTCTGTGCAGCTGAGGGAATCAGATTGATGAGAACAGTTCCTGGTAAGGCAAGGCAGAATGGAATTGCTGAGAGGATGAACAGAACATTGAATGAGCGTGCAAGGAGTATGAGGATACATTGTGGGCTGCCCAAAACACTTTGGGCGGATGCTGTGAGCACAGCTGCATACTTGATCAACAGGGGACCATCAGTTCCTTTAGGGTTCAAGATTCCAGAGGAGGTGTGGACAGTAAAAGAACTCAAGTACTCACACTTGAGGACTTTTGGTTGCACTGCTTATGTTCATGTTGATCCAGAAAAGAGAGACAAGCTTGACGCCAAGGCTGTGAAGTGTTACTTCATAGGATATGGTTCTGATTTGTATGGTTACAGGTTTTGGGATGACAAGAACAGAAAGATCCTGAGACATTGTGACGTGACATTTGATGAGTCTGTCATGTACAAGGACAGAGAGCAGAAGGTTCTAGAGATTAGAAAGAAAGTGGGAGTTAGGTTGAGTTGGAGAAAAGTAACCCCAGAGATGTCGAAGTAGATACTTAACCAACTCCTACTGAAGAATCTGAAGTGAAGCAAGTTACACCTGAGCAGGTGTTAAGGAGATCATCCAGATCCATCAGGGCACCAGATAGGTATTCACCTTCATTACACTATCTATTGCTGACTGATGAGGGGGAACCAGAGTCTTTTGATGAGGCCCTACAGGTGGAGGATTCGATCAAGTGGGAGCAAGCCATGGATGATGAGATGAGGTCACTTGAGAAGAACGACACATGGGTGTTGACTGAGTTACCTGCAGGGAAGAGAGCTTTGCTGAACAAGTGGGTGTTCAGAATCAAGACTGAACCAGATGGCAAAAGAAGGTTCAAGGCTCGTTTAGTGGTTAAAGGATATTCACAAAGGAAAGGTATTGATTATGCTGAAATATTTTCTCCTGTTGTGAAGTTAACCTCTATTCGAATTCTGTTGAGTATTGTTGCATCGGAGAATTTGCATCTAGAGCAAATGGATGTAGAAACAGCGTTTTTACATGGAGATCTGGACAAAGAGATCTATATGCAGCAACCGGAAGGATTTGTGGTTCCAGGCAAGGAACACATGGTGTGCAAGCTCACCAGGAGCTTGTATGGACTAAAGCAAGCACCAAGGCAGTGGTACAAGAAGTTTGACTCCTTCATGACCAAGAGTGGATTCTGCAAAGCTGAAAAGGATCCTTGTTGTTACTTCAAGAAATACACTGATTCATATGTCTTTCTACTCTTGTATGTGGATGATATGTTGATTGCAGGATCTAGTATGAGGGAGATTAACAATCTGAAGACAAGGTTGTCTGCAGCGTTTGAGATGAAAGATTTGGGTCCAGCAAAGCAGATTTTGGGGATGAAGATTTCTCGGGATAGATCTGCTGGCACTTTAAATCTATCTCAGGAGTTGTACATTGAGAAGGTGCTGAGCAGATTCAGGGTTAATGATGCTAAACCCAGGACTACTCCATTGGCAAATCACTTTAAATTGTCAAAGGAGCAGTCACCCAAGACTGCCGAGGAGCGTGATCACATGGCACTTGTTCCATATGCTTCAGCAGTTGGTAGTTTGATGTATGCTATGGTCTGCACTAGACCTGATATAGCACATGCAGTGGGAGTTGTTAGCAGGTACATGGCGAACCCTGGGAAAGAGCATTGGGAAGCTGTGAAGTGGCTTCTGAGATATCTGAGAGGTACATCCAGTACTTCACTTTGTTTTGGCAAAGGCAAGGTGACTCTACAGGGTTTTGTGGATGCTGATCTTGGTGGGGATGTTGACTCGAGCAAGAGTACATCCGGGTACATTTACACCATAGGTGGAACAGCAGTGAGTTGGATGTCCAGGCTTCAGAAGTGTGTTTCTCTTTCATCTACTGAAGCTGAGTATGTGGCAATAGCTGAAGCTGGGAAAGAGATGATATGGCTGGCAGATTATCTTGAGGAATTGGGCAAGAAGCAGAGCGAGAAGATTCTTTACTCAGATAGCCAGAATGCCATACAGTTGGTGAAAAATCCAGTCTATCATTTGAAGACAAAGCACATCAGAAGGCGATACCATTTCACTCGCAGGGCAGTGGAGGATGGTGATATGTGCTTGGAGAAGATAGAGGGTGCAAAGAACCCGGCAGACATGTTGACGAAATGTGTTGATGTTGGGAAACTGAGGTTATGTAAAACCTCGGTTGGTCTTCTGTAGTTGTTGCTACAGATGTTGCGGTGCGGTAAAGATGTTGATGATGAAGAGATTTTTTTTGAGAATGTATTTTTTGGATGACTGAGTCAGTCTCCAAGTGGGAGAATTGTTAGGTAGTGGAGCCTGATTAATTTTAGGCTTTCCTATTTATTCTCTATTTTAGGCTTTCCTTTTTATTTTCTATTTTAGGCTTTCCTATTTATTCTCTATTTATTCTTTGTAACCAAAAATACTCTGATTTATTAATATAAATATACCTCACCGCCGTGGAAGTTTACTCACGGGGTGTTACCACGAAATATTGGGTTTTCTCTTTCTCTCTCTAGATCTCTCATCTCTTTCTCTTGAAAGTTCTTGTGTTCTTCATTCATCTAGTGTGTGTGCGTGAATTCGATGCTAACAGACATGTGGCAACATATGACTTACATGTCGCAACTGACATGAAAGTTATATAATACCCTTGTAAATCATTGTTTCAAGTATTATATCATATTTTTATTGCTTAATAATGGTTCAAAGTACTAAAATTTGGTCCAATTTGACATTTTTCCATTCATAAATCGCTCAATTTACCGATTAAGTCATCCTTGAAGTGACATATGTGGTAACATATGCACATTCTGTTGGGAAAATTGCAACAAAAATGTTATATGTGGCAATATATGTATATTATAAAATGATATTTGGGGGTTAATTCAATTTAATTGTCACCTAATTCAACATGTAATACTAATATATAGTCCTACAACATGTCTATGTACAAAATTATGATCTAATACAACAACATTCATCAATTCTATCAATTACTTAAACAAAGACTATCATACCCCTAGTTCATCATACAATGACCAATCATTATATATGATAGTTATATAACACCCTTATAAATCGTTGTTTCAAGTGTTATAACATATTTTTATTGCATAATTTATGGTTCAAAGTACTAAAATTTGGTCCAATTCAACATTTTTCTTTCTAAATTGCTCAATTTATTGATTAATCCATCATTGAAATGACATATGTAACAACATATGCACGTTCTGTTGGAAAAATTGCAACAGAAATGTCATATATGGCAACATATGTATATCATAAAATGGTCTTTTAGGGGTTAATTCAATTATATTGTCACCTAATTCAACATGTAACACTAATATATAGTCATTCAACATGTCTAAGAACAAAATTATAGTCTAATATAACAACCTTCTTCAATTCTATCAATTATTTTTACAAAGATTATCATATCACTAGTTCATCATACAATGAGTAAGTAACTTCATATGATAGTTATATAACACTCGTGTAAATCGTTGTTTCAAGTGTTATAACATATTTTTATTACCTAACTATGGTCCAAAGTACTAAATTTGATCCAATTTGACATTTCTCCATTCCTAAATCATTCAATTTATAGATTAACTCATTCTTGAAGTAACATGCGTGGCAACATATGCATGTCCCGTTGGAAAAATTGCAACAGACATGTCATATGTGGCAACATATGTATATCATAAAATGGTCTTTGAGGGGTTAATTCAATTAAATTATCACCTAATTCAACATGTAACACTAATATATAGTCCTACAACATGTCTAAGAACAAAATTATAGTCTAATATAACAACCTTCTTCAATTCTATCAATTATTTTTACAAAGATTATCATATCACTAGTTCATCATACAATGAGTAAGTAACTTCATATGATAGTTATATAACACCCTTGTAAATCGTTGTTTCAAGTGTTATAGCATATTTTTATTACTTAACTATGGTCCAAAGTACTAAAGTTTGATCCAATTTGACATTTTTTCATTCCTAAATCAATTCAATTTATATATTAACCCACTCTTGAAGTGACATACGTGGCAACATATGCATGTCCTGTTGGAAAAATTGCAACAGACATGTCATATGTGGCAATATATGTGTATCATATAATTCAATTAAATCGTCACCTAATTCAACATGTAACACTAATATATAGTCATACAACATGTCTAAGCATAAAAATATGGTCTAATACAACAACTTTCATCAATTTTATCAATTATTTTTACAAAGACTATCATATCACTAGTTCATCATACAATGACCAAGTAAACTTTTTATGATGGTTATATAACACTCATGTAAATTGTTGTTCCAAGTGTTATAATATATTTTTATTCTTTGATTATGGTCCAAAGTACTAAAATTTGATTCAATTTGACATTTTTTTATTCCTAAATCACTCAATTTATCGATTAAGTCAATCTTGAAGTGACATATGTGACAACATATGTACGTTCTGTTGAAAAAATTGCAACAGACATGTCTTATGTGGCAATATGTACATCCTAAAATATTTTTTCTAATCAGGTAATATTTCAAAATGAATAACAACTCAACCATCTTTCAAAGATATAAGTGATAAAAATCACTTCAAACGTCCTGATTTAATACCAATAACTATTAAATTTTATCCTAGAAGATATCAACGATAAACTAAAAATGATGAGGGCAACGACGCTTTGTTGTAGAAGAAAATCGCAACATATTATCACTGATGTTGTAGAAAACATATCAATAAGGAAAGAGAGAAAAGAAGACGAAAATTAGTAAAAATAAATTAAATTTGAAATATGAACGAAACGACCTGTTATAGAGGAGAGGAGAGAGGGAAAATGAAGGGACGATTGTTTTAGACATTTTTATTTTATTGTTTTAAAAAAAATTGACAATTCATAGTGTGACATCTGTTGCCACATATATCCTTTCTGTTTGGGTACATGCAGATAATTCTATAGTTTTGTTTTACAACAAAGGTATGTTGCCACAGACACCACATTGATAACAATGAAATGTTGGCACATGTCTCCTTTCTGTGACATGTGTTACCACATATCTCCTTTCTATGACATATGTTGCCACATATCTTCTTTATGTGACATGTTGCCACATATCTTCTTTCTGTGACATATGTTGTCAGTTATATCCTTTCTGTTGGGGCACATATAGATAATTCTGTGGTGTTTTTTACACCAACGGTTATATATGTTGCCACATATATCCTTTCTGTTATGGCACATGTGATAATTTTGTGGTGTTTTTTACAACATATGTTATATGTGTTGCCATATACACCACATTTCTTCTTTTTCGTCATAATTGCATTTGTTTCAACAACAACAAAAATCACTAATATTATCAGCAAAAATAAACACTTCACGAATTGTTTTATACAACTTATCAATTGTTGCTTCACATCACAATTGACTTCGACTTTTTTCTCTTTCTCTTTCGCTTCTTTTTCAATTTCTCCTTCTCCATCTCTAGGTCCTTCTCCTTTCTCCTTCTTGTTCTCCTTGCTTTTTGAGTTTGAGTGTGATACAGAGGAGTAGTCATTATTTTTTTTCTTTCATTAATTATAAATAGTGATTGAGAAATAGATTTTTTTTCAATCTCCTACACTTCATATATTTGTTGGACAGCTGAACAAAACTATATTTCTTAAATCATATGAACAAAATAGCCACAAAAAGAACAACAAAAACAATAAAAAATGAATTTTCACTGAATGTTAACATTACATAAATATTTTCTCAAAATTATGGCTTTTTGGGTTTGTTAATTTTCTTTCTAAAATAATAAATAATAGGTACCATTACATTATTACTCATTTTTCACATCTATAGAACGATTTATTCTTCATTAACCCAAGAAAAAAACCTTGTATTGTTCAAAAATTGTAAAAATCTCTCAGAAAAATGACTTACCCATTTTAAATCGAACACAATCTTCAGTTCATAAAGAGGGGAGAGTCACGACCGGAGATGAGAAGGAAGATAAGATAATGGAAGAGAATATTTGTTTTGGTAGTCGAATTTTCAGATTTTCTAAACAGGAAGAAGAAGCGAAGAGAGAACATATAGAGAAGAAGAGGAGAAAAACCTATTTTCATTTACTTTTTAAAAAAAAATGGATTTGATAGAATTATAAAAGTTGAAAAAAATGATGTGTTCTTTTGTATTTTATAAAAGATTAAAAAGTTTTGAAAATGTTAATTTGATCCAAAATTTACTTAATTACATTTTAAAGGGGATTTGACCAGCTCTTGGTCAATTTATCACCAAAAATCAAACCAAGACTTATTTGATGTCTTTCATTTAATTTTCAGGTTTAGGCTTTTGTCATTTTATCTCCTACGTTTGTTACGATAATACACATTAAAACTGGAGAAATTAAAAGCCAAAGGTCTAGCTATTAATTAGCATAATGTGTTAATGTCACTTCGTAGGGGTGAAGTGCTTTATTGAAAGTTATTATTAGGCGGGCTTACAATTAACATATATAATTGTTAGCCATTAGGATTACTGTTAGGCTTTTCTTAAGCTATTAATTAGTACATTATGAATTAAAAATGGAAAAAAAAAATAAGAAAAGAATTGGCATGTTAGGTCATAGAGAGGTGTCATATATAACCTTCTCTATATTAAGCTTTATATTACCTTTATTTAGGAATGACGGACGAACTGTGGTAGAAGAAGCAATGTAAATGTAAATTGTACAGCAAATAGGACTTGAACTGTAAGATTAGGATCAAAATAGTAAATTCACCTTATTTTGTCTTCCAGAAGTGCATAGCATGTACTGCTGACTATTTTTTATGTGAAAAAAGGATCATCTCGCCTTTTACTCTACTCTATCTTGTCTGCACTACAATTTCCATGGCAGCCATTTCTAACCTTTATATCAAAGTCGACTTCTCAAGTTGTCTACCGGCAGTATTCTTTCCTATAGAATTTTCACTCTCCTTTAGCATCTTTTTATGTTTATTTAGAAAGAAATCCTTAGTACTAAACTACCTACTAAATTTGAGATAATCACACTCATCTATCCACTCCTTTCTCTGTCTCCCTCTCTTTTTGTCAACTCCCCCCTCGCTCTCCCTATCTATGCACAGATACATTGATGAATGTACTAATGCATTTTTCTATACCAAATAAATGAATCTACACTGAATATTTGATTCCAAATACACTAATGAAAATGACACAAAAGGAATAGGGATACTCTTTCACAATGAATATCAGCTAAAAAAAAAAAGGAAAAGAAACAATGATCAGATGGAAAACACGAAAAAAAAATTGCATAAAAACAAAAAAGAATAATAAACATGTTTGGGCACAATTCGGATATTACATCCATCAGGTGAAAAAGGATGGATGGATGGGGTAGACGTAGGTAAAAATAAAAAAATGAAAAGCTTTCAAATATGTAGTCAGTTCCTAACTTAAAGCTATCATTACCACTCTATCCACCATGTGATACAAAAGAATGGTCCAAGCTCTATGTTCCTCTTCATGATAGAACAGAGGGAGAGAGAGAAACAGCTATGCTATGCTTAGAAGCTGCAGTTCAATTAATCTCATTCCACAATTATCTCAACATACAGTGGCTTGACTTGGAATCTTATACGACAGCGTAACACAATGGAAGCATCAAGGTTTAGTGTCTATTTTGTTAGTGGGAATTTATACACTGACAACACCAGACATCCATGGAACAACAACTGGTGCATTTGGGTGTGCCTTTCTGAATGTCTCAGAATATCGGTCCTTAAAACTTGATTTAGCTTTCTCTGCCTGCAAATAAAAGGGAAGATGTGATCAGGAACAGCTTAAGACTGCGAAACAGCATTCTTAAACTATCCGGTACAACATGATCGTTAGTGAAGGGCACTGAGAACTAACATATTTCAGCCAGCATTCTTGATTTTTGTGTTGATAAATATCCGGAGAATAGCATCCGGTCTCAGATGGGCAATAAACCCATATGTTACATTTCTTGTCATTAGGTCCAGCGTTCTTAGCTTGATTCAAACAGGCCATGCAACACTCATATGCAGATTCTTTAGGGTGGGTAAGGCCCCATCTGACTGCATCTCCACCGTAATCCGTATGAAGTTCAACGTTACACTCAGGAGGAAGCCGCCTGCCAGCTATGATTTCATTGTCTGGAAAACATAAGTAGAGGATCAGAATTTAACAAAACAAACTATTCTCAGGCGTTTCTTATGACAAAGGATCAAGATAGTGAGAAAAAGTAGTTCATGTTTCAGTGCTTATGCACATATTAAGTGCAGATACTATCTATCCACAATATTATACGTAGCCCTTTTCTTCTATGCAGAAAACAACTCATAAAAAAATATGCACAGAACAACTAAACTTCCATTGGGAAATTAAGATAGAGAATAAAGTGAAAAATACTTCCGAATCAAGACAATACACTCAAATGATTTAGATTGAAAAATGTATGTCATTACCAAATTCTTCTTCACCCTCAGGTTTTTCGTGATGTTCCTTATGAATTATTGCAACAGGTATCCAAAGACCAATTTCTTCTGACAGCTCAGCCCAGTCAACATCCAAAATTTGTGCAAGTAGACCTGCAAGATATTAAATAAATTTGTGAAAGTACAGATGGATTATGGACTAGGAAGAAGAAGTCCTGATTAACATCAATGTAAGGATGATATAGGAAGCGTGAACTGTAAAGATACGATACTTGGGCCTAACTCAACCCCAAAAGCTAGCTTTTAAGGGGAGAATTGCCCAAGTCTATACAAGTAGACCACCAGTTCATTCCCCAACCAATGTTGGACTCTAACACCCCCTTCATGCTCAAGCCCAACTAGAGCATGGAATGGGCGCCCAAACGGGGTGAACTCGGCATAAGGCACTTGGGTCTAACTCAACCCCAAAATCTATCAGCAGACCACCCGTCCATTCCCCAGCAATTGTGGGATTCTAACATGAACAGAAACAAAGTCGTAAATAAAGGAAACAAATAAAGTCAGAAGTAAAAGAATTACCAGCTTCCTCGGGGGCAATAGTTGAATTTGATGTCTTCCTATTAACAAGCTCCCTGGCTTCTTTTAATTTTTTCCGGCGCCAACTTTCAACTGCGTCTGTTCATAAGAAAAACCATCAACAATGAAAAGCAGGAAGAAGTAAATGAGAAACAATGGAAAGAAAACTACATAACTATTGCATGCACTTCGTGGACAGTGTGGAAAGGAAGAAATTGGAGATGTTTGAAGACAAGCAGAGCATCTTCCAGGAGTTCAAAATAAATTGTCTAGCTCTATTTTATTTTTGGTGTAGACATAAATTAATAGCTCAAACAGAAGATATTTCTGACGCTTTAGACTATTCATAGGAACCACAAATAGATATTCAAGATGTAAGTTGTAATACTTTAGAAGGGGGACTACATGTTTTGATGTAGTGTACCAGTGGATATATAGATTAACTGTTACCATTCTCAAAACATCTATCATTCAAGAATGTCTTGAATAACTTGCATTTAAGTGGAATATTATTTTTTGTTGCCGAAGAAGACATCAGACCAACACGGAATTATATACTCATAAAAGCAGTAATGCTGACATGTTCAAAAATATTGCACTTCTAAGTGGCATCTGTGCGAACAAAATTATGAAGTAACATCTTTCATGGCATACTTTTGAACCCAGTTTATCAACTCAAGATGGATAGACATGCAGGTCATTCAGTGTCTCCAACGAATGGGGAACCACAGAAGGGGTGGGAGATCATTTTCATTAGATTATTGCAGTTGGAGGTGATTGGTTTTGCAGTTCCCAAAAAACTTTAGACTAAACAAAAGTCTAGGCTTACTTGCTAAAACTGGAAAGAAGCAAAATGGGGTCACAGGACATAGTTTTACCTAGAAAAGAAAAAAAGATGGTTTGTACAACTATTAAATCAAATCAGGTTATACAATGTTTTTGCTCGTCAAATGATTTGATTAACTCATGGCCATGGCCCTGCAAACTAAAATGAAAGACAGCTTCTTCTTCATTTTCTATAACAGTGGGTTCCAGGGCAGCTTGCACGCACTTCGACAATTTTCACAGGTACCTGCTACTCTCACAGTAAAAGTACCATGTTACTCTATCCACCAAGGCTTGGACAAATGAAAAGAAATCACCAAGTGGATTTGCATCAGCTGGAATTTGAACCTGAGAGCTCATAGTTTTTGTTTTTTTTGAGAAAGAGAGCTCATAGTTCTATACCTACTTTATTGATCAATAGTCCATAACCTTGGTTGCAATATGAAAGACAAAGATACCAACCAAAATTATTTGCTTCCGCTGAGTGACACATGTTTGACTCAAGACAACCTCATCAAGAGGGGCTTCTAACTTGGAAAGAGAGCTATATGTGCCAACAAAGTTCAGAAAGTATCAGGCACCTATTTGTACATTGTACAGTTGCAACAGACCTATACTGCATGTTCTTCTCAATATTTGGACTCAACTGGGTTGCAACAGACCTATACTGCATGTTCTTCTCAATATTTGGACTCAACTGGGCCATGCTACAGACTACTAAAGATGCATTTGTGAGCTGGAATTCATGGAAGTTGGAAAATCAAGAAAAAGATCTGGCAAATGTTATTTGCAGGTATGTTTTGGTGTGTATGGACGGAAAGACATGGAATCTCAACTCCAAATCATCCCTGACTTGCTTGAGCAGCTTGTCCTATGTAAATAACCTTTGATCATTTTCTAGATTCTTTAAGCTCCCTGAACTTATGACAGAATTTTCTTATGTAACGGAGCTAACATTTCCTTTTTGTATCTACTGTATCTTCTTGATTCGATCAGTGAAACTATTTTATCACAAAAAAAAAAAGTCAGATGGAGACATTTTCACTGAACTGCATGTTTTTTTGAAAAATTGTAAGTGTAATAACAATATAGCAAGAAGAAGGTGCAGTAAGTACTTATAAGGAACTAAAAGGATATTCTTTCCTATTCTTAACGGGATTCATTTAAAAAAAAATGTTTACACAAATAATGAAACAAAAGATAACAGTTCATCTCATCCCCTTCAAAAATGTGAAAAGTTCATCTTATCTTCCATATAGATTTCCTTTTTATCTTGGATGAACTGCACCTCTTTAAGCTTTTTGCTTTTCCATAGACCTTATAGAAGTGCTTGGTTTACGAACAGGTAAAGGTGAATCAATAGGGAGGATTCTCATTTTTTGATTAACTGTAGAGCTGTTCAAAACCGAACCATAACCAATACTCCGAATTGCAAAATAGCCTTACTTTCTCATTGGTATCGGGTTATCATATTAGCGGTTGAGGAACTGTTTGAAATTTTACAGTTAATGGTTTAACCAGAGTACAATTTGCGCACTTCCCTTATGGTTTAGATGTTAACCCATTAAAAATTATTAAATTTACAAATATTCCCCTATGAATTTAAAGTGGCCTTTGAAACCTTATACTTATTTCTCTTCATTCCTTGTCACACAACAGTTGGCTCTACAAAGACAAAAATGGTGAACACTCTCGGATCAATTATTCCTATTTGTGTTCAATTTTGTGTAAAGCAAACATATGAATATTCTCTCATTGCTATCGTTTCAGAAGTTTATCGTTGATTTGACTTGATTCTTTCCAGTTCTATTAGTGTGGTAAAGTTGAAGCCGCTATCATCCTCTGGTTTTTCTTGAATTTAAGACTTAAATTTCATCAGAGTTTAACCATGAAGAAAATATAATGAGCTAGCTTTAAGTACCTCTTGATTCAACTGCTAAACCAATATCGAACAAACCCGTATCTTATCAGATCGATTAGCCGTTTAATACATTTTAAAAACCGACAAGCTTAACCGTTAAGCGCAAATATTCAATTGAACCGCCTGATATGCACCCTTAATCATTTGGGGCACAGACACCTGTAAGGTGCCAGGAGATATTCTACAAGACTCACGTAACTTTATATGTAATTGTGTAACTCATCATATTAATCACCTCCCCTCTCACTACTCTGATGTCCTGCTTCTACCACATATTTCTAAACAACCATATTGCACCCATCTATTGGCCCAGTTTAACAATCCTTTCCACTCCCCTTCCAGTTTGACTCCTACTTTCCATTCCTACACCATAAGCTTCACCGTCCTTGTTTTAGCCAAGTCATTCAATCCCCCAACATTCCAAGAAATCAGGTTTTGCTTCATCTTGATATGTTGCTAACAGACTTCCTGCTGGTCCTGGTCCCAATTGCCCCCAACTTAACATAACAAATTAGGTCTGTAATCTTTTATTACCTTCTGGTCTCAGAGTCCTACAAATTGGAGCTTCAATTCTCTTTATTTGTCTTATCCTGTCTATCATTAGAAACAATGTTAGAGCTTCCCTCTCACAGCATTCAAAATCAACCCCATAAGTTTTGCTCATCTTCGTCGCATTATTATAAACCCATAGAGATGCGACATGTTGTCATAAGACCTAGATCGAAGCTCAAAACATGTTGAGCACTTCACCTCGCTAAATGTGCGCTTTAGTATAGTCATCAAGGCACGAAGACACACATTTCCTTGACAATGACGTTTCCTGGAGATGAAACTAAACAATTGATATTTCACTTCATAGTAAAATAAAATCAATTTCTTTGTCAATATATTTGTTATTCATGTTTATCATTAATAGACTTGGACTAAACATATATATTTGTATTATTTTTATCCATTTGTGTTTTTTCAATTAAAGCCCAAACAGACCTTAGAGCTTATTTGCGCTTTTCACTTTTGAATTTTGATAACAATGTAACGTGCCCATTTTAGCCATCTCCATTTGACTTCCAGTGGGATTGGTTTATCAACAAGAAAAATCTACATTGCTTCCATTTCAATAATCTGTTGCTAGGGCTCACCACCCTGCTAAAAGGGAAAAATTTCATCTCTATTCACAATCACATTGCCCTCTTTGTCATGCAATTTTTGCAATTCCCAAGCCATGATTTATCATATTCAACAATTTGATTGTTTTCCTTCTCCTTGGACAGTAGATAAACTGTATCTTCCTCATGTTGTAAGATTAAAATTGCTTCCTCCTACGTGTTAATTTTGTGAAATCCGTAGAAGGTTATCTACGGGATTAGGCTATGTTCTTTGTTCCTATATCAGTGTCGATTAGAGAGATTTTCTTTCGAGAGGTTAGCATCTATCTTGACTAATAGAGGATCAAAAATATGTGGGACTGCTATAGGTGGGGCCTCACTACTGTAAAACATCAGACCTTCCTCGGAGTTCATCCCCTTCCTAAAGATATTTGTTAGGTTGGTCAGATAGGCCTAATAATGTCATCTTTGCTTCACCCAGACCCAACTTATTTAAAACCACCCCACACGCCGCACACGAAACACAACCACTTATTTTAAAATTTGATGCATGCTTTACAGCTTCTACCTGTCCCATCTTCTCAGTAATTCTTGGCCTCTCCTCTAAAACTATGCAAAGTCTAGAGGCCCTGGCTTCTTGTTCAGCTCGCCGGGCATATTTGACCAGCACCAAAGCCTCAACCTGCACGAGTCTGTCGATAAATCCCTCTTAATCTACCTCGAGAGAACTTGGGATTTCCTCTACTGTAGCCTTCACTTCTAATCAAGCCCATATAAGATGACTTCTTAGGATGGTCTCTACTTCGGTCTCCATTCAACCTCCTCAATTGTCGCCTACTTCTTTGAATATCTGTTGAGACCACAAACATGGGAGATCAACAATCTTATACAACATGATTCAGGTTCCCGATCTGCCGGAACAAACCATACCTGAGTGCCAATGTAGAGCATGTCCAGAAGAGCTCATCCTAATAAACTCATTAGAAAGAGCTTCTTCTTTATTCTTTTTTTTTTTTTTGGATAAATTCAACTCATCAAAGAGCATTCATCATAATTTTACAATTTTTTTATGGTTCTCAACCCACCACAACTCTCCATTATCTGAACTTGGGAGTGCCTAAGCTCTATGAGCAAGAGGAATTTCAAAAACAGCATCTATTCATCAATGAACAAAACCGGCATGTGAGCACAGATTCTGGAACTTCTTATCACCTATCTCAATTTCCAACTTGTCATAAAAAGCAACTGATTTTGGTAGGCATTTTGCTTTCCAGGTGAACCAAAGTCAGAAACTCATTTGAGTTAGTCTGGGGATAAGTCTGTGCGGATAATAGCAGATGGTTTGGTTTAAAAGATAAAGAGGACTAGAATCTGAGACAACAAAAAATTAGGTATTATACCCACAAGCCCAGGAATAACATCCCGTTTCGCGTCTTTAGTAGTAATAAGAAATAACATCCTAAGTTGGAGGTCACTTCCTATACTAAGGATCCATTTAAAGAACTAAAGCACAACAATCAAGTTCAGATTCATTTATGATAACCTTTCTTCCAAATATAGCCACAGCATTTCTTAGAATGGAAATACAAGGCATTGAGACCATTTACTAAGGTAGAGGACAAAAAGGAAATATAGGAAACCAGCAGAAAAAAGAGAACACCCGAAGTTTGGAGCACAAGCATCAAGTCCTTCAACAACTTTACAACTTAATTTATGAATAAATATATTGCCCTTTTACAAAAAGAAGAAAAACAAACTTGAGAATTTGGTTTCCGAGTATGATCTTAGTTAAAGAAGGAAGATAAATAAAGACCTCTGGATCTTGATACAACAGCTCCTTTAACTGCAGTGACCGAGTGCCGGAGCATTAAAAATCACTACTAAATGACTGTTGCAACTCATTAGTGTAAAGTTAGAAATTTCCTTTTTAGTATAAAATTCAGATCCCATATCAAAGAAATAATAATGTCAGCAAATGGCTAATGAAGCGTCCCAAGAGTATATAACACCCAAATCCAATCAAACAACTGACAAGACTAATTTCTTTTTGCTACCAACCTTTTTGTCCAAAAGATTAAACCTTGTGAGAACTATTTGAATTATGCTTTGGAAACTGCCTTCAGAAGTAGGTTTAAGTTAGCTTTCACCTCCACAATCATTTTCCAAAAGAAACAACCTCAGAGACTCGTTCAAATATATTGCATAATCGGAACTCTAGTTTGATTAATTAACATTTATCTCATCATTCTTATTCCATTCCTCAACCAATATAACATCACGCAAAATCTATTTCTTATTTTGGTAAAAGGGTAACTTGTGAACAGAGTTGGACAAGCTAGTTAAATCAATGAGATAAAGCGTCGTACCATACTGTAAATATTTTTCATGGCATCTTGATATACTAACAATGAAATCAGTGTGACTAATGAAAAAAAACAATACGGCAGTCTCGTGCATGTGTCCCAGTTGCTCAGAGTTATTATGATAAGAAGTTGAGAAGTAGACTATAAAGAATGAAAAGTGAAGGGCATAATGACCTCGTTGCAGTGTTGCATTGTCACGGGCATTGACACGTTTCAATGTTGCTAGTATCTCATGTGATATCTTCTGTTTAATTTTGTGTGGGAGTTGCAGCACGTTTTCATCAACCAAAAATTCTTGCTTTAATCCGTTTATCTTGGAAAAGAGAGATGTGTGTGTGTGTGTCAATGTCAGGCATCAACGGCATAAGGCATAAAGTAAAGTAAAGAGATAAAAGCATGAGGAAAGGGTATTACTAGTTGAATAAGTTGCAGAGGTTGTAGTTGTTTTCTTATTCGATTGGAATCTTCCATTTTGGTAAGCTGATCTGGAGTATACCTAAAAGCTGTGTATGTATGTAATGTATAAATATTGAATAAGTATTAAATATTGGATGATTTTTGAAGGAGAGTTAGGTTACCATTGATGGTTGGTGAAGTGTATGAATGAAGCACATAGAGAGCAACAAAAATGTTAATTGAACAAACAAGAATGGTGGTACGTTTGTAGGAACACCAATTAGAAGAAGCCCACCACTCTCCTCTTCCCATCTCTTCTCTTCTCTTCCCTTCTCTTCAAATTCCCTCTCCACCATATCCCTTTTTCATTCACCAATTTCCATTACCCGCTTCTATTTCTGATTATTTTCCGGCTATTAACCTTCCGGATCCGGATCGACGGATTTCAACCCAAAATTAGATAGGTATTTTCACTATTTGTTTTTAATTAACTTATGACTCAATTGTGTCTTTAAGCTCCAACTCTACTCTAGTGCTCCTTTTTTTGGGTACCTAGAGCATCCTCATATCAAATATTGTGAGTTGGATAAAAATGTATTAACTATTTATTTAACTCACATTTTAAATAAATGGTCAAAAATGAGTTACTTAATGGATAGACTTAAGTTATTTGCGTCCTTTAAAGTTATTTGCGTAATTCATTTACATATCTTAACTATGACTAGTACCTAATGAACACTTCTATTTGTGCACCTTTTTGTTTGTTTCAGTGTTGTATTCTATGTGAAATTAAAATAAATAAGTAAAAATACATCAAATCCCCTCTGAATTTGGAGTCAAAACATATTTTAGCACTTTAATTATACGGGTGTTTAAATACTACCTTAATAATTTTGAAGAGCTGACGTGGAAAATTGAGTGTACTCACTCTCCTAAAAGCGCGTGAAATAGTGAAAAAAAAAAAGAAATGTTCTTTTTTTTAAATATTGATGAATGTTGAAGAAGAAAACAACTATTGAAGGTTGAAAATGGTTAGAAAAAAAAAAGCCAATGAAGGCTAAAAATTGTGAAAATCAAAAAGAAGAGGGGGGGGGGGAGAGAGAGTGGAAGAGAATGGGTGGAAGAAGGTGAGAGTGGTATTCAGTGTCTCCCCCACACCGAAAAGAGGTGGAATCACCGGCCAAAGTGACCGAAAACATGCTAGCGTACATGGGAATTGAACCCCGCTAGATTCCTATATTGGCAGTATAGGTTCGAAGACTAGGAGATATAAGGAGACCCATACCCGGCATGCCGGACATTCTCATCTCATGAGAGTTACGTGAACCTCCGCCCTTCCCGAAAGAAGGTATCAACGCTCATAGCTAGTCTATCGGTGCTCAGTATAAAGTTCCATTACATTCAACTCACACGTCATGGAAGCTGGCTTCTAGTATGAGGACATCATAGCTCAATAGATGATTTTTCATCTCATCTTTAGTATTAAGTGTGTTAATCTCAATACTTTCATTAGAGTGTTCATAGAGACTGATCTCTTCATTAACTTTACACTCTCATAGGTGAGTATGTTTTGGCAACTTTTACTTAGGCTCATTTGAGATTACTCTCATCTTTTACATTAGCCTCATGTCATGTTGTCACCACATTCATTAACATTAGCACATTTGTTCTTCATAATTGCTCACCCCTTTTTACGTGAATGTATATTTCATCATATGCCAATGAACTTGGCCATTTGTGTGTTTCACACTCTTATTTAACCTTTCTAGGATTTCATTATTTCATTACATAATATTCATTTCATCGTATGCCAATGCACTTGGCCATTTAGTGTGTTTTACTCTTACTTAACCCTTCTAGGGTTACATCATTCCAATACATGCATCTTAGGTTTACTTATTTTTAAACGTATGATAGACTTATGGATCTATACATACAAGCCATGAGGCTTCATTCATAGTTCGTTTAAGTGATTCATATCTTCCTAAGATTATGTGGTACAAGACTTATGAATCTTGTGTGTATGCCAAGATATCGATTTTGATCTAAGTAGACAACATTATTCTTGAATATTTAATTCACGCATGATTTATGTATCAATACGGAATTTGGGCAAGAAAACCCGGTTTTCAAATCCCTTGGACAAAAATTTACATTTTTCTTTTTATTTAATTTTGATCCACATGACATTGGGACCCTAGATCGAGCCCCAACATCAACGTTTCCTTTTTATTTCTATCGTTTGAAAATTCTCTTCCTTGGCTGAGAGCTTGTGGGTTCGAACCCCCACAACCCCTTTTATTTTTTTTTATTTAGTTTTCCTTGACTATCTCTAGTTAACCATGAGGTTGTGGTATCGAACCTCCACAACCTCACTTTATGTTTCTTTTAATTCTCCTTTACTGCCTAGAGGTCGTGGGTTCGATTCTCACGCCTCACATTTCTTTTCCCTTCACTTTTCTTTTAATTTTCCTTTACTGTCTAGAGGTCGTGAGTTTGATTTTCATGCCTCACATTTATTTTATTTTAGTTTTTCTTACGTTATGACCGAGAGGTTATGAGTTCGAATCCCACTCCTCTCATTCTTAATTTTGTATTTTATTTTCTAGCCAAATACATCCGAGATCGAATCCCCTTAACCCCCATTTCTTTTCACGTTTTTAGTATATCTCACGGGTGAGGTCGCGGGTTCGAATTCTAGTGACCTCACCTGATTTACATTCAATTAATTTTTCAGATTTGTTCATCTACGTTTAGCCAAAACCAAACTTGTAAGTTGCTGAAAATTTGGTCACATTTCAGCTCACTTTCTTCAATATTTTTACTTGAACTCATAGGGTAATTCGTAGACCATTTAACATGTTTTGGGGTGCATTTTTCATAGATTCGTTTAGCCAAGAGATTACCACTCAAATCATCCACATTTCATCTTACATGAACATCACGATTTACATAGGTTTATGCACGTAAAATAACAACCATAACATTTAAATTTTGGAGCATCAATCCGAGATCATTAGGCATGGTCACATCCTTGCACACACATACACATAGTTTCAAAAATACATAGGTTGCCATTCATATGATTTCAAACACACAAACATGAACATATTCATCACGAAAACATAACACACACCTAATATCTACCAGCAAACATACCAAACCTAAGAATCATTGGGAGCTAGTGACAGGGACATGCAACAGGGAACAACCCTAGTTTTCGGACTGAATATTCTGAACCTTAAGGGGTCTCTTGGGAAAGGGACCAAGATAGAAGAGAACCCATATCTTTTTTGACGTTCAAACCTTGAAGTTGCTTCCCAAACCTTCTCCAACACTCACGTTCAAAACAATTTTTAGCACCAAACTTTTGACGGAAAACCCTCCCTTTGCCTAACGTATTTTGCTTAGCGTTTGATTTTATTTTTCGTTGTGAGTTCTTCAAGTATGAAGAACTTTGGTTTACCTACTTTTCTTGTACGTTATTTGGCAGAGAGAACGTGAATGATAGTGATAGAGACGTGAGAGAGAGAGAGAGAGATGAGCGTGAGATGAGAGAGTTATCTTAGGCTTAGGAGTCTAGTTTAGGACTTAGTCAAATAAGGTTTAGTTAATTATTATAAAAATATGATTTTCCTTTTATTTTAAATCAGTCAATAAATAATAATATTAAATAATTTCATTAATTTACCAACTTCAATAAAAATAACTTTAATTCCTTGCTTCCACCTAGGTTCGAACCTGGGTGGAGCAAGACTTCACTTCAAGAGCCAATTTTCGGCCCTCTCTCCCAAAATGCCCCTCCACCTTATTAATTAAATAATTAATTATATATTTACGGTAATTACGATACTATCCTATCCTGAAAAAGGACCATTTACACCTAGGCCCTCCAAAACTATGATTTTTCCTTTTTAAGTCCGGTAAAGAGTTATTCGAGTAAATCTTCGTATTCGAGAGTCTTACATGGTTGGACCCAATCTTTACTAGCTCAAATCACTCCCCAAGTTAGTTGGCTTGGCTGTAGCAAGGGTTTCGAGGTCTGGTTCTACGCGCATCAATCCGTGTGAACCCGATCTAATCGTAGACATTCTAGAGACATTAAGCATTACTTATCTTATCCATTTTTAGGGTTGTTACATCAACATATTCGCACAGAAAGAGGCTAGAAAATTCTCACTATAAACAATAAATAAATTACACACAAATAAGCCGCAAAATAATTAAATACATTTATCAACTGCAAAATAGATTCACTAGTGTCATTTACTATATTCCTTTACAATTTACTCTTATTTTTAATGAATAACTCAAATGATTTCATTGTATAGTTGCATACTAAAAAATACTTACTACTCTAAAATAAAATTGCTTGTTGCCGGTCAAATATTCCCGTGAAGTATCTTAGTATTCCCCACACATCTAAAGAACCAACAGCTAGCTTATGAAATAGCCAAAGTAATATTTAATGTTTAACCAACGAATTGCTCAAATGACAACAATGAGCACAATAAAAAAGAAAACATACAATAGGAAAAATACATAATACTAGTTACTCATCTTGTTCGAAAAAAAATAAATCAACAAAACCTCAACAATCAATAGTATACATAACTTACCTTATTACGGAGAGAAAATAAAAGGTAATCTTGAAACTATAAAGTAATTAGAAATTCTTCCTGATAACGTGCTATAAAATTAAGTTCAGAACGATATAATTATGAAGTGAAAAAGATAAGAATAAGTAGATGAAGGATGATACTTTTCTTCTTATTCAAGTGTATCCAGTGGCGGATCTAGGATTTTAAGGTTGTGGGTGCTCTGAAGTGAAACTATAAAAAAATATGTGTTAACAATGAGATTCGAACCTTGGTACAACAACATTAAAAGAGTCTTAAGTACCCATCCTAGAACCATTGGGCGAACTATATGATTTATTCATTGGGTGCTCTATGTTAATTTTATACAAATACCTATCGATTTCTACATAGATATATATATTTCGTAACGAAGTTAATGGGTGCTCGAGCACCCGGCGGACACCATGTGGGTCCGCCCCTGAGTGTATCATAAATGGGGAATGATATCTCTATGGGATAACCCATTGGTGACCCCTTAAAGTTGACATCAACTTTCACTTTAACACTCCAACTAGGCTTTATTCATTTTAAGAACCTCATGTCAAACCTCATTGTATCATTTTGACACTTTTTATGTTTTCAAAATCACATTTTAAGTGCGTACCCAGATGCCTCTTATGTGAAAAAAATAAACAAATCAGTATTTGACATGTGGAAAATTTATTTTATTTTTTTAAAAGTTAGTTTTACTTTCTTTTTTATTTCTTCTAAATCCCAAACCTCATGCCCCCACCTCTTTTCTTCTTTCTTTTTTTTCCTTCCTTACCTTTATGATTTATTCTTCTCCATCAAAAAGTCGAGAACACAGATTAGTTCACAAAGTAAAATACGTTGCAGAATAGAAAAATCATATCAAATCAAAAAGTTTTTGTATGACATTTTAGAAGAATATAATTTCTTGTGCTACTATGATTGAGATTTACAATGACGGATATGTAAAATAAATTATTTTATTTTCATTGGAGGTTGTTCTTTATTGATTTATCTCTTGAAATCAATTTAATTTCATAATTTCAACAGAGAAGGTAAGAATATAATTCAATTTTTCCATTTGAAAGATGTTGATTTCATTTTTTGTTTCATTGAAATCAATTTTGTTTTTAAATTATATGAATCAAGATGCAAATTTGATTTTCAAAGAAGATGAAAGAATCAAAGAATGTAACCTAGTAAAGTATTGTAGAATTTCTTTAAAAAGTTGTGCTGTGATGAGGATGGTAGCATGTGAAGAAGATGGAAGGGAGAAAGCAAGGAAGAAAAATGAGAAGAAAATATTAATAAAAAAAAGTCAAAATATTTATAAAAAACGTCTCTGACGTACTTAAAGTTCGTGAAGAACACGTACCATGCTTAGCTAGCGATTAGTGTTAAAATGACAAAATGAGACTCAACATGAGGTGCCTAAAATGAACAAACCTTATTTGAAGTGTCTAACTGAAAGTTTGTGCCAAGTTTAGGGGATCACTGATGGGTTAAGCCTATCTCTATTTATAAGTAGAGGGTAGAGAAATCACTTCAAATGTCACCATAATGAATGTCAAATTAATAGATATATTATTATCCCAAAAAGATTCATATATATAATATTGGAAACACACATACATAAATACTTAATTAATAAACTAAATGGACAATTCACTTTTCAATGAATTTATACTAATTTATTTCATTATAGAACACCATGAGTTGATATACTTAATTAATATTTCTCATTGTTTTTTGTTCAAAAGATAAAGTTCATCCTTTTATGAATAATTGAATTAAAAAAAATAAAAAGATATCATGACTTTTAAAAGAAGTTGATATATAATAGAATAAAAAGAAAAGCTCGGAGGAGAGTATCTTATTTACTTATAATTGATGGGTTGAAAAAGTAATTTTAAAGATTTGAGAAAATATAAATATAAATAAAAAACCCTCAGCTTTGGGAAGTATTGAAGTGAAAATAGTTTGGAAAAAGGTGTAATTGGAGAAAAGGAAGAGAGAAGATGGGATGCTTCGATTGCTTCGATGGGGGCAGCAAAAGAGAACAAAGGAGAGAAGAAGAACAATTAGCCTCCGAAGAAGCTCGTGCCAGAGCTGCCGAAGCCGCCCAAAAAAGGCAAATTTCCTATCAATTTCTTTTCATTTTTAATTAAGCAGAATAAACATATGATCGATCACTTTCAACTTTTCGCTTTACCACATATATGTAATTTGCTCATTTATAGTAATAGTAATACTCCCTTCATTTAGTTGACCATGATAAGGACATACACCTCAGCTATTGGATCGAGAACAAGCAACAAGGTTAGACTAATTTGGTATTCGGATTAAGTGTGTGTATGAGAACAGTTATTATGCAAATTGTTGAGAAAAATGTCTAGTCCTTTCATCTCCCTCCTAGTTATCTCCCATCTCCTACGATAATTTTCTTTGTTAGTTCCATTTTCCGTTGTAACTTCGACTTTAGTAATTATAATATTTGAATGTTTCTATTGTGAAATTGGAGTTGTTACATTGGTCCTATCATTGATTTGTCTAACATGGTGGACACTTCACTCACCTCCCTCAAAGAATCTATCCGTGCATTCCTCCAACATTTCGATTTACTCCAGTCGTCTCCTATTCTAACTCATTTCACTCCATCGTGTATACCAAATTCAGTTTCTTTTCCGCGATTTAGTCGGGATAACCCTGCAGTCTGGGTTATTCATACCGAGAAATATTTCGCCTTCCCACAAATTTTCTCCGAGCATAAATTGTCATTGGCTTCATTCTCATTTAATGACGAGGCTTTGGAATGGTATGGATGGCTGTTTCACAACAAACAACTCGCTGGCTGGGACCATTTGTGGACAAATTGCTGATTCGTTTTCGCTCCCGTACTAGAGACACACAGAGCGAGTTATTACCCATTTCCTGAACTGCCTCAGTATTGTAGTGACCAATCAAGTCGAGATGGCGGACAACATGTTCGTACCATATCCTATGAAACACCACAAGAGCCCACTAGTCTGTTGTTGTCTGTTTTTGATGTGCATGGTGATCATTCCATGAACCTTTTCTTCCTGTGTAAAGTTGTTGATGATGCTAAGCTCGTGGAAGCAATGACCGTTGCGAAGTATTGGAAGGTGGTAGTTGTTGGGTGAGAGTACAATGATTGTGAGATTCTTGATGACTTGGGACTGTTTGCAATGGACAAGGAAATTCTCCAACATTTTAGAATTAGTTCACCGAGTATGTTCGACGACAGTCTTTGGAGGTTTTGTGTCATATGTTGTAGCCACAAGATCGCAAGACCGTTAATTGGAGATCCCAACTTAGTTGGACGGTTATTTTTAAGGAATTTGTATTGAGGGACATAGGCGAAGCAGTGGATAACGCACCCCCCTTCTTCAATAATATCTATTTGCTTGTAGATGATATTTCCACATCTGATTCTCCATTGGCTGGAATGCTAGACTTGCACTATTGATGGTAGGAATGGTTATACATTCAGCACATGACACAAACCACAGGATAACAAGCTCGTGCAGGATGGGAATAACTCTGAAATGGTAATAGCTACTTCTACGGTCTGGTTGGCTCCCTTCCTTCGAAAAGAAAACCTGTTTCTAGAAAAAGGGTCCTCGAATACCCTTCATTTCCTTCTTACATACTACCAGACATCTTAAAGATAGTAACAAATATATGGGCAACATTTATCAAGAAATGAAAAAAATAATGGAAATGATTAAGAACAACAGTCTAGACAAGATGGCTAACTTGCTAGCATGGTTTTATTTTGTCTATAGTGGTTGTGACGCCGACTTTTTTGCCAGTCCTGTGAGGCTCTTCCTACATTTTGTTGTGGCATATAACATAGATGTTGTTAGTATGATTCATCCATGGGTGGCTGGTGTGGTTGACCATGGAGTTATCACCAACTGGACTAGAATTTACCATATTGCTTTAGTAGCTAAGATGATAAATACATCAGTTTCTGTGATAGCTGAAGTTCTAAGTTTACTCACCTTATGCTACTGGATCGGCCAAAGGTGGTGGTAACTCTTTGTCTAATTGATTTTCATACCCCAACAATTTCACTGGTCAGTCAGCTTGTTAAGTATTGTTTCTTTTCGGTAACTGATGTGGTGGGATTATATTTTAATTTCAGTCTTCATAGTGGAGTATGTTGCAGAGACATCTGCCGCTTTAGATGTGTTCTGATTCTAGTTAAAGTTGAACAAGTAGTTAAAGAGCAAATAGGAGTAATGCCAATTTCCTTTATACTCTCGCAAGACAGCATAGAGTTGAACTTTGCATCAGATCATTTTTTTTTTAGAAAGGTAACATACTTTGCATCAGATCATCTAGATCAGTTTATTGACTTTTATTACTGGATGGAGGAGTGTTGTTTCATTTTACAATTGTGACATTGCAGCATGTAGAAATTGCTACTATTCAAACAACTGTGAAAGTTGTGGATGGATTTTACAACTTGAACCTTGAGGACAAGGTTCTTAATTGGGATGAAGGTATTGTTATGAACCAAGCCCAGCCCAATGTAGATACTAATGTCATATAAGTTGTTATTGGGCTGACAAGAGCTATTTGGCCGAGAACAAGCAATAAGGTCAGGTTAATTTGGGATCCGGATTGAGTAGTGGGTATGACAGCTGTTCTATCAAAAGGGGTAATGTTATTTGATTAAGGGATTATGCAAACTGTTAAGAAAAATGTCTAGTCCTCTCATCCCCTTTCTTTGAGTCTGCTTCTCATCTCCCTTCTAGTTATCTCCTACAATAGTTTTCTTTGTTAGTGTCATTTTCCGTTGTAACTTTGAGATTAGTGATTATAATATTTGAATATTTCTATTGTGAAATTGGAGTTGTTACAGCACCGAAGATACATCTCTAAGCACTTATTAATACCCTCGGTTTGGCATTCTGAATGGGTAATACGGTGAACTCCAAGCAAGCCATGTCCCTTGGAGTCTGTGCAGTTCTTGTCAAAATTCAGAGAGAAATAAGGGGATCATGATCACAAACAATGGTGGCAGGGAATCCATGTAAAATAAACAAATTCCTGCAAACACCATAACAACTTTTTGGCTATAGTAAATTTGGTCGGCAGGGCAATAAAGTGGCCATATTTGAAGAGACAATCTATTGTCAGCAATATAACAACAAGGCGTCGCGATAGAGGAAGTCCAGTTATGAAATCCATTGAAATATCTTCAAAAATAACATTTGGAATGGGCAATGGGGGATAACAGATCAGCAGGCTTCAAGGTCGAGTCTTTCATTTGTTGATAGGTTTGACACTCCAAGACAAACTTCTTTACATCGGCGCATATTCCCGTCCAATGGAATTTGGAAAAAAGAAGATGAAATGTGCGCGAGATACCAGCATGACCCATGATCCCCAACTTTGAAAGAGTAGAACTCAGCAAGACAAGGATCGAAGGTTAGCATCTTGATGTATAACCAATTGATTTCGAAATAGAAGCTGTTCTTGAAAAGAAAAATGTGGTAGAGAAGTGGAATGCGAATGCAAGAATGAAGAGTTGTTGTAATGTAACTGAGCCTTCATCAGGTTTGTTTAGGCACGTAATTGGTCTAGCAAGGCCAATTCAGTGAAGGCCAAAGTCAAAGCTTGAAGAACAGGAACTCGTGACAAGGCATCTGTAGCTGAGTTAAGTTTTCCGGACCAATAGCGAATCTCAAAATCGTAGCCAATAAGTTTACTTAGCCAACACTGTTGCTCCAGAGTTTGTATTACTTGCCTGATGAGGGACTTTAAAGGTTGTTGGTCAGTGATAATCAGAAAACAGCGACCCACCAAATATTGTCGCCTTTTTGAACAGCTTGAGTGATGACAAACATTTCCCTGTTGTAGGTAGAAGCAACTTGCATCGTAATGGAAAGCATTTGATTGAAAAATGCAATAGGATGACCCTCTTGGGATAGAACTGCTCCAATCCCTATGCCAGAAACATCAGTTTTTACAGTAAATACTTTGGAAAATCTCGTCAAGAGAGGACAGGGACTGAACTCAAAACATCTTTAAGTTGAAGAACGTAGTTGATGTCCACTCGGTCCAAATAAAAGAGTCTTTCTTCAACAAGTCTGTAAGAGGAGAAGCTAACTGTGCATAACCTTTGACACAGTCATAGATGGTCGTAGCGTGTCAAGCCAAGAAAACCTCTAACCTCCATGAATGAGGTAGGCAAAGGCGAAGAACAGAAGAATGTCATATTAAAAACAACACGAATTGACGAAGGAATGGTTTGAAATAGAATTCATGGTGGATTGGAAAGTGGAGGGAGCATTTTACAGGCCAACTGGCATGACAGTGAATTCAGAAAGGCTGTCATGGGAGCGAAAAACAGTTTTCTCGATGTCCGGTGAGTGAATGCGAATTTGGTGATAACCAGCCAAAAGGTCCAGTTTAGAGAAAAAGAAGCAGTGTAATTCATCTAATAATCATCAACTCTTGGTATAGGATTGATAAACTGACTTTCAGGCCACAAGAGGGGTCTGTTCCTCAAATTCTTGGAATAAAACAGAGCAAAAAAAAAAAAAAAAAGAAAAAGAAAACAAAGAGGGAGTTTCCAGATCTAACACTCTAAGGAACATAAAGTATGCAAGATCATTCACACCCTTTTCACTGTGCCTTAGCCTACTTGTGCTATTCTTTGTAATGCTGAACTTGTCCCATTCTCTAGCGGCTTGGCAGAGGAGATATTCTTTTGGGATTTGGGTACACAGTGGTTCAAATACTTTTTTAAGTGCTCATCCCTTTTGGTACATCTAAGGGTCTTTGACGTGTCCATCAAATCCATAGCAGATGATTCTTTTCAAAATGACAAAAAAGGAATTTAGTTACATTCATAAAGGTCATGTGTACAATGCATGAAAATCCTCGTTGGCTTATATCGCTTGATGGATTTTCATGCATCTTTCTTACTTTCTTAATACCTGCTGTTTAGTTCTTTTAAATTTTATAGGTCTGATTTGGTTCACAACTTCTGTGCCTGAGAGGAGCTTTGGAATGATATGTAACATACACAATTTCTGGTATGACTTTAGAAGAAGGCATAATGCATAAATTGGACCCTTAACTTGGCTTCAAATTATAACTTTGACCTTTAACTTTGATAGTGCACAAAGAGACACTTTAACTATCCAGAATTTAAACAAAAAAACACTCGAATATTTCAAGCAAAACGCGTGATACACACATGCTCTGACGTGGAAAAGTAAACCACTTAGTTGCTGCCAACTTACACCTAGATTTTAAAAATAATAAAAATAAATTATAATATAGAATAAGGTGAAAGTGAAAACAAATTCATTTTTAGGAAATAATAAATTAGTACCTCTTCTCTTCTTTCTCTAAAAAAAACAATTTCTAAAATTCATGGCCTTGTATTCAAATCAAAGAATAAATTGTTCAAGATATGTGCTGAAATTTCATTTACGATAATCTATTCTTCTTCCTCAATTTAGTCAATGTACCAAGATTCAACATTTTAGAAACAATAATTTGTACATTGTTTGTCAAATATTCAAACTAATATGAGAATCTCTAGAGGAAACTAATGTGTTTGTTGCAAAATTATTTCAGAGCAACCCATAAATATGAGAAGACACGAGAATGGAAAAAATAGGGTGCTTTGTGTATTATGATTGTCATAGTGAAGAGAACTACAATTATGAATTTTCGGAGGCCAAAAAATGAACTACAGTGCTAAAAATTATAAGTAAAATGGTGCACTTAAAGTGTTTGATAAATTGTCTGAATGAATTTATTTGAGATTTTTGTCAAGTTTAAGTAGCAATATAATATCTAAGCCATAAATAAGTGTATACTCACCCCATTGCCAAAAAAAAAAGAACTTCATTATAATTTTTTTCACAATAACAAAGAAGTAATTAAATCTCACTTGCATTTTGCAATGAACAACAAATAATGCTAAAAAGAGGGGAAAATTGTTGAAAAATGAGAAAGAGAGTTTAATTGCGCTTTCAGTGTTTTTTTTACTGTTGGGCCCCTCAATTTTTACATTTGACGCGCCTAATTTAAGTGTATTTTACGCATTTTGCCAAGTAGATCGGAGTGTGTGTGTGTGTGTGTGTGTGTGTATATATATATATATATATATATATATATGATCCACTTCTTCCTCCTTTCTCATGTTCCGAAACACTACACCAATAAGGGCTCCCCTCAAAGTTGTGTTTGGGAGTACGTAAACCTTACTACTACCTCTCTGTGGTAGCGGGGTTGTTTCCAAATGTTAGAATAGGAATAGGTTTATACAATCCTATTGGAATAGGAATAGGTTTATTCAATCCTATTAGAATAAAAATAGTTTTATACAATCCCATTAGAATAGGAATAGGAATACTAAATAGTATCCTACTTGGTAAAGGATTGTATTCTAGGGTCTCAATGTAATAATGCCTCAATGTAATAATGTAGATACAACAACAATTCAATAATATTTTTTTTCGTATTTTCTCACATGGTATCAAAGCCTCTACGATCTTGAAGAAAATCGAAGAGGTTCTGCTGTCGGCTGGCGGCTATTGCTCATATATGCCGCCCGTCCGGCCAATGATTATGTTAGCAAATGTTGGGTCACCATGTATCTTTCTGGTAACTGTTCTCATATCTAATTTATGCAGCAGCGTGCCATCATTCCGGTGACTACTTTCGTATTTCTAATTTGTGTAGCACCGTGCCATCATTTCGGTGACTACTTTTTCATATTTAATTTGTGTAGCACCTTGCCATCCTTCTGGTTACTATCTTTTTTTTTGCATATCTATTTGCATAGCACGTGATCTCTCCGAACTACTTTTCATATTTAATTTGCGTACTATCGTGGTTTTTTTTTTTCTGAACTTCTTTCTCATATCTGAGTTGCATAGCACCGTGTGTCTTTTCAGTGACTTCTCCGATTTGATTTGCGTAGTTCCATTCGTCTTTGACTCCTCAAATCTAATTTGCGTAGGTTGTGACATCATTCCAATCCTACCTATATAATTTCTATTTTTCATTAGGGTTGTGCCATTATTCTGATCTTACCCATATTATTTCTCTTTCTCAGTGGTTTTGTTCCATCAATTCAAATTATCCTATATAATTTCTATTTTCTAGTTGGGTCGTGACATCATTCCGACACTACCTATATAATTTTACTTCTTAGATTGTGACCACTTTTAGCCATCAAATCTAATACTCCGGCATATGAGCATGTTCCAGCTAGTTTTTCAGTGACTTGTTTAATATTGACCAATCTATTGATTTCAACATGATCCATATACTTTATACTAGGTTTTGAGCACTTTGTTGCTCAGGGGGATTTAGTAGCCTTGTATGTCGATTATGTGAGTTACTTTATGGTCTGAAGTAGTCTTTACGGGTTTGGTTTGGGAAGTTAAATACTGAAATTTTATCTCTGTGTGACATTATGCATCAAATCCAATATTTAATGAGAAGACAAACACATTGAGAATGACTGACAATTTTGTGTCAATTTTGTGAAGTCGACTGATCAACTTGCAGATATCTCACCAAGCCCCTTTTGGTCCTCGTGTTAATTACATTTTTAACAAGCCAGGTACATGAATTGTATGCACAAGCTTGAAGGGGTGTGTTAGAATAAGACTAGGTTTATACAATCCTATTGGAATAGGAATAGGTTTATACAATCCCATTAGAATAGGAATAGTTTTATACAATCCTATTAAAATAGGAATAGCTTTATACAATCCTATTAGAATAGTAATAGCCTAATAGGAATACTAAATAGTATCCTACTTGGTAAAGGATTGTATTCTAGGGTATATAAATAGGGTCTCAATTTAACAGTGTAGATACAACATCAATTCAATAATATCTTTTCCCTATATTTCTCACACCAAACATACCAATAAGGGCTGAGAGGAAGAAAAGTTGAGCCCTTTAGTTATACATAGAGCACCTTTAGGCATATAATAAAGTTAATTGCTGATCTGTGTAGGCAATATTTAAATTTAGTACATTCTAGCTGATTATTACTAACCATGTGAAGTTTATCGAGATTGACATCTGTATAACCATAATCTCAAATATCAGAGCTCAAACACTTTTTTAAAAGATGTATCGGGTCATGCATATAACATTAATGTCATTTTAACGAAGCACAGAAGGCATGAGATGTACCTCCCAGGGAAGATACTTAAATGTGACTAGGGATGCCTTATCTCATCCTAAGTACAAGCATAGAAATATCTCACACTTTTGTATTTGAACTTCTTAAGTTGATGAACTCATAGCATTACATTCATATTATGCAGCTTCTTCTCACATCATCAGTTTACTGGTACTGCTATACCAGATCTTCAAAATAAGATGTTTGCTTGGCCTGAATTATCCATTGTTGTAACAGGCAAGAACAATATGAAAAATCTGCCGCAGGAAGAGCAGCACGTGCACAAATGGCAGCTGCTGCCAAGCAAGCAACGAAAGCAAACCAGGGAGAACCAGTTCTTAAAGTACTTCCTTCTTTCTAATTACTGATGGTCGCCGTTTTTTCTACTATATACTTATTATTGTATCTACTTCTCGTATTAGTTAAAAACAATACTCAAAAGTTTTAGATTCCTCTACCATTGGCCCAAATCCTTTCTTTTGAGATTGATGCTGTACTTGTCAAGCTTAAATACTCAAAGATATCTGAAAATAAAACTTTGAGCTTTGATCCGGTTTCAATTATGTGGATGCAGTGGCAGATGGGATGAGCATTAGTTCTCTTAGGTCAACTTCTTTCATTCATCGTAAGTATCATGACTGGCCAAATTTCTAATGTTATTATCTCTTATCGTACTCCTTCTGTTCCTTTTTGTATGACATTCCGTTCCTTTTTAATTCCGTTCCTAAAAGAATGACAACTTTCTATATTACTTTTATAGCCATATAGAAGTTTATAGCATGTTTAAGATCACAACTTCCAATAGTCATCATTTCTTATTTAAACTCCGTGCGCAGTAATACCGACACAAAATAAAACCGAGGGAGTGTTTATATAGTCTTGTGCATTTGAAGATTGAAGCATACTTTTGCATGTATGCACTAAAAGACTTTTGTTATGTCACTTAATAGATCATTATATCATAGTACATGTACATTAACTTTTAAAAATCTATACCATCCAGACCTGCTAGTTCAATTTAGGATTATCAATGATGTGGATATTGAATGTAGAATCTTGAGGAGTAAGTAACATCTCAAGTGGAAATGCAATTAAGTAGATTTTGGCCTGCCAATATTCATGTCTCCTGTTGCTGCAGGTCTTCTGTTATTTTGTGGTCATCCTTCAGATACCTCACAGTATTCCATCTTTAAATCAAACCAATCACAGCCTCCCAACCTTTTCTTCCAATGGAAGTGTTACTGTTTCCAAGTTTTGGCAAAAACATCTTTGGGTGTCTCTTCCTCTCTTTTCCACAACAGATGAATGAAGTGTTCGTCTTTGTAAGAAAAACTAGAGTGTGGATTCACTGATCTTCTTTTAATGCAATTCAAAGTAAGACTCTTTGACTGAAATACAGGGGAGAGACCAAGACTTGTTTAACTTTACTGAACATCTTTCAAGTTGTTTTACGTTTGTCATATTCCCACATTTAAAAAAGTGAGCTTTTTCACAGGGTAAGGGTTTGTAATCAATTAGAATTGTTTGCAGTGCTACAGTACATTCTGGGACTGCTTTTGTGACTGCCTATAGATAAATCATGTCTTTATTATAAATAGTACTTTACTTCATAAACTTTGTAAATCAGCTTTAGTTTCCATACGAGAAAGAACTGACATCTCAGATTCTTCACTTTTGGTGCTGCACTTGTGTTGACACGTAATGGTTGTGGTTGTGGGATCCTTAACCCGATCTGGTCAATTAATTTTGGGTACTCTGACATATCGACAGAGAAATTCCGGAGAGTTTCTATGAGTTCTGTAATCAAAGAAAATGGAATTTTTATGTCACTTCTTTTCCATTAATCTCCTCCCGGGATTATCCTCGTGATCAGTATTTTTTCCCCAAGTTTTCCACGTAAAATCTCATAATTTTTGTTTTATAATTCTATTTTTAGATATTTGAATTATTTTTAGCCGAATCTCTGCACTCGTATTCATACCTTGTTCCATATCCCCTAATCTTAAAATTTAGATCATGAATTATCGACCTCTAGATGACCTCTAGCGTTTTATGATTAGTCCTGAAGCTTTAATTTTGTCTTAGTCTTAGTTTTCATTTTAATTTTGTTTTTGTTTTGGCCTTCAGGTACTGAGTTGTAGTTTGATGTCCAACAGTTGTAAATATGTTGCTCTTATTTAATTTACTGTTTTCTCCAATCTAAATATTTGTAAACTAAAATGAGAATAAGGTGGAACAAATCTCACAATTTGTATTTCCACCACTCAATTTACTCTTCTCTTGTTTGTATACACACATGTAATTCAAAGGGCTTCTCAACATTCAGTTTACATAGGAAAGTAAGGCATCAAATATCATTTTTCGTTAAACATGTTATGATTTTAGTCTCTACTTGTAAGCTAGCTTCTGTTCATAATTTTTTTAAATACCATAGATTTTTGAAGAAATATTTGACTTTTTAAAGAAATACGATTTATATCACTAAGTTAAAAAAATTATTAAAAATATTCGCTATCATTATATAATGAATATGTTCCGTGAAATGTTATGATAGCAATCACAACTAATATAAATTTGAAAAAAAGGGAAGAGAACTATATAAAATATGTGTTTAACGGTAAAAATTTTGTACAATGAAACTAGGATTAAAATTCTATCCAAAACTATAAATGATGGGTATGGTTACAAAAAATTGAAGTTTGAGGTAATTTACATTTTAAAATTTTTTCTGAATAGTGGAACTTAACTAAATATTACTATTTTTTTTCTAGTATTTTGAGAATTTGAATTTCTTGGTAAAAATACTTATCAAGTTATTTCTCAGATATTTTTGGGAATACGGAAACTGTTCTAATTAATGTTTTAGAAAGGAAACATAATTGTGGTCAAATCTCTGAATTAATGATGTGCAATATTAAATCTATGAACTAAATTTATTTACAAAGAAGCAAAATAGTAATTATAAAAAAAAAGTAGAGAATGCCGTGAAGGATAGAGGGAGGTGTTGGCAAATTCCGGAGAAAAAAAAAAGAGAAAAGGGAGAGACAAAATCTAGAAGGAAAAACAAAAATTTAAAGAAAAGAAAATTATTTGGGTGAGTATATTTTAATAAATATTTATGATTTTAGTAATATTTTTAATTTATTACAATATATATATATATATATATATATATATATAT
>NC_028643.1:34583752-34626353 GCF_001406875.1 Solanum pennellii
TATGTATATATATATATATATATATATTGTAATAAGTGAATTATACATGTAATATAAATGGAGAAAATGACCTAAATAGTACATTAATTATACGAGTAGGTCTAAAATGGCCTCTTAACCGACTCAACAAATTTAACTCTTTAGCTATTCAAAAACCTGTCAGCTTTGGTCCCTTACCTATACACTTATCGGTTTTTAGTCCCTTAACTATAAACTTATCGATCTTAGTCCTTTAAGTATTCAAAAACTTATCAAGTTTGGTATTTGTCCATTTTTTAAAAATACAAATAACACAGGTTTATATTAACAAAATCCATGCCTCGAAAAATTAAATCTTTTAGCAATTTTTTCTATTGTTCATCTCTCGGTTACTTTTTCTTCAAATTAACTTATGCGATGAACCTTAATCTCAGCGATTTAAAATAAAATTCACGAGAAATGTAAGTCATATTTTTATTTGACAGAGGATAAAATAAACATATTATTGTTAGTAATGACTTGAATATGTTAAACATTATTATAAAAAGAATTACTATCCTTTAAATTCGAAGTCTGTACTCCAACGACTTCATTGAACAACTGTTTAATTTTTCAGAAATTGAAATTTATAAAATGATAGATTTTTAATTTTTTTTGAATTTTTCTTTTTATATAGATCAATTTTATTATTCTACTCATTTTATTTTACATAAAGAAATTTGACTAAATTAAATAATATCTCCACTGATTAGCATATTCAAGTGCTTAATTTTATCATCCATTGAATTAAATTAGGACTTATATCTTCTTTGCTCATTAATTTTATTTTGAATCGTCGACATTATTGTTCTTTTCATAAGAGTAGTTTGAAAAAAAACGACCGAATAGAGAAACAACTTAAAAATGGGTTAAAGATTTAATTTTACGAAGATATCAGTTGATATAAACCTAAGCTATTTGTATTAAAAAAATGGACAAAGACCAAACTTGATGAGTTTTTGAATACTTACACTACTAAAATCGGTAAGTTTATAGTTAAGAGACTACAAGCGGTAAGTGTATAGTTAAGGGACCAAAACTGACAAGTTTTTGAATAGTTAAAGAACTAAATTCGCTTAGTGTATAATTACGGGAACATTTTAGACCTACACTTATAGTTGAGGGACTATTTATGACATAAGTAGTCCTTTAACTATAGGAGTAGGTCTAAAATGGTCCTACACACTTAACGGATTTAGTCCTTTAACTATTCAAAAACTTGTCAGTTTTGATCCCTTAACTATACACTTACCAGTTTTAATCTCTTAACTATAAACTTACCGATATTAGTCCTTTAAGTATTCAAAAATTTATCAAGTTTGGTTTTTGTCCATTTTAAATACAAATAACATAGGTTTATATTAACAGAATCCATGCGTCGAGAAATTAAATCTTTTAGCAATTTTTCCAATTGTTTATCTATCTGTTACTTTTTCTTCAAATTAACTTTATGCGATGAACCGTAATCTCAACGATATAAAATAAAATTCACGAGGAAAAAAATATAAGTCATAATTTTATTCAATAGAGGATAAAATAAGCTTATTATTGTTACTAATGACTTGAATATGTTAAACTTTATTATAAAAAATATTATTATACGTTAAATTCAAAGTTTGTAATCCAACGACTTCATTGAACGGTTGTTTAACTTTTCAGAAATTGAAATTTATAACATGATAGATTTGCAATTTTTTTTATTTTTTTTATATAGATCAATTTTATTATTCAATTCATTTTATTTTATGTAAAGAAATTTGAGTGAATTAAATAATATCTGCACTGATTAGCATATTCAAGTGCTCGATTTCATCCTCAATTGAATAAAATTTGGACTTATATCTTCTTTTCTCATTAATTTTTTTTTGAATCGTTGACGTTATTGTTCTTTATATTAAAAATAGTTTGAAAAAAAGGACCGAATAGAGAAACAACTTAAAAAATGGGTTAAAGAATTAATTGTACGAAGATTTTGATTGATAAAAATCTAAGATATTTGTATTAAAAAAATGGCCAAAGACGAAACCTGATAAGTTTGTGAATACTTAAATGACTAAAATTGATAAGTTTATAGTTAAGAGACTAAAATCGGTAAGTGTATAGTTAAGGGACTAAAGTTGACAAGTTTTAAAATAGTTAAAGGACTTAATCCGTTAAGTGTATAGTTAAGGGACCTTTTTAGAGCTACTCCTATAATTAAAGGACTATTTATGTCATTTTCTCAATATAGATGTATTGTAACTGTTTTAAAATATATTATGCTTGTTTGCTAAGAAATTAACACAATGTTATTATAAGTGTATTAAAATGTGCGATAAATGTATTATTCATCAATAAAACTTGTATCATATGTATTTTATAAATTATTCTCTGTAATTTGTATTAAAACCATATTATATATAGATTATGGATGTCCAACTAAAAAAATATTATTACTATAAATGCTAAATCTTTTATTAATATATATCATATTTATGTAATTTTTCTTTTAAAGAAAATATAGTTTAAAGTATAATAAATTGCCAGAAATCTTTAACACGTTAGTTGATTAATTTATCCAAACTTTCATCTTGTTGATGAGGATTAAATTTCATGCTTTAGGGCGTGTTTGGCATGAAGGAAAATGTTTTATTAGAAAATATTTTCATGAAAAACAAATATTTTTAGAATAAGTGCATTTTTAGAATGGTTTGAATTTTAGGCTCCAAGTCTATTTATTGAGCATGTTTTAGCTAGGAGATGTTAGTTCCTCCTTGAGAATGAGTAAATATTGAATTTGATTCATTTTTGGGTTGGTAGAAGTAGTTCTGACTCCCTTGCAGGACATTAAATAAGTTTAGCTTGGAATTGAGTTTTTTCTTCCTTGATTATGTGCATTAGATGTAAGTAGTGCATAATGGGCTGCTAAGTTAGATTTTAGTCTTTATAAAACTTTTAAAGTGTCTTTCAAGGACGAATGTTCCTAAGTGGGGGATAATGTAATACTCCAGGAGTTCTAGTAATAACAAGCTAGAGTTTAATGGAGCTAAGTAGGTAAATTTAGAGCCTCACATGTTAGTTTATAGTTGGAAACATGTTTAAACGATGAAAAATGTCTATTTAAGTTAGTTTGGTGATTTTAGAAGTAAAATGTCAAGAAACGACCATGACGTCCAGATATTGATAAGTTGAACTAGCTAGATGAACTAGTGTGTTTAAGGGTCTAGTAGTGGACTTTTAGAGTGTAATATGAAGGTTAAATTCAAGGTAAATGTGTAATACACTTAGAAGGATATAATTAGGGGTTAAATGTCTGGATACAACCTCCCCACGACCACCCAATGGGTCCTTGAAGGGGACCCCAAAAGCAGTCCCCAAAACTGTCAAAATGGGTGACTTACGGCCTAGACTTATGCTCAGTAAGTCCACCTACGCCTCGTAGGTCATGTAGACTTCAGGTACCTGCAGTTTTTGACCCTCAGACACAAACCACGGAGGCCACCTACGGTCCGTAGGTTCCTCTTTCCTAAGTCTGCCTAGTTTTAAGCTTTTAGTTTTAGGTTAGGAGTTAGGGATAGGTTTAGTTATTATTTAGGGGTCAATGTGGGTAGGTTAATAGGTTATTTATCCACCTATATAAGCCTAACTTAACCCTAAACTATCCATTCTAACTAACTCATCTAAAGACCCCAAAAGTCTCTCCAAATTTCCCTCTCTAGAATTGAAGAAGAAGAGAAGAAGAGAGACAGTAACTAGGTAGAATTTGCCAAGGCGTCAAGCTTAGTTTAAGGCTTTGACTAAAGGTATGTGAATCTCCTTCATTTATGTGTTCTTCAATCCATGATCCCCCATATATATCCCTCAATTGTGAATACAAAATACCCCAATCTAGCCAGGGTTATGATTACATTGTGGGTAGGGCTTGATTGTGATTCCAAAGTAGTTGATAGCATTCAATTATGTTTAAATTATGTATGTATGATGAATATATGATGTTTTGATGTGAATTCCTTGATTAACCCTAATCTAAGTTGATGAAGATAATATTTGTGGTTTATGCCAATAGA
Organism: Solanum pennellii; assembly: GCF_001406875.1. NCBI lineage: Eukaryota > Viridiplantae > Streptophyta > Magnoliopsida > Solanales > Solanaceae > Solanum > Solanum pennellii. The sequence goes on from NC_028643.1 coordinate 34,587,817, forward strand.
GGTAATGCTGAAGGTTCTAATGTGATCTTCCTATTTCAATTATATTGAATACTAATTGATCATAGTAGGATCATCTAAATATGAGTTGACCTAGATTGATTGATCAGGAAGTATCTTGGATTATAATGTTAGAATTGATCCCTTATGATCAATTAAGACTTGAATAACCTAGTAATGAGAGATTTGATCAAATTACCTTGAAATCTAGGTATAAAGAAGAGATTTAGAAAAAAACCTTGAGAGTAGGGTTGTGATCATGATGGCTAAGGGTTTAGAGTAAAGCTAATGTGATTACCTAGTTATTCTAAGGCTTTGAGAGTATAGTCTTAATAGGATAAAAGTCTAATAGGTTGGATTGTGATGAGAAGTCTATACTCACCTAATATGACTTAGGAATGCTTTCTAGATGAAAGTGATAGAATCACTTGAAGATGGTTTGGTTGTCAAGGACATCCTTCCATAAGATATGAGTGTTAAGCAAGGCTTAACAAGTAGACCTTGGAGTATATGCTAGAATCCAAGTAGATATGCCAATGAGAAGGAGTGTCACACAAGATAGGGTCTGGACTCCAAGAAGAAAGGAGAACCACTGTCACGACCCGCACATATACTCTAGAAGATAGGGTATTCTTGGATCGAGACACGACGTACTTGACCTCTTGGAGGTCTTGTACAAGACCTTTCGTATCGTTCATCGCATACATACATATGAAAGGTAGTGCCTAAGTAAAACTTTTCACAACATTCTAATAGTCTTTCAAAAACTCTTTCATTTAAAAACCATAGGAAATACTAAGTCTCATTTCATCAAATCTTAGACTCAAAATACACTTTGGGACACGGCCCATACAATATAAATATAGAACTATTAAGTCTATTACAATACTTCAATAAAAGAAATAAAAGACATCTATGCCCTCAAGTCAAATGAGGACATATTTTAACTTGCTTGAAAGATCCTATAATCCAAGCTTATCTCCCAAAAGCACCTTCACCTATGAATCACTTTAGAGATAGATAAAAGCATGGAATTAGTACAAACACATGTACTAAGTATGACATAATGCATAAAAATCATGAAAACAAACATTTATTGGAAATATACTCTTTTTGATTAAAACATCACCTTAGAAACACATAAGATAATATGGACACTTATTCACATTTTAATGACATTACAGTGAACTAAGTCACTATTACAGTGAATCAATTCACTGTTACAGTGAAGTTCCTCAACTTCACATTGTACACTTTATAACATGCAATCTTCTCAGTAAAGTTGTAACAACCTAAAATTGACTACGCTAAGCAATGCTTAAATGTACCTAGAATGCTTGGATTAGACCGGGTTCACACGGCTTGTTACACGTAGAACCAGACATCAAAACCTATGCACTAGCCAAGACAACCAACTTGGTGAGTTAGTTGATCTAGGCAAGGTGAGAACCAACCATGTAGGGCACCCGAATTGAAGAGATTCACCCGGATGAGTCTTTACCGGATTTGAAAGGGGTAATCTTAGGTTTGGAGGGTCTAGGGGTAAAATGGTCTTTTCCAGGCTAGGGGTAGTATTTTAATTACCCTTAGTATTTAATTAATTAATTAATTAATTTAAAGAGGAGGGCAATTCGGGTAGGGTTGGCCGAATTTGACCCTATTTCACAAGTTAAGCTTCGCCCAGGTTCGATCCTTGGTGGAAGCTATGTTAAATTTATTAATTTATATTAATTAGCTGATTTAAGTAAGGTATAATTAGTAATTTTATCTAAGCTGTTAAAAAATCAGATTTTATTAATTTATGAGGAATCCTAGTTTGACTAATTCCAAAACTAAATCTCCTAATCCTAAGCTACCACTCATTCTCACGTCTCTCTCTACTTCTACCTCACTTGCATGATTATTTTTGAGTAAAAGAAAAGAAAAGAACAAAAAAATAAAGTTCATCAAGAACTTGAACACTAAAACTCAAAAGCAAAATAAGCTTCAAAACGAAAAGCAAAAACCAAATTCTCGACGGATTGTGCTTGTGGTTTCGATGGTGAGACGTCGGCTTAGTGGGGGGTGGGGGAGGGGGTTTGGAAACACGTAATAGCATCTTTGAACAACTTTAGGTATGAGTTTTCTTCCCTCTTGGTCCCTTTCCCAAGAGACCCCTAAGGTTCAGTCTGTTCACAATCGAAAACTAAGGTTGTCCCCGTTGCATACCCCTGTCATTAGATCCTTTCAAAGATTCAAGTATGCGTTGGTATGAATTCTGGTAGATGATTTTAGGGATGGTTGTGATTACGTGTTTGAATGTGTATTTGGAATTATGTAGAAATGAAAGAAGTGTTCCAAAAATTTGAAGTTCGTTAACTTGTTTGTGCATGTGTGTGTCGTGAATTAGACACGGTTTGAAGCTTGATATTGACATGTTAAAATGTTATAAATTATGTGTGTACGAATATGTTAAAAACGTGATGTTCACATGAGTTCAAAGTTGCTGAATTGAATGATAATTCTTGACTGAAAGTAATCTTGAAAATGCACCTAAGGATCTCCCTAAGAACTACTTGAAATGTCTTAATGTTTAACATGAAAGAGGGTGAGAAAATGGACTGCAAAAAGGTGATCAAATTTCCAGATTTTTGGAAATTTGGTTTCAGCCAGCTTATTGTAAAAAAATTTAGTTTTAAATTTTTTTAAAAATGCATGAGGTCAGTGGGGATTAAATCCAAGACCTGACCATATACAAGTTATAAAAAATTCAATAATAAAATAAGGTATGTGGGGATCTAACCCACAACCTCTTGGCCGAATGAAAAAGTAAGGAGAAAATATAAATAAAAATAGGGTGAGGTTGTGGGGAATCGATCCCACACCCTCTTGGTCTAAATGGAGAAATCAAGTAAAGAAAGAAAAAAAGAAAGGAATATGGGCGTGGGGATTCGATCTTGGGTCTCCCAGGCCGAAATATTTAAGACAAAAAAATCAAGAAAAAGAAAGAAAGGAAGTGTAGGTGTGGGGGATGGATCTCGGGTTCCCTAGCGAAGCATTTTATGTCAACAAAAATTATAAAGAAAACTAAGTTTTGTACAAGGCATTTGAAATACGCTTCCCTTTCCCAATTCCGTATTGACACATAAGTCGTACATGAATAAATGATTAGATGAATGCTGCCTTTAAGGATTGAAACTGATATCTTGGCATACTTACAAGATGCATAAGTCTTGTACCACATAACCTTGGGTAAGTATGAATCATTTAGATGAATTACGAATGAAGCCTCATGGCTTGTGTGTGTGGACTCATAAGTCCAACATACATTTATAAAGTAAGTGAACCTAAGATGTTATGTGATGAATGATGTGACCCCAAAAGGAAGTAAGAGTGTGAAACACACTAAAAGGCCAACTGCATTGGCATATGATGAAATGAACATTCATGTAAAAAAGGACGAGTAATTATGAAGGGCCAATGTTCTAAGGCTAATGAATGTGGTGACAATATGATAAGAGGCTAATGCGAAATATGAGAGCAATCTCAAATGAGCCTAAGTAAATGTTACCAAAACGTACTCACCTATGAGAGTGTAAAGTTAATGAAGAGACCAGTCTCTATTAACACTCTAATGAAAGTATTGAAGTTAATATATACTTAATACTAATGATGAGATGAGAAATCATCTAATGAGCTATGGTGTCCTTATTCTAGAAGCCAACTTCGATGATGTATGAAATGAATGTAATGGAACTTTATACTGACACCGATAGGCTAGCTATGAGTGGCGATTCCTTCTTTCGGGAAGGCAGAGGTTCGTGTAATTCTCATGAGATGATATTGTCCTTACAGACGGGTATGGGTCTCCGTATATCTCCTAGTCGTTGAACCTATGCAGCCAACATAGGGATCTAGCAAGGTTCAACTCCCTATATACGCTAGATGTTTTGGTTTCACTTTGGCCGGTGATTCTACCTCTTTTCGGTGTGGGGTAGACACTGGATTTCATGATGCTCACATTGTCTATATCGGTTAAAGTTAAAGTTCCCAAAGAAAGAATGAGGCCAGCCTCATGTAATGCACACAATGAAATGAACGATACGAAAGGTGTTTGGGTAGGATAATCAAGAGGGGAACTAGACTTATGTAATGACACTAGGTCATTCTTAGTCATTGCACAGTGAACCCAATGAGATTCTTAAAGTACATCCTAGGTATAGCTGGTGTTTACACTAGCCTATGAATGAAATGAAATGAAGTACGTATGAATGAATGAAGCAGACTTTGTGTTTTCTAAAAGAAGGCTCCCTAGTTGAGGTCCCATATGTTGAACCCTTAGTTTGGGAAGTCCTAATGGTAAGTCCATGGTTCCAGGGTCTCATGGCATATGAACGAATAAAATGAAATATGATATGTGCTATATGCAATATGTTATGTGCTATATGTAATATGTTATGTGATATGTGCAATATGATACATATGATGATGCATGTTATTCTCATGGCATGACTTTTCTAATCCGATTTTGGCAAGTCCACTAACTTGAATTCCATAACTGATATCGTTAGGAGAGAGCCATTCTAAATCATGCATGTCCGTGGTGTGTGCTTGAATATACCCATACTTAGTACAAGTGTGTACTAATTCCATACATTTATCTACTTTCAGGTGCAGGTGCAGCTGGACGTTACAGCTTATGAGGCGATGCAGAAGTTATCCAGACATGGAGCTTTCATTCGGATTTGGTAGGCCCTCATTCTTTCGAGGATGCTTACTGATTTATTCTAGCGTAGACGCAGTCATGAGCTAGTGGAGTTTGTTCCACTAGCGTTTCTTTCGTATTTACTTTCAGACGTTGTATTGGTGCCATTTTGGCAACTCTATAACTATATCTTTCATTTGATTATATTGATTTAGATGGTTGTTGTGAACGCTTATGAGTATACGTAGGTAGTATTATGCGAGGTCAATGTTTTCCAATATAATTTTTAAGTAAACAAAAGTTCAAACTTTCCGCTAAAATTAACCTAGATGAAGTAACGACGACATATGTAGTCTTGTCTGCAACCTTTGAGAGGTCAATGACGCCGGTCTCGTCTGGGGTCTAGATTCCGGTCGTGACAAAAGCTATCCTAAGACTCACTTAAGCAAGACGAAGAGAGACCATCCATACATTCTCTCTATGCACACCTAAATGATCCTCAAGACCGCCTATAATGAGATATACACACTTACAATACACCCAACATATAAACATGAGATCTTTCTACCAAAGGTGATTCTAAGGTTCACTTGAGTGAGTTCTGAAGCAACCGCCTATACAATCCCTTCACACACACTTAAGAGAATCTTTAGATTACCTAGGATAAGATCATTCTCACTTAACACAATAACATTCATAGAATATGACATTCTCCTCCTAAAGATTATCAAAAGACCTACTCAATTAAATCAAGAAGAGAATGTCCATACTTGACCTCTTCAAGATTACCTTAGTAATCCTTAAGACCACCTAATTTTGGATCATGTCTACCTTATCAACAAACTTTCCTAACAAGATTCATTCTTAAGACTTCTCTAGGTAAGATATGAAGTGACCATTCCTATGCCCCCTTCACACCTTATCTAGACAACCCTTAACTATTCTAGATAAGTACTTATTCATTTATAATACTTTCTAACTTTAGTCATTACATTCATTAGTTCATTTAAGATAAATTCATCACATATAAGGCCATTCAAGTAACGGTCTTTGAGAAGACCTAGAGACTCTCACTAACATCTTCAAAGCCTATTGTGCGATGTCTAGATAGCGTTCCATACAATCACCTAAACTTCATAGAACTTCTCAAATACTAGTAGGTATCCCGTATGATGAGAATACACAATAACCGTCATAGACCATGTATCAAAGAATGGAATTCAGAGTTGTAACCTACTCCGATGGAGGGTGTTTTACTTTCCAATGGTAGAACTTTGACACATTCCATGTAGGCACATGGTTAAGGAATATGAAGGGTTTCTTTGCACTCTAGACTCATTCTTAACTAGAGCTACTTCCCTTACTATACTCACTGGTGCTAGCCTTTGTTCTCATAGAGTAATTTACGTCAAGGATTCACATGAAGAGGTTCCATATCTAGTTCATAACCCAATCACATTCACCCAACAAAAGAGGTCCCCTAGGGCTGCCTTACAATGGCGAAGAGGATAACTTAATGACTTTTTCTGAGGTTGATATCATGCCGTTCCATCTAACCAATCTTAAGTCCATTATTCATACAAGAAGGATACCACTACGACTTTCGACTTCAAGGTTCATAACCTTACCACTAGGTTTAAGGTCCACATAAAGGACCTTCTTAGCATCATTCAACGTCTCATGTCATTCATACATACAAGACTAAGAGGCTTTAACATCCTAAGTCAAGACATCTCATATTCACATTCATACATGTATCAAGTAAGGGACACAAGTCAACTACACAAGACACCAATACTTCAGTTTAGCACATATTGCATATCATTCTAGAAGCACATATGAATAACCATTATAATCTTTTAAGTAACCCTATACACTACAGAAATAATCATGCATCAACTCTAAGACTACACACATAAAGACATAGTCATAGTCTAACATGATCACCTAATAACAATAGAAGAACACATACTTTATCCCTAATCACATGTAGATAGATAAGATGATACTTCACATAAATCACTTCACAAAGCATCATAGTATATGAAGTAGTTGTCGACAAGGCCATTAACATCATAATACATAAACTAACGCCGACAAGGCGACATCATTCACATAGCACTGCCACCATAAGTGGACCATACCAATCACAACATAATTCAAGATCTAAATTGCATAAAATAAGTAGAAATAGGGAAGTGTACCACCAATCCATTCTCACCACTTCAATCAATCGTTAAATCATCCAATTCAATACCAAAAAGCCCTAACCCATGGCCATGAACATCAATTCAATATAAAAACCATAATACTCAATGTATCTAGGCCAATTAAATATAGATTTATAAATCTAATACAACCTATTCATCAATTGAATACAATTCTTACATCATTCAATAGCTCATAGAAAACTACACTAGAATTCATAAGCATTAAGACAATATCAATTAACCCATAAAGTAGTAAAAAACTAGGGTTCATCAATTACATTGGGTCATAGTTTAATTGAGTTAAAATCATCTAATTAACATTAATATAATCAATATATAATGATTCAAAACCTTTAGTGCAATAACCCATGGATAGATCGTAAAGTTAGACAAGTTCATGTTTAGAAAACTTTAGAAATCTCTTTGAATTTTGGGCTCCTTGATGAATAGAGTTTCAAGGATCAAAAAAAATACCTCAATCATGTTAATACACAAAATTTATGAAGAAACACCACTCAAATATCCAATACAAGCTCTTCCTTGAGTTTTGGCTTCAATAGATATCTAGATAATTTCTTAGAGATTTTGGGGTTTTGAATTGGAAGAATATTTTCATATAGGTATTTAGAATTATATATCCACTTAAAATACCTAAAATACCCCTAAATAACCGCCCAAACTGTTATTTGGACGTGGGGTAAGTTTACCCCTTTACTTAACAATGGACTGCGCAGGAGACAGTTCCCCATCGACGGAGTTCACAGATGGGGCGTTTCCTAACCAACGGACCGTCCTGCTGGTCCGTGGTTTGGGACTGATATTGGAAATTGGGAGCTTTATATCCCTAGTCTAAGTAGTGACTCACTCCTTCCAACGACGGGGCGTCGACCATCCTACTGGCCGTCGATTGTCTCAGTCGATTGGGGCTGGTCTTGACAGCCTTTGGCTCAAGGAAGGACCCTTGAATGGTCCTTGGATATGTTTTCCCAGAAGTTTCCAACTTGAATATGATCGTATAAGAATTTTTAGGACCTCCCACACTAATATCATCGAAAACGAACACATAAAATTCAGCGAAACATGCAAAGACACACAAGGCCATTTCAAGGAAAACCTTTTGAACATCATGGACGTTTGGCCTCCAAACTTCATGAAAGTTGAAACAATTACTATAAACACTATAATAAATCATATAAATACCTCATTAGATCATAAAGAAATCATATAGGCACATAACAACGCATGAGGCACATAGGTGACTAGTCGTCAAACATGTTGGTCATCCCTTGATGTTTCACTTCCAAATAACCTATACTTTTGACACTCCATCATTAACACATTATAAAACATTTTAGGACCTTAGACCTTGTTTACAACATGTTACTATCTGGCTTCACCTTCATTTTCAAGGTGCCACAACCGCACCTAGTAGATGTGAGGACTATCCAAGTTTAATGGGGAATTCTTACATTGTATAGTGAGGGTTTTCCCAAAGTTATGTCTCATGAGATGGGATACTTCATATAGTTAATAGTCAAGGTTTTTCTAGTAGATATCTCCATGTCCTATGAACTAAGACATTCTTGAGAATCATCTCATAGTGTTAAAAGTATAGTAAACTAAGGCTTAGTTAATCAAGTAACTCATAGTGTTCATGAGTAAAGATGAAATTAGACTCACCAAAAGTGGCATCTCATAGTGATCATGTGTATATTTTGACTCAAACATGCTTAAGATAACATCTCGTAGGGTCCATGTGAAGAAGGAACTTAGACATACTAAAGAGGTATCTTCTAGGGTTCAACTTAATAATGAATAAAGATGTGCTTGAGAAATCATATCTCATAGTGTTCTAGAGATCAAGGAAGGAACTAGGTTCGAAGAATAACTAGTAAGAGTACCTAAAAGTAATACTTAGAATATTTAGTATTATAGGATTCTATAAGTGCATTGCATAATGTATCACTTAGGGTCATCAAATAGAAGTCTCGAGATAGGATTGGACTAGTTGCCTTTCATAGTTATAGTTGACTAAATGAGGGAGGTTCCTTAGTTAAGAGAGTGAAGTTAGTATTGAGGCCAAAGTAGAGTGAATACGATTAGGATGACTTCAAGACTATACTTAGTGTGAAGGGTAGTATCAGATGCCTTTCATGCATTGCACAAGTGTGTCTTGGGGTTACTTAGAAGTAAAGTAACCTTAGAATAAAAAAGCTTTAGAGTACACAATGTATATAGACTATGTTAAGATGACATGTAAACCTAGGACTTGGTGATGAGAGTGGCCTATGATCAACAATGACCAAAGAGAGGTACTTAGCTTGGATGGTAGTATAGGATTCTATCCTTGCATGTCACAAGTATACTTGTAAGTGGCTTACGAAGTAGTTCATTGGTAATATGAAAGACTTAGGGTGGAGGTTTGTAAACTTGTAAGTCTAAGTAGAGACCATGCCATGTATGTGATGTTTCTCCTATGCTCATTAACTATGTCTTATTTTGACATATGTTCATATGAAGCTTATGTTGGAGATTATTCTATGATTATGTTATGAAAATTTATTGTCTCTTATTCTTATGTCTTACATATACTAACAATTTAGGATGTTCTTATAATGTTGTGCTGGCTTTCATACTTTCTACCTTTTTTCTAACACATATATCCTACATTATGACCAAATGTAGAGTTCGAGCTTTGAGTTGCTATTGGAGGCTAGAGTTTCAAGTATTTAGAGGATTGAAGATCTTGGTGAGTCCTCATAGATTCGAGGACAACGTCCACTTACCTTTAAATCATTTACTTTCATATTGAACACTTTGTATGGGCTGCATTCCAAAGACTTTTATTCATGAAAAGTTAGAATGGTTGAGACAAAAGAGTTAGAAAAGACTTCTTTTTGCAATTTATGAATATGACTTCAATTGTATATCTTATAGTTTTAAATTATTCCACATATTCTAGTGCCTATGTGATGAATGAATGATAAGGCATTGTATAAGACCATTTTAAGGTCCAGTACGCAGTGTTGTGACTTAGGGGTGATCTCAGGTCGTGACAAACTTGGTAATAGAGCTAGGTGTTTGGATAAATTTTAGGATGTCTCAAACCACATCTAAGTAGAGTCTTATTTATGGGTGTGAGTAGCGACACATTTGATGAATAAAAGGCTATTGGATTCTTAGGAACAATCTCACTTCTTCATTCTCTTAGTCGTGCCATAGAGGTTTAGCTCTAGTAGGTATTTCTCCTAATGTTTGCCTATGATTTTTCAGGTTATAAAAAATACTAGATCTAATGCAAGGAGAGTTGAGGATGGTGATGGGGAGAGAGAGATTCCTCCCCAAGTTCCAAATTGAAGATTCTCCTCAAGATCAATACGAAATACCTCCTCATGCTCCAAATGAACCTTAAATTGGGAATGCTACTCTTGGTGACTTAGTGCTTCAATGCAAGTATTGGATCAAGCCTTGGTGGCGCAAGCCAATGGAGAGGTAGTGGATTCGGAAAACCTTATTGGAGGAATAGGTGCTTCTAGGGTAACAAAGTTCTTATGATTGAACCCCACGGAGTTCAATGGCTCCATGGTTGAGGAAGATCCAAATGGGTTCATAGACGAGGTTTATAAGGTGCTTGCAATAATGGGAGTTTCTTTCTTTGAGAAGGTGGATTTAGCCTCCTATAAATTAAAAAAATGTTGCTCAAATTTAGTATGATCAATGAAAAGATAGTAGGCCGATAGAGCGGGTCCATTAGAGTGGGAAGGTTTTAAGTCAAAAATATTAGATTGGTTTTTCCCCCGGGAGTTGAGGGAAGATAAATATGGAGAATCCAAAACCTCAAGCGAGGTAATATTTGAGGAGTACTCTTTGAAATTCACCCTTTTGTCTAGGTATGCCTCAAGCTTGGTAGCCAATCCTAGGGATTTGAAGAATAGGTTTTTGACGAGAGTGTCCAAATTAGTTAAAGAAGAATGGTGTACGATAATGCTTGTTGGTGACATGGATATATCACCTATTATGGTGTTTCCCCAACAAATAGAGGAGTTAAAACTCAAGAAATAAAGGGTTAGAGAAAAGAAGATGTCTAGGTTTGAAGGTGATATGCCCTTTAATGTTAAGTCGAAGGGGAAAGATAGCCTAGAACTAAACCAAGATATTCCGGACAAGATTCTTACATCACCTTTAAGTTTTATTAAGAGAAGGGTAGTGGGTCTTCATTTCCAAAGATTATTTTCTCCAAGTGTGGGAGGAGTCATTATGGTAACTGGCTTGCCGACACAGATGATTGTTATGGGTATGGAAAGGATGTGCATAAAGTGAGAGATTTTCGATTCTTTAGCATAAGGTAAGAGAAAATAAGAATATTACCTCTAATTGTCCGAATGATATTTCTAAAAACAAGAATAGGTTCTATGCTCTCAAATCTAGGGAAGCTCAAGAGTGATCTTCTCATGTCCTTTTCGGTATGTGTTTCATGCTTTTGTGAAATTTCTTGATTTCTTTTCTTTTATGACTTTTTATGTTGGATTTTGAAGTTATTTTAGCATATATATGTATAGAAAAGTTGTCATAGGCTTACCCAGAGTGGGGTATAATGTGCCTAACTGGTCGGTTATTGTGAGACTTGTGTTTCCATGGTTTCCTTATATGCTTGTTCATGTAATTGCTTAGATCTTGTTAGAAATGACTTATATGCATTTTCCTCATATTCTAGTGCATTTGAGTTAGTTTTGCATATAGAGTTCATGATTCATGTATGAACATGTCCTAGTATTGGAGTTGAATGATTCCTCCTTGAATAAGTGCACTTTTAGAATGGATTACATTTTAGGCTCCGGTGTATGTATTGAGCATGTTTTAGCTAGGAGATGTTAGTTCCTCCTTGAGAATGAGTACATATTGAATTTGATGCATTATTATGTTGGTAGAAGTAGTTCCTACTCCCTTGCATGACATTAAATGGATTTAGTTTGGAATTGAGATTTTTCTTCCTTGTTTATGTGCATTAGATGTAATTCAAGCATAATGAGCTTCTAAGTTAGATTTTAGGCTTTATAATATTTTTAAACTGTCATTCGAGGACGAATACTCCCAAGTGGGGGATAATATAATACTCCAGAATTTCTAGTAAGAACAAGCTAGAGTTTAATGGAGCTAAGTAGGTGATTTTAGAGCCTCACATGTTAGTTTATAGTTGGAAACTTGTTTAATTGATGAAAAATGTCTGTTTAGGTTAGTTTGGTGATTTTTTGAAGTAAAATATCTAGAAACAACCATGACATTCGGAAAGTGCAAAGTTGAACTAGCTAGATGAACTAGTGTGTTTAAGGGTCTTGTAGTGGACTTTTGGAGTGTGGTATGAAGGTTAAAGTCAAGGTAAATTTTTAATACAATTATAAGTACATAATTAGGGGTTAAACGTCCAGATACGAACCCCCAAGGACCACCTAAGGGGTCCTTTAAGGGGACTCCAGAAGCAGTCCCCAAAACTGTCAAAATGGGTGACTAACGGCCTAGACTTACACTCAGTAAGTGCACCTACACCCAGTAGGTCATGGGCTTAAGTCAGGCCTGTAGTTTCCTGCTGTTTTGACCCTCAGACACAAACCACGGAGGCCACCTATGACCAGTAAGTGGATCTACAGTTTGTAGGTTCCTCTTTCCTAAGTCTGCCCAGTTTTCAGATTTTATTTTTAGGTTAGGAGTTAGGGGTGGGGTTAATTATTGGTAAGGGTTTAATGTGCGTCAGCTAATAGGTTATTTATCCACCTATATAAGCCTAAATAAAACCTAAAATAATCATGCTAACTAACCCATATAAAGAGCCCAAAACTCTCTCCAAATTTTCCTCTCTAGAATTGAAGAAGAAGAATAGAAGAAGGGAGGCAAAAACTAGGTCAAATTCATCAAGGTATCAAGCATTGTTTAAGGATGTGATCAAATTACCTTGAAATGTAGTTATAAAGAAGAGATTAAGAAAGAAACCGTGAGAATAGGGTTGTGATCATGATGTCTACGATGTAGGGTTAAGCTAATGTGATTACCTAGTGATGGTACGACTTTGAGAGTAAAGTCTTAAGATGATAAAGTCTAATAGGTTGGATTTTGATGAAAATTATATACTCACCTAATCTAACTTAGGAATGCATACTATACAAAAGTGATATAATCACTTAAACATGGTTTGGTTGTTAAGGAAATCCTTCCATAATATATGAGTGTTTAGCGTGGATTAACAAATAAAGCTTGGAGTATATGCTTGACTCCAAGTGGATATGCGAATGAGAGAGACTGTAACACAAGATAAGGTATGGACTCCAAGAAGAAAGGAGATCCCACCTAGTAGATATGAGGACTATCCATGTTTAAGGGGGAATTCTTACGTAGTAGAGTGTGGGTTTTCCCAAACATAGGTCTCTTGAGATGGGATCCTTTAGATAGTTGAGTCAAGGTTTCCTAGTAGATATCTCCATAACCTATGAACTAAGATAGCTTTAGAATCCTCTCATAGTGTTCAAAGCATAATGAACTTAGACTTACTTAATGAAGTAACTCATATAGTTCATGATTATAGATGAACTTAGACATACCAAAGTGGTATCTCATAGTGATCATGAGTATATATGGACGTAGACATGCTTAAGATAGAATCTCATAGGGTCCATGTGAAGAAGGAACTTAGACATGCTAAAGAAGTATATGCTAGTGTTAAACTTAATAATTAACTAAGACGTTGTTAAGAGAGTACCTCATAGTGTTCTAGAGATAAGGGAAGGAACTAGGTTCTAACCCAAGAAGAACTAGTAAGAGGACCTAAAAGTTTTACTTAGCATGATTAGTATTATGGGATGCTATGAGTGCATTGCATAAAGTATGACTTATGGTTATTAAATAGAAGTCTTGAGATAGGATTGTTCTAGAGTTGCCTTTCATAGTTATAGTTGACTAAAGGAGGGAGGTTCATAATTAAGAGAGTGAAGGTAGTAATGAGGTCAAAGTAGAGTGAATACGACTAGGATGATTTCAAGACTATATTTATTGTGAAGGCTAGTATGGGGTGCCTTTTCATGCATTGCACAAATGTTTCATGGGTTTACTTAGAAGTATGGTACCCTTACTGCATAGAGAAGCTTTAGAGTAGACAATGTATATAGACTATGTTAAGATGACATGCAAACCTAGTTCTTGACGATGAGAGTGGAGTATGACCAAGAATGACCAAATAGAGGTACTTAGCTTGGATGGTAGTACAAGATGCTATCCTTGCATGGAACAAGTATACTTGGAGGTTGTTAGTGAAGTAGTTTATTTGTAGTACGAAAGACTTAGGGTGGAGGTTTGTAACCTTGTAGGTCTAAGTAGAGACCATGCCATGTATGTGATGTTTCTCGTATGCTCATTAACTATGTCTTATGTTGACTTATGTTCATGTGAAGCTTATGTTGAAGACTATGCTATTATTGTGATGATTATGCTATTACCATGTTATTTCTCTTATGCTTATGTCTTATGCTGACTAACCATTTGAGATACTCTTACAATGTTGTGCTAGCTTTCAATGTTCATGTGAAGCTTATGTTGAAGACTATGCTATTATTATGATGATTATGCTATTACCATGTTATTTCTCTTATGCTTATGTCTTATGCTGACTAACCATTTGAGATACTCTTACAATGTTGTGCTAGCTTTCATACTTAGTACCTTTGTACTAATGCATATTGCCAACATTCTAACCAAATGTAGGGTTGGAAAATATTGGAGGCTAGAGTTTCATGGATTTAGAAGATTGAAGATCTTGGTAAGTACTCATAGCTTCAAGGACAACATCCACTTACCTTTACATAATATTTTTTTTTATGTTTAATACTTTGTATGGGCTGCATCCCGGAAACTATTATTCTTGAAAAGTTAGAATGGTTTGAGACAAAAGAGTTACAAAAGACTTCCATTTGCAATTTATGAAAATGACTTCAATTGTGTATCTTAAAGTTTTAAATTCTTTCATGTTTTTCTAGTGCCAATGTGATGAATGAATTCTAAGGCCTTGTATAAAACCTCTTTGAGGTAGAGTACGCCGTCTTCTGACTTGGGGTTGCTCTGAGGTCATGACAAACTTGGTATTAGAGCCAGGTTTTTGGATAAATTTTAGAATGTCTCAAACCACATCTAAGTAGAGTCTTTCATGGGTGTGTGTCGCAAAACATATCATGAATATGAGGCTATTGTATGCTTAGGAACAATGTCACTTCGTCATTCTTTTGGTCGTGCCATAGAGGTTTATATCTAATAGGTTTTTCTCCTAATGTTGTTCTATGATTTTTCAGGTTATGGAAAATAGTAAAGCTAATGTAGGGAGAGTTGAGGATGGTGAAGGGGAGCAAGAGATTCCTCTTTAAGTTCCAAATGAAGATCCTTCTCAAGCCAACACGAAGTACCTCTTCAATCTCCAAATGACCCTCCAATTGGGAATGATACTTTTGATGAGCTTAGGGATTCAATGCAAATATCGGCTCAAGGCTTGGCACACAAACAAATAGAGAGTTGGTGGCTCCGGAAAACCCTATAGGAGGAATGGGTGCTTCTAGGGTGATAGAGTTTTTGAGAATGAACCCCACGGAGTTCAATGGCTCTAAGGTTGAAGAATATCCAAATGGGTTCATAAACGAGGCTTATAAGGTGCTTGCATCATGGTAGTTTATCCATTGAGAAGGCGGAGCTAGCCCCTTATCAATTGAAAGATGTTACCCAAATTTGGTCTGAGTAATTGAAAGATAGCAGGCCGATAAGAGCGGGTCGAATAGAGTTTGAAGCTTTTAAGTCAAAAATTTTATATAGGTTTTTCCCTCGGGTGTTGA
The DNA here is from genome assembly GCF_001406875.1 of Solanum pennellii. Classification (NCBI taxonomy): domain Eukaryota; kingdom Viridiplantae; phylum Streptophyta; class Magnoliopsida; order Solanales; family Solanaceae; genus Solanum; species Solanum pennellii. Next base: position 34,603,566 of record NC_028643.1, read on the forward strand.
GGGAAGCAAAATTGGGAAAATTCACAACCTTAAGCGAGGTAATATGAGTGTTATGGAGTACTCTTTGAAATTCACCTTTTTTATAGGTATGCCCCAAGCTTGGTAGCCAATCATAGGGATTTAACGAATAAGTTCATGAGGGCAGTGTCCGAATTAGTTGAAGAAGAATGGTGTATGACAGTGCTTGTTAGTAAATGGATATCTCACGTGGTATGGTGTTTGTACAATAAATAGAGGAGGTAAAACTCAAGAAAGAATGGGCTATAGAAAAGAAAAGGTCTAGGTTTGAAGGTGATAAGTCCTTTAATGTTAAGTCCGAGGGGCATGATAGGCTTAGAACTAAAACAAGATATTCTGGCAAATATTCTTCGAACACCTCTAAGTTTGATAAAGAGAAGGGTTGCGGGCCTCCATTTCTCAAGACTACTTTCTCCAAGTGTGGGAGGAGTCAATATGGTAAGTGCCTAGCCGGCACAGATGTTTGTTATGAGTGTGGAATGGATGGTCACAAAGTGAGAGATTGTCTGGTTCTTAAGGATAAAGGATGAGAATATTATAATGTTTCCAATAATGGTTCGGATGAGATTTCTCGAAAGAAAAATAAGTTCTATGCTCTCAAATCTAGGGAAGATCAAGAGTGATCTTCTCATGTCCCTTTTGTTATGTGTATCATGCTTTTGTGAAATTTCCCGATTTCTTATCTTTGATGACTTGTTATGTTGGATTTTGATGTTATTTTATCATATATTATGTTTAGAAAAGTTGGTGTAGGCTTACCTCCAAGTGGTGTATAGTTTGCTTATCCAGTGTGTTATTGTGAGCCTTGTGTTTTCATGTTTCCTTATATGCTTGTTCATGTAATTGCTTAGATCTTGTTAGAAATGACTTACATGCATTTTTCCTCATGTTCGCATTTGAGTAAGTTTTACATATAGAGTTCGTGATTCACATATGAACATGCCCTAGTATTGTAATTGAATGATTCCTCATTGAATAAGTGCATTTTTAGAATGGTTTTCATTTTATGCTCCAAGTGTATGTATTGAGCATGTTTTAGCTAGGAGATGTTAGTTCCTCCTTGAGAATGAGTAAAATTTGAGTTTCATGCATTTTTAGGTTGGTAAAGTAGTTCCTACTCCCTTGCATGACATTAAATGAATTTAGTTTGGAATTGAGATTTTTCCCTTGATTATGTGCATTATATGTAATTAATGCATAATGAGCTGCTTAGTTGGATTTTAGGCTTTATTAAATGTTTAAAGTGCCATTCGAGGACGAATGCTCCCAAGTGGGGATAATGTAATACTCCGGAATTTCTAGTTAGAACAAGCTAGAGTTTAATGGTGCTAAGTAGGTGATTTTAGAGCCTCACATGTTAGTTTATAGTTGGAAACTTTTTTAAATGATGAAAAATGTATGTATAAGTTAGTTTGACGATTGTAGAAGTAAAATCTAAAGAAACGACCATGACGTCCGTAAATTGGTAAGTTGAACTAGCTAGATGAACTAGTGTGTTTAAGGGTCTTGTAGTAGACTTTTGGAGTGTGGTATGAAGCTTAAAGTCAAGGTAAATATTTAATACACTTAGAATAACATAATTAGGGGTTAATAATCCGGATACGAACCCCCAAGGACCACCCAAGGGGTCCGTGAAGGGGACCCCAAAAAAGCAGTCCCCAAAACAATCAAAATGGGTGACTTACGACATAGACTTACACTCAGTAAGTCCACCTACGCCCGGTAGGATATGGGAGTGGGTCAGGACTTATGGTTCCTGAAGTTTTTGACCGTCAGACACATACCACGAAGTGCACCTACGAACATTAAATGGACCTACGGTACGTAGGTTCCCCCTTCGTAAGTCTGCCCAGTTTTCAGCTTTTGGTTTTAGGTTAGGAGTTAGGGGTGGGGTAAATTATTCGTTAAGGGTTAATGTGGGTCGGTTAAAAAGTTATTTAGACACCTATATAAGCCTAAATAAAACCTACACTAACCATTCTAAACAACCCATTTAAAGACCCCAAAACTCTCTATAAATTTCCCTCTGTAGAATTGAAGAAGAAGAAGAGAAGAAGGAAGGTAGAAACTAGGTCGATTTCACCAAGGTCTCAAGCATAGTTTAAGGTTGTGATTAAAGGTATGTGAAGCTACTTCATCCATGGTTTATTCTATCCATGGATACCCTGTAGATATCCCTCAATTGTGAATCCAAAATACCCCAATCTAGCTAGGGTTGTGATTACATTGTGGGTAGGGCTTCATTGTGATTCCAAAGTAGTGGATAACATTCAATTATGTTTGAATTATGTATGTATGATGAATATATGATGTTTTTGTGTGAATTTCTTGATGAACCCTAATCTAAGTTGATAAAGGTGATCTTTGTGGTTTATGCCAATAGAGGCAATGCTGAAGATTCTAATGTGATCTTCCTATTTCAATTATCTTGAATGCTAATTGATCATAGTAGGATCATCAAAATATGAATTGACCTAGAATTGATTTAATAGGAAGTATCTTGGCTTATAAAATATTATAATTGATCCCTTATGATCAATTAAATCTTGAATAACCTAGTAATGCGAGGTGTGATAAAATTACCTTGAAATCTATGTATGACGAAGAGATTAAGAAATAACCTTGAGAGTAGGGTTGTGATCATGATGGTTACGACTTTACGGTTAATCTAATGTGATTACCTAGTGATGCTAAGGCTTTGAGAGTAAAGTTTAAAAGAGTGTAAATGTCTAATAGGTTGGATTTTGATGTAAAGTCTATACTCACCTAATGTTACTTAGGAATGCTTGCTAGATGTGATAGAATCACTTGAACATTACTTTGTTGTCAAGTACATCCTTCCATAAGATGCATGTTTAGCAAGGGTTAACAAGTAAACCTTGGAATATATTCTTGAATCCAAGTGGATATGCCAATGAGAAGGAGTGTCACAGAAGATAGGTTCCGGACTCTAAGATGAAAAGAGAGCCCCACCTAGTAGATGTGAGGACTATACAAGTTTAAGGGGGAATCCTTACGTAGTAGAGTCAGGGTTTTCCCAAACATAGGTCTCATGAGATTGGATCCTTCACATAGTTGAGTCAAGGTTTCCTAGTAGAGATCTCCATATCCTATGAACTAAGATATGCTTGAGAATTATCTCATAGAGTTCAAAGCATAATAAACTAAGACTTACTTAACACAGTAACTCATTATGTTCATGAGTATAGATGAACTTAGACATACCAAAAGTGGTATCTCATAGTGATTATGAGTATAGATGGACTTAGACATGCTTAAGATGATATCTCATAGGTCCATGTGAAGAAGGAACTTAGACATGCGAAAGAAGTATCTCCTAGGGTTCTACTTATTAATGAAAAAGACGTGGTTAAGAGAGAGTTCCTCATATTGTTCTAGATATAAAGGAATGAACTAGGTTCCAACCAAGAAGAACTAGTAAGAGGACCTAAAAGTAATACTTAGCATGATTAGTATTATGGGACGTTATGAGTGCATTTCATAAAGTATAACTTAGGGTCATTATATAGAATTCTTGAGATAGGATTAGGCTAGAGTTTCCTTTCCTAGTTATAGTTTATTAAAGGAGAGAGTTTCCTTAGTTTAGAGAGTGTAGTTAGTAAGAAGTCCAAAGTAGAGTGAATACGACTAGGATGACTTCAAGACTACTCTTAGTGTGGAGATTAGTATGGATGCCTTTCATGCATTGCACAAGTGTGTCTTAGGGTTACTTAAAAGTATGATACCCTTATGTCATAGAGAAGCTTTAGAGTAGATAATGTATATAAACTATGTTAAGATGACATGTAAACCTAGGTCTTGACGATGAGAGTGGACTATGACCAAGAATGACAAAAAAGAGGTACTTAGCTTGGATGGTAGTAGGTGATGCTATCCTTGCATGACACAAGTATACTTCGAGGTGGCTTTTAAAGTAGTTAATTTGTAATACGAAATATTTAGGGAGGAGGTTTGTAACCTTGTAGGTCTAAGTAGAGACCATGCCATGTATGTGATGTTTCTCCTATGCTCATTAATTATGTCTTATGTTGGATTATGTTCCTATGAAGCTTATGTTGGAGACTATGCTGTGATTATGATGATTCTGTTATGACCATGTTATTGTCTCTGATGCTTATGTTGACTAACCATTTGAGATGCTCTTGTGACATTGTGTTAGCTTTCATACTTAGTACCTTTGTACTAACACATATTGCCTACATTATAACCAAATGTAGGGTTTGAGCTTTGAGTTGTTATTGAAGGATAAAGTTTCAAGGATTTAGAAGACTGAAGATCTTGGTGAGTCCTCATAGCTTCGAGGACAACATTCACTTACCTTAACGTCATTTACTTTTATGTTTAAGACTTTGTATGGGTTGCGTCCCAAAGACAGTTATTCATAACAAGTTAAAATGGTTTGGGACAAAAGAGTCAGAAAAGTCTTCTGTTTGTAATTTATGAAAATGACTTCGATATATTAAAGTTTTAAATTCTTCCATATTTTCTAATTCCTATGTTCTTAATGAATGCTAAGGGCTTGTATAAACCCTCTTCGAGGTCGAGTATGCCTTGTTACGACTTGGGGGTGCTCTTGGTTAGTGACTTGTACTCAAACGTTTAACCCTTAAACTTGATGTTCTAAGTATAGGAGTCACTACTACACAATTTAGCCCTCAATCAACACACCAAACTTCAACGACAAGACACTAGAACACACTTGCTCCAAAATACTAGTTTCCGGACTTCATGATTATTTCTTGATGTTTAACCTCCAAAGATTTAAACACAACTAAAAAAGTCAATTCTCACCATTTAATCAACTTACAATATCACATACACATAACTCTTCCTATTCCATTTTGGGTCATTATAACTCTTTATGATTCTTGTTTTTTTAGTTATTCCCATGTTTCGATTGATCCTCTAAAGTTTCTTAGTTTCTCCAATTCAATTTCTAAAGATTTGATTAGATTTTCACTCAATTCCTCAATGTCTCTAATTGTATGGATTCAATTGTTTTATAATATCTTAATTATATGCTTTTCAATCAATTCCATATGAACACATGCATATCTATATATACATATATATATATATATGTTATACATATATATATGTATATATGTATATATATATATATATGTATATGTATATATATACATATATATATGTATATATGTATATGTATATATATATATATATATATATATATATATATATATGTATATATATATATATATATATATATATATATATATATATGTTTACATATATGTATACATATATACATATATATATGTATATATATACATATATATATGTATATATGTATATGTATATATATATATGTATACATATATGTATATATATACGTATACACACACACACACACACAGATATATATATATGTGTGTGTGTGTGTGTGTGTGTGTGTGTGTGTGTGTGTGTGTGTGTGTGTGTGTGTGTGTGTGTGTGTGTGTGTGTGTGTGTGTATATATGAATTATGACTATGAACCCTAATTTATATGAATTTGTGAAGAAGATTCTCAAGACCCTCAAAAATAGTTTAGGTGTCTAGAACCTCACTTGTGCCTAAAAAGGTCAATAACATGCTAATTAAGTGATTTACAATGTGTATACTTGATTTTATGTGATTTGGAGGTCAAACATCCAATAACATCTTTGAAAGTTAGACCTTAGATGTGCTAGTGTGTTCTAGCATTCCTTGGTACGTTTTAAGTGTTGTTTGGGGTCTAAATTTATAGGGGAGGATCCTAACTCTATATGGACGTATTAAGGTTCCAAAAATCTTGGCACGAATCCCCAAGGACCACGTAAGGGGTCCTTGAGAAGGACCCAAACACTGCCTTGGCATCGTCAATCTACGATTGGAAAATGACAGATCGTACATTGATCAATGCCTCGTCGATTGGGGGAGTTTCTCAAAACTTACGTGTGAGATCATCCCCGAAAAAGGAAGTCTCTGTCACCAACTATGGAAGTGCAGTACAACACCATTGTTCAAACGATGGTCGGTTAGTCTGCACGTAGGTGAAACCTACGATTCTGTTACCTGTGTGCTGTCCATTTAAGGGGTGAATGAGATATTCACCCTCATTCGAAATAGACCTTAATAAGTTATTTTATCTATTTTTGGGTTTATTAAGTTAGTTAAAAAGATCAAAACCCCAATTAGAGTTCATTCTCAAAATTAGACTTTCCCTCTCAAAACAAATCCTCTCTAGAAACCTACATGGGAGATAAAGCTCAAGAACAAATTGGTTGATTGATTTCCATGTATTCTTCATCAAGATTTCGTGGTCCGTTCATATAAAGAGGAATGGTAATCCTTCATGCTTAGTTAACCATTCATTTAAGGAGTCCTTTCAAAGCTTTTTCAAACATGATTCTATGTCAAAAATCCAATCTTTCAATCTTGCCATGGGTTCATTGTTAAAGTGATTTCAAAAGCATTCTAATGTTTAATATGTGATTAATATATGGTTTCAACATGATTTCCAGTTCAATTCCATGAAGAACCCGTGATATTCTTTATTCTATCAAATTATGATATGTTCTGGGTCTTGTGATCTAGATTTTTTATATATATATATATATATATCACTACCGGGGTCTAGACCCTAGTCGAAACTCGCGTCATTGACCTCTTAGAGGTCACAGACAAGCTTACATACGTCATCGTTGCATCATATAGGTTAATTTTAGCGGAAAATTTAAAACTTTTGTTTGATTTGAAGTATACATAGAATTCATAGTAAGAATTGCATTATATCACATCAGTTCACAACAACCATATCATAATAAGATATCTAAATGAAGGAAAAAGTTCATAACTGCAAAAACAAAATTGCCAAAATGGCACCAATACGACGTCTGAAAAATAAGTAAGAAAGAAACGCTAGTGGAACACCCTCCACTAGCTCATGCCGACGTCTAAGCTAGAATATAAGAGATAAGCATCGTCGAAAGCATGAGGTATTACCAAGTCCGGATGAATGCTTCACGTACGGATAGATTCATCGTAGTCTCATAAGCTCTAGCGTCCACCTACACCTGCACCTAAAAGAAAAGAGTTGTATGGGATTAGTACACACTTTTACTAAGTATGGGTGTATGCAAGTACCCACCAAAGACATGCATGATTAAGAAAATCTCTCTCCTAACGATATGAGTTATGGAATGCCAAGTCAAATGGACTTGCAAAATTTGATTAGGAAAGTCATGCTATGAGAGTAACATGCATCATCATTCTTTTCGTATTGTACACAACACATAACACACATCATTTAACACACACATATGTCATATATCATTCTTTCGTGTGCCGTGAGGCCTTGGAATCATGGACTTAACATTAGGACTTCCCAAATTAGGGCTCAATATATGGGACCTCAATTAGGGAGCCTTCTTTAGAAAACATAGAGTCTGCTTCATTCATTCATACGTACTTCATCTTTTTTCATTCATTTATCTACCTAGGATGATGTTTAGGACTCTCTTCGGGTTCACTGTGCAATGACGAAGAATGACCTAGTGTCATTACTTGAGTCTAGTTCACCTCTTGATTATCCTATCCAAACACCTTTGGTATCATTCATTTCATAGTGTGCATTACATGAGGTTGGCCTCATTCTTTCTTTGGGAACTTTAACTTTAACCAATATAGATCATGTGAGCTCCATGAAATCCAGTGTCTACCCACACCTAAAAGAGGTGGAATCATCGGTCAAAGTGAAACCAAAACATGCTAGCGTATATAGGGAATTGAACCCTGCTAGATCCCTATGTTGGCTGCATAGGTTGAAAGACTAGGAGATATAAGGAAACACATATCCACCTAAACGGACAATCTCATCTCATGAGATTTACACGAACCTCTGCCTTCTTGAAAAAAGGAATCGCGACTCTTAGCTAGCCTATCGGTGCTCTGTATAAAGTTCCATTACATTCATCTCACACATCATAGAAGCTTGCTTCTAGCATGAGGGAATTATTGCTCATTAGATGATTTATCATATCAGCATTACTATTAAGTTTATACTAATCGCAATACTTTCATTAGAGTGTTTCTTAGAGACTGGTCTCTTTATTAGTTTTAAACTCTCATAGGTGAGTACAATCTTTGGTAACACTTATTAGGCTCATTTGAGATTGATATCGTCTTTTATATTAGCCTCTTATCATGTTGTCACCACATTCATTAACTTTAGCATATTAGCTCTTCATATTTACTCACCCCATTACGTGAATGTTCATGTCATCATATGCCAATGCACTTGCCCTTTTGGTGTGTTTCACACTCTTACCTAACCCTCTTGGATTACATCATTTCATCATATACATCTTAGATTGACTTACTTTTAAATGGTACACTGGACTTATGAACCCATACGTACAAGTCATGAGGCTTCATTCATAATTCGTCTAAGTGACTTATACTTACCCAAGATTTTATGGTACAAGACTTATGCATCTTGTAAATATGCCAAGGTCCCAATTTTGATTCCCATAGGCATCATTCATTAAATATTTAATCACGTAAGACTTATGTATAAATATGGAATTGGGCAAGGGAACCCGATTTCTAATCCCTTGAGCAACACTTAGTCTCACATTTAATTTGTTTTGGTTTACATTTTTGGCTTGGTGACCCGATCCCCAATGCCCAAACTTTTCTTTTTCTTTCTTTTCTTTCCTTTCTATTTTCGTTTGAGATCAAGAGGATGTGGGATCGATCCCCCATAACCTCATTTTATTTTTCTTTGATTTCTCCTACTTCTCTCACCTATCCGAGGGGTTGTGGGTTCAATCCCCACACTCCCCATTTTATTTTATTTCCCTTTTTCTTTAGTTTCTTCACCCAGCCTTACCCCATTTCGAATCCCCCTCACCTCACATTAAATATTAAATTTTTCAGCAGCCTACATATAGTGAGGTCTCGGGTTCAATCCTTAATGACCTCACAAATTAAAAAATGATTTTTAACTCTCCAATTCCTCAAGTTACATAGCCGAACCAAATTTCCATAAATCTAGAAATTTGATTACGTTTTCCAGTCCAACTTCTCCATATTTTACACGTTAGATTGTAGGACAATTCGAAGAGCATTTCGTACATTTTTAGGTGCATTTTTGTGGTTACATTTAGTCAAGAGTTTTCACTCAATTCAACAACAACACACCTCATATGAACATCACGATTTTTACAAGCATTTGCACATGAAATACAAGGATTCAACATAACTTTTTCACACTTCAATTTGAGACACGAGTTATGGCCTACATAATGCACACACATACTTTATCACATAACCTCGGAAAGACATAATTATCAGTCACATATATCTGAACATACATACATGAACATAATCATCAGGAAGACACGTTACATCCCAAATTTCTACCAGCAAACATACCCAACCTACTACAATCAATAGGAGCTAGTGACAAGAAAATGCAACGGGATAACAATCCTAGTTTTCAGATTAGAATTGACTGAATCTTAGGGGTCTCTTGAGAAAGGGACCAAGAGGAATAAAACCCACACCTTTTGTCGATCAACACCCTCCAAACCTGCTCCAATGGAAAACTAACTCCCACGACACCAAAGCCTCACCACCAAACTTCAAACACCACCGTCAAGAACAATATTTTTGCTTTTCATTTTTAGTTTAGTTTTTCTTTTGCGTTTTTGCGTTCAAGTTCTTCAAGAGTGATGAACTTTTGATTTTGCTCTTTTACTGATAATGAAGCGTGAGAATGAGAGTGGAGAATCGTGAGAATGAGAGTGGAGAGATGTTATTGTAAGCTTAGGAGTAGGAGTTTTAGGTAAGGATTTAGTCAAACTAGGCTCTTTGTTATTTTAAATAAAAACCTGATTTTCTAAGTCTTAAGTGACAATACTGAAATGCCCTTACTTAAATCAAATAATTAAATACCAATTAATTCAACTTAAATATTGCTTCCACCAAGGATCGAACCCGGGTGAAGCCCTTCTCCCAAAAATGAGTCAATTCGGCTCAACCCTACCTGAATTGTCCACTCCTTATATTAATTAATTAATTAATTAAATATTTAGGGTAATTATAATAATACCCTTAGCCTAGAAAATACCATTTTACCCCTAGACCCTCCAAACCTAAGATTACCCCTTTCAAGTCCAATTAAAACTCATCCGGGTGAATCTCTTCAATTCGGGTGCCCTACATGGCTGGACCCAACCTTGCCTATCTCAACTAACTCACCAAGTTGGTTGGCATGGCTGGTGTATATGTTTTGAGGTCTGGTTCCACGCGCATCAAGCCGTGTGAACTCGGTCTAACCTAGGCATTCTAGGTACGCTTAGGCATTACTTAGTATAGTCATTTTCGGGTTGTTACTTAGTATGATCATGGATTTGAAGGCATAAATGTAAGATGAATTAATATGATGATTTACATGTTTTGTAAGTTGAAGGATTTAGCCTTTATTTTAATAGCACGTTTTAAGTAAATTGATGTTATGTTAAGTATATGAATATTCTTCCACATTAGTTGCATGATCTAGGTGTGAGGATTATTTTGTCTATATGTGATGAACATGTTAGGGTTAGGATTGGTCTAGATGGCTAATGATGATGAATACTCTTGTTGCATGACCCCTACCTATATGAACCCTATATGAATGTGTGATCAACGTATGTTAGGATCATCCTTTCTAAGGATGAATATGTTCATGTATCCAATGATGTAATGTGAATGTGTGCAGTCTATAGTCGTTAATGCTCTATATGTGTATGACTTGAGATTTAAGGAATGTGGTACATGTGTTGTGATCTTTAGAGGGTGTATTACTAAAGGTTACGTTATATCCATTATGTGATCATGTTGACCAATGTACACACATATCATGCATACCTTAAAATAGAATAGATTTATGAGGATTAAGGAAAGGATAATTCTCATGTGCATCATTACCTATTTCTATGCCTGTGAAGTATATGATTAATGAAGTTATTAACATGTGTGACTAGAGCTGTTTATGTGAAGGTACATCTCACATTGTATGCGCACACACACATGATGTATGATTGTATGAATATGTGAAAGGACATTATCACATGAGTTAGGGTCTATGATGAAAGGACATTCTCATCTTAGAATCCTTTGATCTATATGATGTATGATGGAGCATGCTCCTAAAGCCTTCTTTATGAATTAATACACTAAAGGCTTAAATATATCTAAAAAGGAAGTTATAGCCTAGCATTGAGTGAACATGACAAATGAGAGTGGGGGCTTCACGTTTACTAAGTCTGGCTTCTCAGAGAGAACCTTCACCTTTAGCAAGTCCTTGTTCCCAATATAGATGTTGTCTCGTGAGATGGAAACCTCAATGCTAATAAGTCAAGGTTTCTAGAAGAAATATCCATGTTTCATAACTACGTGCCCCCGTAGGTTAAAAGCTTATGGATACCACCTATATAGCTATGTATCATTGGTTACACCTTAGGAAAGTGTTAACCATCTCTTTTTGATGTAGGGGGAGAACACTGGATTCCATGTAGCTCATATGGTCTATGTCGTTTATGGATAAGTCTCTCAAAGTAAGAAATAAACTAAGATAAGACTAAGGGCTCTAATCACAACTCCTTGAGAAGGTTAGTTAGTATATGTAGGACTATGGACCCTACCCATGCAATTCACTAGTGGAATCAAAGAAAGGATAAGATTAGTACATATATGTAAGTAAGACATATGTGATGTTATGTCTGAATTGTACGAATGCATGTAAAGTGACTTTGTATGTCGAGACATGAATTATGAGTATGTACGTAACTGCACTTATGGCTTCTAAATGGGTTTACTCAATATATGTGGTGGTATGGGAATCCATGTGTACATTCCACAAGTAAGATTGTGAAGGGTTTATGAGAGTGGTTTACTTATGGTATGAATTAAATGAGTTATGACTAGGGTTGTAGTAAAGGACAAAGTCCTTATATGATACTATGATAAATGTAGATGTTATGATTTGTTAAGTATGTTATACCTAGTCTAGGGTGACTTCTTAGGTACACTTTGTGGAAGTAGTATAATGGGATAACATATACACATGACACTAGTGTAACTTAGGAGTTGTCTTAGGTGATGGTCACTATGTGAAGTTGATGTCTATGATGTGCTTATGACTTGTGAATATGTGTGGTTATGTTTATGAAGCATATCTATGATAGACTATTGTAAGGTGACTTCAAGGTGATACATTGTACTGAGTGCACTTGAGGGTTACTTAAGGAAAAAAGTACGATAAAAGAGAGGCAATCTATTGTATGTAGTTATGTACTGAATATGCCTTAAAGTATGACAAAGGATTTTATGTGCTATTATGAGTTGTCTGTGAATAATATTGTGCTTATTTGTGCCTATGTTCATGAACTTTGCTAAAAATACATGTTGCATGATTTCAAATGAAATGTCCTCTTTAAATGCATGTTTTGCATGGTTGCCATACTTAGTGCATTATTGTACTTATACCACTATTCTTTTTCTTTTTACACAAAGTGTAGCTGTTGATGGATAGAAAATGTCTCCTAAGTGAAAATCATGGATACATTTCCCAAGTTCAACTAAAGGAACCATTATGATTCAAGGGTTACCTATGTCAAGACGTTTCTTTATGATGATGTAATAGTTAGATTATATTTTATGTTTTTAAGGGTCTGACCCTATTCTATTCTATTGAGTTGTGTCTTAAGATGGCAAAGAGACTTAGAGTCTGGTTATGTACTTATGATATTATAATATATATATATATATATATATATATATATNCTATTTTTATTATGATTATGGAATGAAAGATGTCTAAAGGCTTGTATAAGACCTTTGATAGGTCAAGTACGCTTTGTCACGACTCAAGAGTGCTCCCTTCTTTTAGGGTGTACTTGCGGGTCATGACAAACTTGGTATTTGAGAAAAAGATTTTAAAGTGGATTTAGGGTCCAAAGTATCTTATTGCCATGTCTAGTAGAGTATCGTTCATCGATTGTGAGTCGCGACACATATATAAGCGAGAGACTGTAGGACAATAGAGTTTCAATTTCTTCACTACTCTTATGTCGTGACATAGAGCTTAGCTCTATATTATTTCTATCTTATGTTTCCTTGTCCGGTGGTCTTTTAGACGTGATTGCTTTGTAGGGATGATGTCTAAAAACTTGCGGAAGAAAAGGTGAGTTTTGATGCTTACTTTGATTTTGTGGCTTCATGGGTATATGTGAAGGTGAAAATGGATATATGTTGATGTTATGCCATTTATGGCTATATGTTATATATGAGGTTTGAGTTATTATGTTGAGAAGTTATAATATGATATGATTTTAGCTTCTTAAGAGATGTTGTAGTTAAATGGAGTTCCCTTTGGAATGATGGGTTGTATATGGTTATACATGATGGTAGTGAAATGTTATGTCACGACCGTGGAGCACCCTCTAGACGTAACCAGCGTCGTCATCCATGGAGAGGACTAAGACTAGCCCCTTAGCATTCGTTATTACATTTCATAGGTTAAAATGCAAAAAAATTAAAACTTTTCATATGCATTTATATAGTGAGGTTACATAGACCTCTTGCATATTACATATGGAGTTTACATAGACTCCTCACATATAAAGCTTACATAGGATTCTCTTTCAGACAACATAATTGATACATAAGAATTAGTCTAATTCTTCGTCGCATATTGAACCATCTAAACGAGTACAAAATCTTGGACTTAGCCAATACAAAGTCAACATGCCAATATAGGCCTACATAAATATCCAAATGATAAAGGAATGAAAAGTGTCTTTATGACAATACAAGGTAACATCCCCGAACACGTGGACCTACCAACAATTAGGGAAAATGGTCCAAGTCTTATTCAATTGGCCTTCTAAGAGCTCAATGATTGGAACCTACATAATTATAGAAACAGAGAAATATGGGTTAGTTACACCACTTGAACTAAGTATGGAAACATATGCACATAAATGTTGAAATCATGCTTAAAGGGACATTTGTTCAAAAACCATGCCAAGTTACTTTGAAAAACCTTAAGATCAACCAATAACACATATAAGACAATAATCATATATTCTTTAATACAAGACCATATCCAACCCAAGACCAACATCATCAAATAGATCAAGTCAACATGTGTAGTAGCATATTTGAACCTATAACCAAAGCAACTCCAACATCATTTTATAACAATAAAGCATGCACAAGAGTTCATAACATTCAACATAGGCAAGACCCTTACTCATAACCATTACCAAGCTTACAAGTGCAATGACCAAGTGAAGCCCCATACCCCACTCAACCAAGTAAACCAACCAAAGGATAAAAAGTAATGTCTAACTTCATATAAACATACATGAGTAGTCATCATCATATATAAAAATATAGACCAACAACATGTTCATAAGTAAAACCAACACCATATAGGATCATCAACATGTAAACTCAACATATGCATATAATTTATTTTATAAGAACATAAGAACAATCTCCTCGAACTTCCCTCAAGGCCAACTAGTGCAATGTATAGGTAGAGTCCCATACCCCTACCTAGACTAAGTCAAACCCCTTAAGTAACCCTAGTTAGAGTTCACTTTATTACTTCATTTTACTGTCGGTAACAATTTCCTTAACCAACATAGACCACATGAGCTAAATGTGGAATTTTGTGTCATGAAACCCTACACCATAACAAGGTGGACTACTTGACAAGGTAGTACCAAAATATTAACATAACATTCTAGGTGGATCCATTACCTAGTATTCCTATGTGGGAAACATAGTTCAAGAACTAGGAGACATGATTGAGACCCTCTTTATGCACCATGGCATTGTAATCTCTATATCATGAGAACCATTATGAACCTACCTTCCCACATTGGGAAGGGACACTCTCTCATAACTAGTTCACTCGGTGCTAAGCTAAAGTCCCTTTTTTAAAATGTATTTAAGCCTTTATCATCATAACTTAGTATAGGTCATGGGGGACTATCCCTTGTATATCGTATTCATTAGGTCATTTGGAATTGAATGAGAACTTCCTTTCATAACAATCCTCATATGTGAGATTAACACACTATCACCATCATGTCATAGTAAGGCGCATAAGTAATTCATAATCAACCTTATATCATTACACCTTTATCATAATCTCACAATCCATATCATCAAGACATTTCAACTAATTTCATCATACCATCACCTGTATAATCTAATCACAACCAACACTTCAATTGAATACCATCATCAAGTATAAGCCATCACCATTGATATAAGGATTCAAGAGCATAGGTATTACAGATTCACTTTCACAAGCCTTCTCCATGGTATTACCATCAACCAACCATCTTAATTAAATAATAGACTTAATAACATCATAAAATAGTAATTAACACAAGAACTAAGTCAATTGCATCATCACTAACCAATTCAACATTAATTCCTAATCTAGGGTTAGAGAAATAGGGTCAATTCATGATCTCTTTCATAGAACTAGTTCTAGCATCAAGAACTAACCTATTTAACAAATAATCCATCATAATTAATTCATAATAATCAAAATAAATCAATAACAATACAATTTGATACATCAATTTCAGATTAAGAATGAAACCCATATTTTCTTAACCTTTTTGAAATAAATTTGAAAGAACCCTTTGGTGATAGGAGTCTCAAAGATGAAGAGTTCCCTACCTTTTTATTCATTAAATATTGATGGAGACATAATGAAGTTCTTGCAGCACTAATCCCTTGACCTTGGTCTTCAATGGAGTGTTCTTTTGGGAGAAAAAAAAAGTAGAGGGAGGGTAGAGGATTTGGGTTTTGGGAATTGAAGAGTGTTAGGTTAGTTTAATTAGTGTTAGGAGTTTTATAGTCTCTTAAATAACTAAATCAAACATCCCTTAACCCCTAATTAAACCCCTAACTAATTAAACAATTAAATGGCTTCATTAAAAATTGGACAGTCCATAACAGACCTGACATATGAGACCCTGAACTACAGTTCGTAGGTCAGTCGATGCCCACCTGCACCCACCGTACTGCACATCCATCGATTATTTCATAGTTCCTATATTTATGGCCTATTTGAAAATGACTAGGGCTCAACCTATGGAGCCATTGACTCCTTGTCGACTGGTCTCTTAGGTAGCTACTGTCATTTGACAGCTTTTGGCCAATTTTGGAAGGGTCCTCCCCAAGATCCTTAGGGTGGTTCTTGTGGAGTCTTACCAAGACATTTCGATCTCAAAAAAAGCCGATACCTTCCTATCAAATTTCATTGAATTCCGACTCGTAAAACCCCATGAAACATGCCAAGGCACACTAACCTTTTTTTCACAATTCACTGGACACCATGGACGTTCCTTGATGTTTTGACTCTAAAACTTTCTAAATGATTTATATACAATATATTAAAGGCATTAAAACAGTATTTTTAACCTTAGTTAAACATGTTAGTCTCAAGATTAGGTCTTGGACTTCATGAGTGTCACAATCATGGAATATGCTTGAAATGTTTTAGAAAAAAGTGGTGAATAGTTAAAAGAATGATGTTGCCTTGATAACTGAGAAATGCCCCATAGTTTCCCTTACGTGGATTGGAGTCTTTGGTATATACTTACCCCTAAGGAGGGAAGATGAGTGTTGAACCATTTAAGGTGGTTGTGAAGTGTGCTAGCTAATGAGAGAACCCTTATGACTAGTTGATTAGTTCCCTTATGAACCTATTCTAAGAGTGGGGAAAATGGGAGAAAGGGTTTTATTCCATATGTTGGGATTATGTATTTGCCCTAGAATGACTTAGAGGGTAGTGTGTACCCTTAATCTTAAAGAAAATTTGAAAAACTCGAGTTGACCTACTTTGAAGTGGTTATTTGTCTTTTAAGTTTGATCATAAGTATGGTCCTTTGAGTTAGTACTTAAATTGTGAGCATAGTTGGTTGTAAATTTCCATCGAGAGGTGATGACCCTTGTAGGCTTGAATCCAAAACTACTACCCTTGTTATAACTTGGTGGTAGAAGGTGTTGAGATGTGGAATTACCCTTGGTATTCATGGTGTAGTTAAGGACTCTTGTGGTTGTGTAGTATGACATAACTTGATTGTTATGAGTTCCTTTAGGTGATAAAATTAGATGAGAAATGGTACTTGAGGGATACCTCTTGATGGTTGAGTTAGTAAGCTCCTTGAGATGAGATTAGGAGTGGAAACCCACAAGGATATCAAACCTTCTTATACGAGGAGTATGTAGGGTTGGTCTTGACTTGCCTTGACTTTGGTGGATAAGGGCATGAGGTGATGACTATCTTATTAGGCTTAACCAATGTGGGGGATGATGAGCCTAGATTGTAAGGTTATGAATGCCTTTAGTGGTTCTATGTTGAGTTCCCTTGAACTTCCCTATAAAAAGAATCACTTTGAGTGATGTGTATGTAATGGAGTAAGTTAGATACTTATTTGTGACCTCTTGATTCTACACCTAGTGGGGTGTGACTGATTAACTAAAGAGAAATGGTTCCTTCTCGAGAGATGGAAGGAGGTGAGGTTAAGAAAAGTTAGCATGAGCTTGACCCCAAGAGGGGGATATGTGCTTGACTAGAAGAATTGGTAAACCAACTGCTCTTGGATGAGATAATTTCCTCTTAAATGGATTTACTGTATGTGGATGATGATGATGTGAGTAGTAGGTTTGTACACATACCTATATTTTCCTTCTATTCCTACTCAAGTTTTAAACCAAAGAGTTCCTTAGTAGCTGGTTATGATGGGAGTCTTGTATATAAGTATAAGTTACATGTTCTCTATATGTTATGCATGTCTTAAATGATACAATGTTATGCATGTTATGAAAAGTCATTAATGGATGAAAAAAGGACTTTTATCAAATTGCATGTTTCTTATGTTGTTGTGCCTATTGATATGATAAATGTGCATTTACTTCATGAGATGGATTGATGAACATTCTTGATAACACTTTTAATGTGAGGATGTTTTGGCCCAATAATGAGGTGTTGAGTTTTCCTTAACTGGTAAATGATGAGTCCCTTGAAAAATGTGTGACTTTTATGAATTAAGAAGTGTTTGTGTAGGCTCACTCTTGAGAAGTGATGGAATGTGTAGCCAATGTCATCAATGTGTGCCTAAGAAATGTAGCAATTTTTCTAAATGATACATGTATAGGAAAGCTAATGTTATGCAAGAATTCGAAACTACGTGAAACAACTTCCTATTGTTATGAGGTATGTGGTATGAGATGCAATTTTGACTTCATAAGGAAGAGAGTTAAGGATGCTATGGTTTAGAGTAAAGAAATCCTCCATAAATGATCTGAACTTTGTGCATAACTTTTATATTAACTCCATGATGCCATGTGTGTATGTTGTGACATAGAGAAGGTAGTTCCTCCTTGAACAAAAGTTAACATGGTAATGTTATGTATGACCTTGATGGTATTATGTCTAAGCTATAAGATTGTACTTAACCTACACGATTCATGATTCTTGTGCACCTAAGTGAATTGATTAATTTCTCACGAGTTGATGTGTGTATTTTGCCTATGTGTGCAAGTGAAATCTGTTGTGTGTCTAACTTTATGATGAGATAATGAGAATTCCTCAAAGTTGGAGAAGGTAGTTCCTCCAAATAGCGATGACTATGAAAAACATATTAGCATGGAAGAAGAAGTAAGAGTAATCCATGTTGGATGTTATTGTTTTAGTTGCATGATAGAATTAAGTTGGTGTTCCATGTAAGCTTATGTGTTAACATCTTATATGTTGTGAGCTGATCTATGGTTCATTGAGTCCTTGAGCATGTTTTAAAAGGTTCCAAGTGTCATTCGAGAAAAATGTTCCCAAGTAGGGGATTTGTCAAGACCGTCAAAGTGATTTTAGGTGTATAGAACCTCACTTGTGCCTAAAAAGGTTAATAACATTTTAATTAAGTGATTTACAGTGGTTATACTTGATTTTAAGTGATTTAAAGGTCAAATATCCCAAAACGTCCAAGACGTTCGAAAGTTAGACCTTAGACGTGCTAGTGTGTTCTAGTGTACCTTGGTATGTTTGATTCTTTTTCTGGGGATAAATTGATAGGGGAGGATCCTAAATCGTTTATAGACGTATTAAGGTTCGAAACTTTGGGCACGACTCCCCAAGGAGGTCACCTAAGGGGCCATTGAGGAGGACCAGGACACTTCCAAGGGTAGTGTCAATCTACGCCTGACAAAGGACGGACCGTACAATGATCTATTCCCCGTCCATTAAGGGAGTTTCTCAACACTTATACGTGTGAGTTTAGCCCCCAAAAAGGATGTCTCAATCACAAACTATGAAGTACAGTACAACACCGTCGTTCAAGCGACGGTCCGTTAGTCTATACGTAGGTGAAGCCTGCAATTCTGCTGCCTACATGTTTTCCATTAAAAGGGTGAATGGGAAATTCACCTCACATCCTAAATAGACCCTAATATGTTATTTTATCCATTTTTGGGTTTTTTTAAGTTAGTTAAAAATATTAAAACCCCAATTAGACTTCATTCTCAAAATTAGACTTTCCCTCTCAAAAGATATCCTCTGTAGAAACCTCCAAGAGAGATGAAGCTCAAGAACAACTTGGTTGATGGATTTACATGGATTATTCATCAAGATTTCGTGGTCCTTTCATGTAAATAGGTATGGTAATCCATCATCCTTAGTTAACAATTCATCTAAGGAGTCCTTTCAAAGCTTTTTCAATCATGATTCCAAGTAAAAAATCCTACCTTTCAATCTAGTCATGGGTTCATTGTTAAATTGATTTCAAAAGCATTCTAATGTTGAATAGTGATGAATCTATGATTTAAACATGATTTTCAATCTATAACCATGAAGAACCGATGATCTCTTTATCCTCTAAAATTATGATATGTTGTGGGTCTTGTGATCTTGATTAGATTATGATTCAATTGTTATTAGATTATAATATATTGATTAATCCTAGTCTTATCTATATCAACTGATTATGAATTGTGAAGAATTTATCAAGATGATCATTAGCTTGGAGACTTTGTAAGTTGACCTAAATTTTCTTATTAGCTTAGAATGAATAGTGAATTGTGATGATTGGTATCGTGCACTTATGGTGGCGGTGTTTAAATTCTTTAACATTTTTATGAGTTATGATCATGGAGTTGATGGCATTAGATGCAAGATGAATTGATATGATGATTTCCATGTTTAGGAAGTTGAAGGATTTATCCTTGATTCTAATATCATGTTCTAAGTGAATTAGTGTTATGTGAAGTATATGGATAGTCTTGAACACTAGTTGCATGATCTAGGTGTGTGGATGATGTTGTGTATATGTGATGATCATGTTAGGGTTAGGTGTGTTCTTTACGGATAATGATGATGAATAATATTGTAGCATGACCCCTATGTAAATGAACCCTATATGAATGTGTGATCAAAGTATGTTAGGAGTCTTCTACTCTAAGGATTGAATAGTTCTTGTCTTCTATGATGTAATGCAAGTGTGTGTCATCATTAGTCCTTAACACTCTATATGTGTGTCTGACTTGAGACTTAATGAATGTGGTACATGTGTTGTGATCAATAGAGGGTGGAATCCTCAAGATTTTGTTGTAGCCATTATGTGATCATGTTGGCCGATTGACACACACTTCATGCATATCAATGAATAGGATAAATTCATGATGATTAAGGAAATGATAGTTCTCCTATGCATCATTACATATTTCTATGCATGTAAAGTATATGATTAATGAAGTTATGAACATGTGTGACAAGAGGTTTTTATATGAAGGTATATCTCACATTGTATGCACACACACATGATGTATGATTGAATGAATATGTGAATGACATTCTATCATGAAGTAAGGTCTATGATGGAAGGACATTCTCATCATAGAATGCTTTGAGCTATATGATGTATGAAGAAGCAAGCTCCTAAACCCTTCTTTATGAATTAATACACTAAACGCTTAAATATATCTAAAAAGGGAGTTTGAGCCTAGCACTGAGTGAACATTATAAATGAGAGTGGAGGCTTCACGTTTAGTAAGTCCAGCTTCCCACAAGAGAACCTTCACATTTAGAAAGTCCAGGTTCCCAACATAGATGTTCTCTCATGAGATGGAAACCTCCACGTTAGTAAGTCAAGGTTTGTAGAAGCAATCTCCATGTTCCATAACTATGTCCCCCGTATTATAGCTTGTGGATGCCACCTAGATAGCTATGTATCATTGGTTACACCTTAGGAAAGTTTAACCCTCTCTTCTCGGTGTGGGAGGAAACACCAAATTCCATGTAGCTCACATGGTCTATGTTGGCTATGGCTAAGTCTCTCTAAGTAAGAAATAAACTAAGATAAGACTAAGGGCTCTAATCACAACTAATTGAGGAGGTTACTTAGTATAGGTAGGACTATGGACCCTACCCATACATTGAAGTAGTGAACTCCAAGAAAGGATAAGATTAGTACATGTATGAAATTAAGACTTATGTGATGTTATGTATGAATTGTATTAATGCATGTTACTTATGTGATGTTATGTATGAATTGTATGAATGCATGTTAAGTGTCTTTGTATGTCAAGACATGAATTATGAGTATGTGTGTGAATTGCACTTATGGCTTCGAAATGGGTTTACTTAGTATATATGGGGGTATGGGACTCCATGTGTACATTTAAAAAGGTAATCATGTGAAGGGGTTATGAGAGTGGTTTACTTATGGTATGAATTAAATGAGTTATGACTAGGGTTGTAGTAATGGAAAGAGTTCTTATATGATACTATAAAGTATGTGACTTATGTCTACTGATAAATGATGGTGTCATGACTTGTTGAGTTTGTTATTCTTAGTCTAGGAAGACTTCTTAGGTACACTTGATGGAAGTAGTGTTATGATATGCTACATACTGATGGCACTAGTGTTACTTAGGTGTTATCTTAGGTGATGTTCCAATATGAAGTTGATGTCTATGATGCGCTTATGACTTGTGAATATTATGTGGTTATGTTTATGAATCATATGTATGAAATACTATTGTAGGGTGACCTCAAGGTGATACATTGTACTAGGTACACTTGAGGGTTCATAAGGAAAGAATTAAGGTAAAAGATAGGCAATGTATTGTATGTATTGAATATGCCTCAAAGTATAATAAATGACTTAATGTGCTATTATTAAGTAGTATACATGTGTATATGATGTATGTGAACTATATTGTGCTTATATGTGTCTATGTTCATGAAGTTTACTAAAAAGACATGTTGCATGATTTCAAATGAAATGTCCTCTTTAAATGCATGTTTTGCATGGTTGCTATTTAGTGCATTCTTGTAACAATATCATTCTTCTTCATCTTTTTACCCAAAGTGTAGGTGTTGATGACTAGACAATGTCTCGTAAGTGAAGAGCTTGGATAGATCTCCCAAGTTCAATTAAATGAACCCTTATGATTTAAGGGTTACCTATGTCAATACATTTGTTTATGATGATGTAAAATTGGATTATATATTATGTTTTTAAGGGTTGTGACCCTATTCTATTCTATTTTCTATTGAGTTGTGTCTTAAGATGACAAAGAGACTTAGAGGCTACTTATGTACTTACAATATATATATATATATATATATGTGTATATATATATATATATGTATATATATATATATGTATACATATATATATATATGTATA
>NC_028643.1:34626802-34636462 GCF_001406875.1 Solanum pennellii
TATATATATATATATGTATATATATGAAGTGATGATTATAGCATATGTAGTGCTATAAAAAGTTTTTAACTTATAGCTATTTTTATTATGATTATGCAATGAAATATGTCTAAGGTCTTGTATAAGACCTCCGAGAGGTGAAGTACACAGAAAAGGGTTGTCCTACTTGCCAAGGTAAGGACCATGAACTTATAACTTAATCCACTAGGTAATCAACTTATGGGGTCACATAGTTAAGGGATAAGGATATTGCTACTAGAAACCTGACCTCTATTAACGGGGGGAGATTCCATCTAATGAGATTGCTTCTAGAAACCCGATCACTACTAACAAGAGATCTTGTATCCCATCATCAATATCCACTTGATGTAAAGCATAAATCCCTTGGAATAGTCATTAAATTTCTTGAATTCTTTAATCATGGAAAGGTGCCCTTAATCTTTGATTTAATTAGGAAAAATTCTTTTAATCTTTGACCCAACCATGAAAAGGTTCCCTTGACTTCAAACCAAGCTGGTTCATTAGGATATCTCTTACTCTTTTACTCATATTTGTTGAGAAAGCCTTTCAAACTAAGAATAAATTATATGTGATAAAACCTCTCACATCATGCTAATATGTGTTTATGAGAATATCATTGCACAACACAACAGTATCATGGGTACTTTACTCTCAAAGCTCCCATAAAACATTTGCATAGATTTCATAAAAATATGCATAAGTCCATAATTTACCTGTTAAGGCTCAAAACCCTCTTTCAATCATCAATGCTTAGAAAACATGGGTTAGATATATATATTTCATCATAAATACATGTAAGGCTTGAAAAACATGGTCAATTTCATAAAACTCTTCCTTTAATATAAAAATCCCACACCATAAGATTCATAACTTGAAAATATGGGGATTTCATGGGTCCATGGGGATTATAAAGCCGTAAAAATTCTTTTGAAAATGGAGGAATTTGACCTAGCCTTTTCTTATTTTTCTTCTTCTTCTTCTCCTTCTCCTTCTCCTTCTCCTTCTTCTTCTTATTATCCTTCATTATATTCTTTTTTTTCTTCTCCTTATCCTTCTACCTCTTATTCTTCTTCTTCCTACACTTCTCCTTCTTATTCTTCTTCTTCTTCTTCTTGTTCTTCTTGTTCTTCTCCTTCTCCTCTTCCTCCTTCTTCTGCTTCTCCTTCTCCTTCTCCTTCTACTTATATTTCTGCTTCTCCCACTCCTTCTCCTTATCCTTCTCTTTCTACTTTTTCTTCTTCCTCCTACTCTTCTTCCTTTTATTCTTCCTCTTCTACTTCTTTTCCTCTTCCTCTTCCTCTTGTTCTTCTTGTTCTTGTTCTTCTTTTTCTTCTTCTTCTTCTTCTTCTTCTTCTTCTTCTTCTTCTTCTTCTTCTTCTTCTTCTTCTTCTTCTTCTAGACAGAGAGAGAGAGAGAGAAATATATGGAGAGGAGATTTGACTTTTCTTTTGTGAAGATGGTCTTCTTCTTCTTCTTCTCCTTATCCTTCTCCTTTTCCTTATGCTTCTCCTTCTGCTTCTGCTTCTCCTCCTACTTCTCCTTCTCCTCCTTCTACTTCTTCTTCTTCTTCTTCTCCTTCTTCTTCTTCTTCTTCTTCTTCTTGTTCTTGTTGTCGTTGTTATTGTTCTTCTTCTTCTTCTTCTTCCTCGTCCTCCTCTTTTTCTGCTTCTTCTTCTTCTTACTCTTATTCTTCCTTCTCCTCCTTTTCTTCTTCTTCTTCTTCTTCTTCTTCTTCTTCTTCTTCTTCTTCTTCTTCTTCTTTTTCTTCCTCCTCTTCCTATAGAGATAAATATTTGGAGAGGAGATTTGGCAGAATGAAGGAGTCTTAGAGAAGGGTAACACAGAAAAGTATAAGAACTAATTAATTAGGAAAAGACCAAACTACCCTAAGCTTAAATACCAATTAAATACTACTTTTCACCCACGAACCCAGTTGACGGACCATTGTCTGACCCATGGCCCGTCCTTGTGGATCATGGTTGGTGGTCAGAAGATTGTTTTTTGGCCATCGAACAACGGACCCTAACCATAGACCGTGGTCTGGATACAATCTATAGGTTAGGTCGTGGTTCTGGGCCACTGAAACATAGCCAAGGTGGACAACCCATGATTCCACCTACGGCCCATGGTTCAACTCATGGGACATAGTTGGCCTCTGTGGCTGACAGATGCAACTACCAAAAATTTGATCCTTTTCCCTTTTTTTTTGAATCAGCGGTGTTACAATATCTCCACCTAGGTATTATTTGTCCTCGATTAAATTTTAATTGGATTTAAAAGAGTATGATAGGAACTAACTACTCATCCTACAATTCAATGTATACAACCAAGGAGGAACTATCAAATCCTAGCTGGATGTTTACAAAACATCATAAGAGGGGTGAAATTGACTCTATGAGCCTATCATTCACGCAATGTACATATAAAAGAAGGAAACATCAATATCATGCTTGTTGACATCCAATTTTGTCCCACTTCTTCTCTAATTTATTTTTTTGCACTTCCTAGTCATCAATAACCTACTTTTAGTTATTGTAATATTTATACTATATTGTAGTGTCACATTTCATAAATATAAGTATCACTCTTATAATCGATATCGTTAATAAAGCTGCATTATGTATCATTTTCATTCCATTTCATTATAGTTAGTATCTCATCACTATTTGTTTTAATCACAACTACTATATTAAGTCATTATTATTTTTTCAAATATATTATAGTAATTTTTTAGTGTGTCAACATACGTATATATATTGCTCAAATTATTAAGATAAGGAAGCCCAAATAAATTATTTTGAGAAGGAAATAAGGCCCAAATAAAGATCAAATTTTAGCTCCCTTTTAATGATAAAATCTGACCAAATTGAGCCCAATAATTCGGCCCAATTTTTCTCCAATCAGCCAACGTATTTTCTTAAACCCTAGAGACAAATCAGATTTTTAGTTTCCTAATGCTCATTACTCTTTTCTCTTCAGATGAAAATTTTCAACGTTTCGCCATTAACAGAAGCTTTCCTCCCTATTTTCCTGCAATTTGATAGACACCGCTCTATCTCCTTTTTCCTCTTTTCATTCTTCAAGAATTGTCTTTGTCAAAAATAAAGTCAAAGATCTGTCACTTCCTCATAAATCACGTGAAGAAGCATTGTTTTTTCAATGTTTCTCTGCCACACTTTTGGATGGACTTGAAGCAACGATTTCAAATTTCAAACGACTTAAAATCCCGCTCAATTTAGAACTAGTTTCATATATAAATACAACCCCGTTTCTCTACCAATATCAAGTTTGGAGTCTCTAAAAATTCATTTCATCTTAATCTTTTATCTCAACTTATTTAAGTTATAATCTTTTTGTATTGTCGTTAAAAGAGTTGTGGATCTAAGACCTCAAACGCCCCAGTTCAGTGCCCTAAGGAAGGTAAAAAATCTAACTCAAATCTGTTTATATATTTATTTATTTATTTTATCGTTAGAATTCGTATATAGAAATCGTTAAGTAGAATCTTTGTATTACTTGATGTTTGTTCTTGTTAGTAATGTTTTATGTGTTGTGAATCTTGAACAGTAGTTCTTCCATAATACATGCTTCTTTTCCTTCTTTTTTCCACTTTTAGTATTAAAATGTAGTTGTGGGTTCATGTCGGTCGTAGTTGTTTACTAAGTTTAAACGATTTCATATCTCATTTTCCTTTTGTAGTTAAGAAAGCACTCCGTTTCGGTTGTATTTGGAAGCACAATACTATATTATGAATTATATTTTTTATGAACTTATTTATGACTCTAAAGATGCCATGACAAAGGGTTTCCACTTAATGTTTAGAAGCCGATCTTAAGAATTTGCTTTACAAAGATTTATTTTCTTGAAAATCAAAAACAGCTTAATAGTATTTTCATAATTTTGATAGTGAATTTATTGGACTCATATTTTATTTAATTTTACTTGAATGTATCGTTGGTGAAATGGTCTCTATTATAGTTTTGAAATATCAACGATGAAAATAAGTCCCTAAACTACTTTTGTTACTACATGGAATATGGAGGCTTATATATTTTTATTTGCAACGAATTAGTATTATTAGTCTGTATATATGTGAAACATTTGTAAATTTAGTCCAGGAGTCACTTTATTCCGTCGTTATTTATTATTAAAAGACCAACTTGTTTTTCGTACTAATCTTTTTATCCCTTTTTTATTTTCATGAACACTTTGGAGCAACATATGGAGTCTTAATACAAGACTCTCAATACCCACATAATATCCGTCAATTAAATCTTCTCCAAACATGTCCGGAAACAAGAAAAACAAGCAAGAATTGCTTGGGAATGCCTATGACGTCTTATTCCTTTTGTCATTTACTCTTTGAGAGTATTTGTTTGTATATGTTTTTTTGGGGTTTATTTCAAGTTTGGGGAGATTTAATTATTCTTGACATTAGATATTTATAAACATATTTAGTTATTCGATATACTTTAAGAAGATAAAAGTAAATCGTTATCGCTCAAAATAAATTACTTTGTTACAAGTCTTAACAAAGTTGTTATGTTGTTTTAACAATATCCTTTGAATCAAAATTCAATTGGTTTTAATTTGCAAAAAAAAAATAATATTTTTCCCCAACTAAAAATAAATGATTTTAAAAAGTGATATCTTTCTAATGCAAAGACATCTTAATATAAACCCCCTCTTATTCACTATTTTCCATCTTTAAGAAACCAACCATAATTTTCCTAAAGATGAACTTAATCTTAATTTTATATGATCATCCATATCATTTTTCATACTATTATATCATGTATATTTTTAGTTATTAGCTTGTTTAAATTTAACATAAATATTTTTATTTAACAACCTTTAAGACCTCATGTTTGGCCGATTAAGCATTTTAATATTGATCTTAGAAGGCCTCACCCCTTCCCTTTAGGATAAATTAAACCCTTGTAATAGTTAGGTGGCGACTTCTTAAGTAACTAGAAAGAAATCACCAATATTTTATACACTAATTTGACCTCGGTCAAAAAAGGGGTATAACATAAATGACGACTTCACTGGGGATTTTATAGGTTCTAACCATAACAGAATTAGGTTAATTATTAAAGTTTTAAGCAAATGCTTACTTGTTTTCTTATTTTACATGTCTAATGATTTATTTTTAATGATTATGTTATATAAACTGCTTATTTGTTATTGTTTTTCATAAATTATATGTTTTTACTGTTTTATAAACTGTCCTTCCGTTCATACTTTCTCCGATTCTGGAACATTCACACAATCAGACGTACACGCGAGGTATGTTTTGTGCACCCGCAAATTTCTTTCAAAACCCCAAACGTTAGGAGAGTATGCATATTTGCTGGGTGTCCAGATCTTTTCTGTGTGACAGCGTAGCCTTCACACATGATTTGTCCACTCGTGAACCTTGTGTTTAGTTATCCCATTCTTATTCAACTAGCGTACGCATTGAACTAAGATGATCCAACACCCAAGGCGTGTTGAGCTCATTAGAGAGACCACCTTGAGTCCAAAATAAACTACGACCTAAATGGACGTACATACTATTGTGTTTAAATTTGTAGGATTATACGTTGTTTGGCAAGCCATTATCTGTTGGCAAACGATATATACATCCTTCAAACGTTAGGCCTACTTTTGGCTTAAAAGGTCACATGTATGTTAGGAGGCATTATATATTGTTTGCATGTTAAATCTTACAAATTTTGTTTCATTTGTGCTTGTTTTAATTATGTATTTATATGCATATGTTTTTCTTAAAACATACTTGGTCCATTATTCTATTTAAAAGTCTTAGAACGTTATTTAACATATAAACTCAATTTTCAAGCCTTTCAAATACTCTTTCCATTCTCGAAACACGTTCAAAATCGCTTATGTTCTAGGTTTAATAGAGCTTTTAAAAGTTATTACGTCATCATTCAAATTCACTTTGACCTCGTCATTCTTGAAAATTATTTTTCGCACCTACTTCGCCGGCGCTACTAAATATTCTGCCAGTCTCATGTCAATTTTGAAACGTCTTTATTCTCAAGAGGGATTTTCAATTAAACCTTCCAAAAGGTCAATATTTGAATCTCTACTTAAATCATATGGTTCACTTTGTTAAAATGTCTTTCTTTCATTTAAGTTTTAGTTCACAAAATGATCAAACTTTTTTTCTCCATTTGATCACTTTCTAGAGTCCTACCTCCTCGAATTTTGGCCTAATTTTTTTTTAAATAAAACAAATGTCATTTGTTTTATATGTTACTTTAGTTGATTGTTATGACTAATGGACTAACTCTCTTATTTTTGAGTTGTTTAAGAAGTAGAGACTGATTTGTGTTGGTAATCAAACTTGCTCGCTTCACCAAAGTACCCACTGGCAGAACATCCATATTTTATACGGTCTAAGGTCAAGAAAATTTCTACCGACACTTCATTTCACACTTGGACTACTACGAGGACTTGTTCAAAAATATATTCCATTGTTAACAAAGTTGTTTCGTCCGATATGATCCCCACTTCATCTGTTGCGGCCAATCCTAGTGCCTCGATAACAACAAAATCATCCATGGAAGCCATTGCTCGTCTAGAGTGACGAATTCGTGAACTGAATATCTTGGTAACATAATAACAAGCTGTGTTTTAGATCTTAACACCTGATACTCAGAAAAAAGTGCCTATGCCACCTTCATTTCCGACTTCGAGTGATTTTAATCAAGGAGATCATTTCACTACCTTTCAGCAAACTCAAAGTGCTTCACTCACTCATTTAACTCAGGATACTCACCTTGTGTACATATTTTCACTTGCTAAAGATCAAAAGGCAACACATCATGCTCCATTTGTTTACACTTATGTCACTACTCCACCTGTTACGAAGGCTCAAGAGTTACACCGTCAAGTTGTTAATTACTAGTTGAAATTGAAAATGATGCGAAGTAATTTGATGCTGAAATGATGAGTAGGAAAATGAAATTCTTAGAGGATTCTTTTAGAAGTCTTCTTGGGTTTGATAGTAGCCAAAGTGTGAGATATGAAGGTTTGCACATTTCCCTAGGTTGAGCTTCCACCCGGTTACAAGATTCCAAAGTTTGAAAAGTTCAGCGAAACAGGAAATCTTTTCTTCCATATGAAAAGAAAATTGGCGTTGGAAAGAACGAAGAGATAAGAATCAAGATATTCAATCTAAGTCTAACAGGAAAAGTCTTGGAGTGGTATTCTAAGCAAGATGTGACCAAATGACGTACTTGGGATGATCTAGCTAATGCTTTTGTGGATCACTACAATTTTCATGTGGAGATTGCTCTTGATAGAATCTCTATTACCAAGCTAAAACTGAGTCTACTGAATGTATTTGAGAATATTCCATTTATTGGAGGGAACAAGCTTTTAGGGTGCACCCACCTATGGAGGAATCAGAAATAATCACCTACTTCATTCAAGCTCAAGACTCAGAATACTATGAGAGTATGGTGACCATGGGTGGAAGACATTTACTGAAGTTATCAAGGCTGGAGAAATGATTGAAGATGGTCTTGTCATGACCCGAAAGTACCCTCTAGAAGTTAGGGAGAACCCTTGAGTCATGGCCGGGTGAACTTGACCCTTTGGGGTCTTGTACAAGCTCTTTTCTATCGTTCGTTACATAAGACATGAAAAGTAGTGCGAAATTTAAAACTTTTAAATTCATTAAATAAAAAACTAGTCTTTCATAAATATTTTGAGAATCTCATCAACCCAAGCGAACTTAAAGACCTGATAGATTTATGATGATTAATGAAAGGATAGTTCTCATATGCATCGTTACCTATTTCTATGCATCTGAAGTATATGATTAATGAAGTTATGAGCATGTGTGACTAGAGGTGTTTATGTGAAGGTAGATCTCACATTGTATGCACACACACATGATGTACGATTGTACGAATATGTGAAAGGACATTCTCATATGAGTAGGGTCTATGATGAAATGACATTCTCATCTTAGAATCCTTTGATATATATGATGTATGAAGGAGCAAGCTCTCAAAGCCTTCTTTATAAATTAATACACTAAAGGCTTAAATATATCTAAAAAGGGATTTAGATCCTAGCACCGACTGAACATGGCAAATGAGAGTGTGGGCTTCACGTTTAGTAAGTCTGGCTTCTCAGAAGAGAACCTTCACCTTTAGCAAGTCCTTGTTCCCAATATAGATGTTGTCTAATGAGATGGAAACCTCCATGCTAATAAGTCAAGGTTTCTAGAAAAAATCTCCATGTTTCATAATTAAGTGCCCCCGTAGGATATAGTTTGTGGATACCACCTAGATAGATATGTATCATTGGTTACAGTGTGGGAGGAGAACACCGGATTCCATGTAGCTCACATGGTCTATGTCGGCTATGGATAAGTCTCCCAAAGTAAGAAATAAACTAAGATAAGACTAAGGGCTCTAATCACAACTACTTGAGAAGGTTAGTTACTATATGTAGGACTATGGACCCTACCCATGGATTGCACTAGTGGACTCAAAGAAAGGATAAAATCATAACACATATGAAAGTAAGACTTATGTGATGTTATTTATGAATTGTACGAATGCATGTTAAGTGACTTTGTATGTCAAGACATGAATTATGAGTATGTATGTGAATTTCACTTATGGCTTCTAAATGAGTTTACTTAGTATATGTGGGGGTCTGGGACTCCATGTGTACATTGCACAAGTAAGCTTGTGAACGAGTTATGAGAGTGGTTTACTTATGGTATGAATTAAATGAGTTATGACTAGGGTTGTAGTGAAGGAAAGAGTCCTTATATAATACTGTGAAGTATGTGCCTTATGTCTAGTTATAAATTTCGATGTTATGATTTGTTAAGTATGTTATGCCTAGTCTTGGGAGACTTTATAGGTACACTTTGTGGAAGTAGTATTATGGGATAATATCTACACATGGCACTAGTGTGACTTAGGAGTTGTCTTAGGTGATGGTCTTTATGTGAAGTTGATGTCTATGATGTGCTCATGACTTGTGAATATATGTGGTTATGTTTATGAAACATATCTATGATAGACTATTGTAAGGTGACTTCAAGATGATACATTTTACTAAGTACACTTGAGGGTTATTTAAGGAAAGAAGTGCGTTAAAAGAGAGGCAATGTATTGTATGTATTGAATATGCCTCAAAGTATGAAAAATAACTTTATGTGCTATTATGAGTAGTGTGTGAACATATTGTACTTATATGACTATGTTAATGAAGTTTGGTATAAAGACATGTTGCATGATTTCAAATGAAATGTTCTCTTTAAAATCATGTTTTGCATGGTTTCCATACTTAAAGCATTCTTGTACTTATACCATTCTTCTTCATCTTTTTACACTAAGTCTAGGTGTTGATGGCTTGAGAATGTCTCCTAAGTGAAGAATATGGATGGATCTCACAAGTTCAACTAATGGAACCCTTATGATTCAAGGGTTACCTATGACAAGACGTTTCTTTATGATGATGTAATTAATAGTGAGATTATATTTTCTGTTTGTAAGGGTCTGACCCTATTCTATTCTATTGAGTTGTGTCTTAAGATGACAAAGAGATTTAGAGTCTACTTACATACTTCTGATATTATATATATATATATATATATATATA